>NC_041214.2:61612386-61691825 GCF_002837175.3 Physeter macrocephalus
CATGGCCGCTGAGCCTACGTGTCCGGAGCCTGTGCTCCGCAACGGGAGAGGCCACAACAGTGAGAGGCCCACATGCCGCAAAAAAAAAAACACAAAAACAAACAAAAGTGAAGGTATGAAACATATCTTGGAAAAGGCTTCATAAAAAACCTGGCTTATAAAGAGATACTATGTAAGGCCTCTTCTCTATTGCATCCTGAATATTACATTCTACAAATCAAACAAATATTCACTGAGCATTTATTATATGCCAGGCATTGTTCTGATACTTGAGAATATATTGTGAGCACAACAGTAGAAAATATTGCCTTTGGGGAACTCATATTCTGCAGAAAGATGTAAATGATAAACATAATTAAGAGTACACTAGAAGTTAGTGAATGCCACGGGGAGAAAAGAACGGAGTATAAGAGATTGGAGTTGTGGGAAGGATGGCTCAGGTTTCACTTTTAAATAGGGTGGTCAAGACAGGATTCACTGAGAAGGAGACCTTTGAGCCAACACTTGAAAAACGTGAAGGAGTTAGTACTACAGACGCCTCAGGGCAAGTGTTCCAGATAGAAAGAACAGGAAGTGCAAAAGCCCTACAGTGCAACCATACCTGGGATGTTCTAAGAAAAGCAGGGAGGCCAGAATAACTGTGGCAGAGTGAGACTAGAAGCTCAAAGGGTGAAGGCGGGGAAGGGGGCAGATGGAGATGGGTCTTGTAGGACCTCATGAAGACTTGGCTTTTACTCTGAGAGAAATGGGGAGCCACTGGAGTGTTTTGAGCAGGAACATGTGATGTTAACTTAGAATTTAAAATAATGATCACTCTGACCACATGGGTGCAAGATGCAAGCGGGAAAGCTAGTTATTAGCAGGCTTCTGCAGTCACGCAGGCCCGAGTGTAACGGGAGAATAGGACCGTGTGCAAGCTGCAGCCGATTCTGAATTTAAACTGAAGGTAAAACCAGTGCATGTAATCAGCTGAGATGGGGAAGGCCACGTGGACTAGGTTTATGAGGAAGATCGGGAGTAAGACTTCATTGACTACAGAGTGATTTACTCAGCCTGCAGGAGTCAATCTAGATTCCCAGAGGCAACATTTGTGTGGACGTTTCCTTCCAATGGAGGAGAATAACCCAGACAGTGGACAGAGAACATGTAAGAGCACTGAGGCAAAAACAAAATCAACCTGTTTGTAGTATTCCTCAAACTTCCCTGAAAATAAGAATAACCTGGAGTGCTTGTTCATCACACAGAATCCTGGAGCCCCACTGGCAGCTACTGAATCAGAATTTCCAGGGACGAGCCTTGATAATCTGAATATTTAGCAAGTGTGCCTCGAACCCGCCCAACTCCTGCTCCCCATGACCTTTCAAAGGGGAGTTCTGGAAACACTCTGTTTAGCACAGCGTCGATAGGAAGGTAGGTAATCAGGGAGGGGAGAGAATGAATGGGATAGGGCTACAATTGACTTGATCAGATCTGCGTATAGAAAATAACTTTATGGGTAGTACGGAAGATGGAGGAGAGGATCTGAGAGAGAGCAGAGGGTGATGGATCAGTTAAGAGGTCACCTCAATAACTTCCATATTGCCCCAATATAAGATGATCTCCAGTTTTGCCAATAAGATAATCCAATTAAAAAAAAATTGGGGCTTCCCTGGTGGCGCAGTGGTTGAGAGTCCGCCTGCCGATGCAGGGGACACGGGTTCGCGCCCCGGTCCGGGAAGATCCCACATGCCGCGGAGCGGCTGGGCCCGTGAGCCCTGGCCGCTGAGCCTACGCGTCCGGAGCCTGTGCTCCGCAACGGGAGAGGCCACAACAGTGCTTTTTACTGTTGTTGCTTTTTACAACAGTGCTTTTTTTTTTTTTTGCATACCGCAAAAAAAATCAAAAACAAAAAAAAAAGTTGATTTCTTTTCCAACTGGAATATACAAAATTTTAGAGAAGTGAAAATGAGTGGGGAGTGAAAAAGAATATGAACAGACACTTAAGGATATCCTAATGGTGGTTAAACATCTGAAAAAGTGGTCAGCTGGGTTAAGTCATCAGGGAAATCAAGTTAAAATCATAACGTAATACCACTATTCTCCCATCAAAATGACTAAAATGAAAAAGAAAGTACCGAGCTGGCAAGAATATGGAGAAAGGCGCCCTCCTACCTTGTTGATGGGCGTGGAGCTTGGTACAACCACTTCAGAAACCTGTTTGCCAGCACACGTCAGAGCTGATGAGGGGTATCCTGTGTGGTCTATATAATCCCACTCCCACACAGGTACCCAAGCAAATGCTGGCATGCAGTCATTCACCAGAAGTCACAGAGGAGACTCGGAAGAACGAGACTCTTCACAACCCTCCCCAACTGGAAACAACACAAACATCTATCACTGGAGAATGGATAAGGTGTGGTTGTTCATAAAATTAAATACCACTCAGCAACGTGGAGAAACCAAATGAAGCAACACGTGAGTTTCACAAACATAGTGTTGAGGCAAGAAGCCAGACAGAAAAGTGGCGCTTACTGAATGAGTCTACTTACAGAAAATTCAAAACTAAGCGAAACTAGTCCGTGGTGAGAGGAGGAAGGGCCTGTTCACACCGTGCCTATTGGCGGTGGGAGGTGGACAGGCAGTTCCTGGAAGAGCGCAGGAGAGCGCATTTTTGGGTGCCGGTAACTGATTCCTGGTCTGATTCCACACTGTCTGCTTTGTGAGAATTCACTGAGCTCCATACTTAAGATTCATGTACTTTTCTGAATGTACAAGTGTTTACATAAGATCATGGTCTTTGTTATTTTCAGTTACATAAGTGAAATTAATAGTGAAATATAAAGCATTTAGATAGGTCGCTTTTGTCCCTCCATCCGCGTCTCCCCAATTTTATTCAAACCCTTCACAGGCATGTCTGACATCTGCTTCTGCATCACCTCAGGTCAGCATTTTAGTCCTCTGACAGTTTTCTGAAGCATACCCATCTTCACTGGAATACAGCATTAGTGGAGTCTCTGTCTGATGTGGTCACTGGAAATGTCCTAAGTCACATATATTTGGTAAAAATTAGGATAGCTGACATCTCCATTTGTCTTGGAGGTGCAGATGCATGCTTTCGGTAGCCCTAACTCCTGAACGTATTGGGAGTGTTTTTGTTTTGTGTTGTTTTTGCAGGGGGGCGGAGGGTAGTGAAAAGGCTTATTTATAAAGATATTTTGCATTTACCATTGTGAGATCACATTCCTGGGACTAAATACCCACACTATCTTAAATGCTGCCACATCCTTTAAAACCAAAAAGAAGATTTTTGTCAGGTGCCCTTCATAAATATCTAGTCGCGTTAAACGAGGCCATTTTGGGCCAACGTGTCTCCCTCACACAGTGCTCTGTGGTTTAAAATAAAGCAACTGGGAGAGCTCCCAGAAATAGCAGAGGCTTTATGCTCACTCCTGTACAACGAGACCCCCTCTTTCCTGAGGAGTAGTTTTGCAGGGGGAAGGGAATCTAGCTTTATAATATTCAAGTATATGCCATAATCATTGATGGAGGGAGGGGAATGCACAGAAGCAAAATGTATTTAAGCAATAAATGCAAAATGCCTCAGTGACTGACTCCAAGTATGTTACGAAAGTGGATCCAAGGATGGTGCAAAGATTTCCGGCTTATGCTACTGCGTGAAAGGAGGGTCCAGGACCAAGGAGGACAGTGGGGAGCTCTGTGGGGGGCGGGGCAGGGCATCACACACCCTGCATCCCACGTTGGACACGTTTAATGCTTGAGAGGGATACCAAGATAGTGCAGGGAAGTAGGAAGAGTAATCTAAGAAACACTCAAGTTGCTAGTAGCTAGAAGGTCACTGCTGGGAAGGTCTATTTCATTATCACTTACAAGTCTAAGAAGACCCAACAGAAGGACCCCTCTGAGGTAAACCCCAGCCTACCCTCCACAGCCACCTCGTACGCTTCCTGACTTTTTTTTTGTCCCACAACTAAACTGCTTAACTACTTATACCAGTTACCCACTGAGGGAACTTAAGAAGCTAAGATACTGTGGGGACAAAGTCAACACCAGATGTCTAAAACCTGCTTCACCCGTTTGATTAGAATTCTTAGTGATATCCTGCATTCTCTTTCCATTTTTGGACATTTTAAGCTCTCCTTTGAGATAGGAGTATAATTAGGTATGATTTCTTTTCTTTCCTTATATTTGCTACAGAACAATGAATATTTTCAGTTTGCTAAGATCATATGTGACTCTAAATAAGAATATCTTCTGCATTGAAATCCTGGGCACTGCCTGATTTGGGGCAAGGGTCATATTTTAATCTCCACTCACTGCACGGCCCGTCAAAGCCCTTAAGAGTAGAAGGCTGAAAAAAAAAAAAAAAAAAAAAGAGTAGAAGGCTGAGCTCACTGATTGAGATCCTCCAAGGTCAAATAAAAACATTATCTTTTCTTCATACTTTAAGAAAGGGTATATTACGTATCAGGACGTGTGGATTTTAGGGTGACAGCAGGAGACTTCTGATGATGATGTGACATGAGGAGGACACAGAGGGTTTTGTGAAATTCTGGTGAGTAGCCCTTGAGGTACTGCAATTGTATCGGCCTCCATCATGTAAACACAGTCACCCACGATGTGAAACCCGACATGTGAGATCAGTGTCCGCCTTCACTGTGGTCTCCAGAGGCTTCTCCAGGCAGTATGGATGCCCCACGTCGATTCTTCCATGGGAGGCTAAGCAAATCTCTATCCGCAGTCTTATTATAATACTTTACATACAGATTTGTCACTCCTACGACTTTGTGGAATTACTTATGAGAGAGTCAAATCCGTGCAAATTGTCACCTAGCCTTGGGTCTGGTACAAAGTGGATACCTCTGCTGATGGTTTATTAAATGACTGAACCAAGATAATCAGCACATGATGTTAACGATGTACTCTTCATACCAATTATTTCACAAAATTTACATATAAAACTTGTCATTGGTTCCATATCAAGATGGATTCCTAAGAGTCCAGCTTTAAGAAACTTTAAATTTGATACAGCTGACTTATACCAATATAAGCATAGGAATTCATTGGCAACCTCTAAAGGTTTTCTATGAAAGGTAGAGACAATATATCTAATATCTATATTGTTTAAATTGACAAAGCACATGGGGATCTTTGAAAGCACAGTAAAATCAACAGACAGTCCAGATCTGTAGAAAGGTGCATACATAACTGGATGCTAAAAGAAAGAAAAAAATCTTTGATGATACCAGCATTCTAATTAGAGTTAAACTTCCAGTTTTTCTTTTCAACCCATTCCATAGTTAGTATTCACATTAAATCCACTGAAAATGACTTACGTAGAACTTAGATGGATTAGCCTGGAAGAAGAAAAAAAGAGAGAGAAGGAAAAAAGAGACAGACTGACAGAGAAATAGACAGAAACAGATGGAGCCAAGAGACAATTTAATGAGAATTTTTCAAGTAATTTAGGGGAAATAACACTGGCCTGAGCCAAGATTCCTGAGCTCCATGCTACCAGACACTAACCAGTTCTGTGCTCACATTTAAGAAACTTCACCTTTCAAATTCTGTTTCCTCAGCAACAAAATGAGGTAGTTGGACATTTGAGTCATCAACGTCCTTCCAAGGCTAAAATTCTAAATATGCATATTTAGAGCAAAGGAGAAGAGTAGGTGGCATCAGCAATACACTAATCATTTCAAAGTAGATTTGTATATTCTCAGTAAAATAAACTTGGGGACTTCCCTGGCCGTCCAGTGGTTGTGACTTCACCTTCCAATGCAGAGGGCGTGGATTCGATCCCTGGTCGGGGAGCTAAGACCCCACATGTCTCATGGCCAAAAAAACAAAACATAAAACAGAATCAATATTGTAACAAAATTCAATAAAGACTTTAAAAATGGTCCTATCAAAAAAAAATCTTTAAGAAATATAAATAAATTTGAATAAGAAAGATTCAATTTAGCAGAATGCTGGGAAAGGCTCTGATTTTTTAGGAAAAAGTTTTTGACAAAAGGATATTATTTCAGATTTATCTGTCACCTATGATCTTCAATAAGTTGAAAACTATTATATATAAACTAAGACCCTGTGTCATACTTAAGGTGTTCTATGGTGGGGCTCTCCTTTTCTATAGGTACAACTCTAAAAGATACAGACACATTATTCTTCTTTGATACTGAATGAACTTTGATACTGAATGACTAATAAAAGCAGTAAAGTGCATACAATTACAATTGCTACTCCCATTGCAAACAGGTCTAAAGAGCATGCTTGCTCCTTTTCTTCCCTGCCTGATTCATGTTTCAATGTGCTCTTTCCCATACTAGGGCATAACCAAGCATATCTGGTGAACAGCCTGGACACAGAGGCAGGAGAATGCAAATATCAGGTATTCTTCAGAATAGGCGGATTTTTGCATGTGTCTACTTGCACATATCTGCAGGCAACATTTCCTGGTGGAACAGACCAAAGGCTAGAAGTCCAGAGATTTGGGTTTAATTTTTAATCTGAAAGGTATTTATTTAATGTCATACGTTTCATCACTGGTAAAATAAGGGGCTTAGCAACTGATTTCTGAGGCTTCCTCCAGCTCTAAGATTCTCTGATTCTCTGATGTGGTTTAACAAGCAAGGACACAGAATCAGAACTGTGGAATGACCTGCATAAATGTTTAAGATCTTACAGCATAATAGTGATGCTCAGAAAGAATGCTGGCCTGACTAGACTAGGGGGACCCAGCGGGGTTATAAAAGAAGACCACGGGAGGAGGGGCAACATCTTTTTTGGCTGAAGGGCTTAAGTCCCTTTTCTTCTGCAAAGTATCTGAAAACGATTAAAATTATTTTGACAGCTGCAAGTAATTGGGAGGTGGGTGAAAACAGGAAGTGCAGGCACAGAATAACCTTACTGGTTCCAGATTCCGACAATTCAATATTTATAGTAATTTGGACAAGAGTAGCTGACATTTATTTATTATACTACATTTCGATTTTCAAGTAATATAGAATAAAACTAATTATAACCATAACTTAAAACAAGATTCATTAGCATACTAGACACTTCACCTCTGATGCTATGCTATTTCCCCATTGACAAAGTGTAAATCAGAATTTCTCTGGAAGAGCAAACAGTTATTCCACTAAAGATCTCGGTTCTATTCTTTATCACCTTGTAGATAAACCTGTCACTAAGAGGTTAAATACATTTGCAGATGAGTGTTCATATATTCAGGGGAAGAAAGTGTCCTTTAAGAGCCACTTTTGGTAGCAAAACTATGCTTTTACAGTCCTTTACAATTTATATACAAAGAGCTTTTCTATACCCAATTCACATGTAATTTGTGGGGGAACAAGGTGCTAATTAGAAATTACTCCTATCTATTCATTAGACAATCCAGTGACCTTTCTTTAGCCATTAGCTCAGTACTGAAAAGGCATTTACTTAAGAAGCATTAAACTTTTTAGCGATTTAGTATACTCTTGTTCCATTATTCTGAATTTCTGGGGAGGTATTTCATAAGAAAAGGAATCCATTTATTACGGTAATTTTGTGATTGTCATTCAAGAGATTGTGAGAAAGAAATTATTATCTTTAAATTCACCTTTAAATCATTGATACAACATGCCCACAACCCCACCATAAAGCTGTATGAATTTAAGTATATAGATAAAAGAAAGGGTTTGGGGTCTTTTTGTAATTACTGCTGAATATGAATTATCATAGGAGAATTGGGAAAATTTTTAGTTAATATTCTGCTTGGTTCTTTCATCTTTGCTTTAGAATCTTGGGAACTCACTAGGTAAATTTTTTAACATTTTAAAGAACCCACTTTTGAGTTCTACTTTTAATGAAGATAATTTTGTGCTACTTTGTTACTTACTCAATGACGAAATAAAAACTACAGTACTTGCAAGTAGTCTATCCCTTCAACACCACAAATTTATGAATTAGGAATTGTAGCTCTTGATCCAAAACAATAAACCTAGAAAAACACATTAGGCATAAATACATTTAGCAGTATATGTAGGCAAACAAAAAAATAGCACTAAACAGTCATTAAAGTTTTTCTTCTCAGGCTATCAAACACACACACACACACACAAGCACACGATATAAAAAACCAAAAACCAAAAAACCCCCCAAAAATAAAAAAACCCTCTGATCTAAAAATTGTTGCCAATGTACTGTCAGAACTCAGTAAATCATCCCCATACTAAAAGCATGAGAGAAAACAACACAGGCATTTGAGGGGGAGAAAAAGGCCCTTACCAATTCCTGTTAAGGCAGAAAGGACAATTCTACATTATCAACATGCAAAATATACATGATATTTATCTGAGGTGCAAAAAGGGAGTATTTCCATCATTTTGTCTTTCAGAGTTCATGAATTTGAAAAGAACATAGATAAAAATCTAACAAGAGCACATTAATATTTTCTGGCCTGGTGTTTCACTAGGAATATACAAAAATAACTTTTTAATTCCTTAACTTCATAACTAAGAAATAAAAGATGCTATGAGCTTAATTTCTCACTCTGAATTTAAATGAGTTTATAAAGTATCACTATATATGATATATATCTGATGAAAATATGTATCTGATAATACTATATTATAGAATTGAAAGAATTTTCACAAGATTTTCCTTACAAAGTCAATTATCAGAAATGAACCCATGTAAGATAAATAAAATATTGATAATTCTCGGCTGCGTTTTTCTGTTAGGCTTACATTCCTTATTGTGATGGAAAAACCTGAAAGCAAGCCAACAAAAAATTACTGTGATGAAAACTTTTCTTTCAATACTCCAAGTCAGAAAATAAGTGGGAAAAAACCTCTTAAAATTTGGCTTCTGAATGGTTCTATTTTTCAGAGAAACTTTTTTCCCGAATTCTGAAAGCAGGTACCTGATTTACTATTTTACATATCAACTTCTTGCAGAATAAAAACCGTTTAAAAATAATCTGTTATGGGGCTTCCCTGGTGGCGCAGTGGTTGCGCGTCCGCCTGCCGATGCAGGGGAACCCGGTTCGCGCCCCGGTCTGGGAAGATCCCACATGCCGCGGAGCGGCTGGGCCCGTGAGCCATGGCCGCTGGGCCTGTGCGTCCGGAGCCTGTGCTCCGCAACGGGAGAGGCCACAGCAGAGGGAGGCCCGCATACCACAAAAAAAAAATAATAATCTGTTATTTTTTTTCTGTTTCCCCAATGCAACATTAAGGACAGATTTTTTAAGCCACAAAGGCAGTTTCATTTCTGTTCTTTTCATCCATTTGTAAATTTCTCTAAAACTTAAAGTGGAAATATGACTAAACAAAGCAAAACATCAAGTTAAACAGATTTTAAAAATCTTAAACTAGTCAAAGAAAACTGCACATCCATTTGCCTTTGATTCTATAAATAAAGACTAAACACTAAAACTTTAGAGACTGCGCTGGTTGTTAAGAATTATGAGTGACTTTTTGTCTCAAAATTTTTCTGCACTTTTCAAATTTCTACACAAACATAAACTACTCTTAAGTTTATATCATAATAATTAATTATGTTAATGGTCATTTTACCATAACTTAAGTGGAATTTTTTTTTATTGTATTCATGTTCTAAAAGAAAGGGAAAGATCAAAATCTATTGATAAGTTCATTGCCATGTCCAAGGGACAATATACATTTAGTTGAATCTTCTTCATATCTGATCTACATTTTCATCCCTAGAGGAGAACTGTTGTTTTTAATGATGGCCATTCTTAACAATGAAGTAAAGCAACTAATACAGTTTGAAATGCTTTTCAATAATATAACATGAAACAAAAAGTATTTTAATTGATTTCTCTTTTACCAGAAAAAAAACTTGGTACAGAGCTTTCAATACAACCTCAAATTCAATAGAATGATTTAAATACAGAGACCAGAAAACACATGGGTGGAGAAGGTAATATGTTTTTTTATTTAACACTGACAACTGAATTTACCAGAATATTCTATTTCCTGACTATTCCACTTAATTGAATTTTATTGCTTTGATGTTGTTCACAGTCTCTGAGTAAAATGAATTAACGATTGAAGCAGCAGCCTTTCAAAGATCGTTCCAAAATATGCTTCATGAGAGAAATAAAAATGCCTGTTAAAAACATCATGTCTTTTAATATGCTAAACTTACTTTCCCTAATGGAGATCTTAAAAGGGTGTCATTAGAAAATAAAAATAGGACATAAAGCTCTACGTTGGTGTTATATGAAAACTTTTATGTAATGTAGCTAGTTTTCAACTATGATGCCTTTGTATAGAAAGATGAAGTTACTAACTCACCAGCAGTAAGGCGAGTATTTTAATTTGTTTTTCTAGAAGTCGTAATTTATCAACTAATTAAAGTGGGGTGGAGTTGACTACCTTTTTCAAAACATCTACCGTGTTACCAGGCACAGAACAGATGTTTTCATTAGACTCATAACTTCAGACAGCAAGTATAATCTTTGTTCAAATAGGCAATGAAACAGGCTGAGTGGCTAGGTAACCTGTCAAAGATCATCCAAGTATTTAATTATGGAGCCCAGATTTGAACCCTGGTCTACACTCATTCCAAATTTGGGGAAAGTGCATAGTTTCCTCATCTTCTTGAGTTGGGTGTTCACACTGTAGCTTCATTAAAGTCTCTGACGTAATCATCTGCCTCATCAAATACAGATTAAAAGGACTTCTAAAAACACATTATAAAACTCAAAATGAATTATTTTTAATATTCTCTTCCAATGATAAAATTAATCAATAATGGCCTAATTTTCAACTCATGGAAACCACCTTCATTTTCATTAGGGTTATTAAAGAAGTAATTTTAAAAAAGAAAAACAGTTTCTGCGGCCTGCCTAGACAGAGGCACATGGCTTTATAACCTGAAAGGGAAAGCTTATTTATTCAATGTAACACCTTTCTGATTAAAGATTTAAACCATACTCTGAAAAAATTGAGGTCAGGGAGTTCCCCCGACTTCTTTACATTTAATAAGTTCGCTCCTCTTAGTGAGTGGAGGTCTTTTTTACCCTAAATTGTTAAATCTACTTTTAAGACCAGTTCTTAAAAAAAAAAAAAAAAAATCAACACTGAAAACAGCAGCTTTATCTTCATCCTACAGGCCAGGAGCTGGCATTACAGACTCAAGGTGGACCCAGAGAATGGTGCCCAGGGCACATCTGCCACACGTGCTTACAGCAGCCTCCTGTGTCAGCAGACGGATGACAGCCAGTGGCACAGACTTAAGCATGACCTAATGAAGCCTTCCAGCTCACATCATCAGAGTTTCTCAATGCCCTGGCACACCTAGCGGAAACGGGAGTTGTGCTAAATTGGAAAGAAAACTGAATTTAGAGTGGGCAGATTTTCATTCAAATTCCTTCTCTCATATACCACCTTTGTCATTCTGAACACAAAACCTTTCTGAACCTCACTCTTCTATTCCATAATGTAAGTATTAGGGCCTCTTTCTATGTATGGTACAAAAAAGGTACTCAGTGAATTTCAGCTGAATTTAAAGCAAGAAAAGGGCAGAATCTTGGCAGGACTCTCAAGGCATGAATGATGAATAAATGCAAGAAATGCAACATTCAGAAGGGAGCAACCTGGAGTGAAGAAACCGGTCATGGTGAGAAGTTCCTGACGGTCAGTGGAAACCACCCAGGAGGAAACAAGGAAATAGGGCAGCAGGAAGAGGCCTAAACTGAAATGAGATTCTCTGGGGCACACCAGACAATCCAGCAGGCCAGGGAGATGACCCATTTTGCTTGATGACTTAGAAGAGAATGCTGATTTCACTGATTTTGCTACTGAATGAGTCACAAGGGTGGATAAACTGAGAAAATATGTGAGGGAGTGGAAAAATGTAAGTAATTACGTGGATGTTGTAGAACTTAATTAAAAAATTCCTTGCTCTGAATGTTTTGTTAACTCTGAGTATGTACAGGGACTGATACATCCCCCCATGAAAGCCCCATGGCCTTATACTTCTGAATTCCACCGTTGTAAACCCCAGGCAGGGAGTGAAATACCACGTAGCAGCTAATACCTGCTTCAGGGCATCAAATCTCTAAAGGATACCTAGAGAATGAGCTGAATTTTACAGTCAATCTTGGACTGTGAATTTTCCATAGGGCCAAGTTACTGGTACCAGTCGGCCATGAAACTCCATCTTGGATTGCTCCCCAAGTTGTGCTGACAATCTTAGGAAAGAAAGCTGTGTCTGCAGGACTGGTCCTCCGAGTCCAGCTCTACACCACTGGGTATAAGCTAGGACATCCTTGTTAAAGTGGCATGCATATGGATGCTGCTTACCAAGGCATTTGTTGCCAGGCACCAGGTGGTAGAGTGTGAAGCCCATTCAACCTGGTGGGGATGACTGGGGAAGGAAGAGAGGACGGAAGAAAATCCATGCCAGTAACGTTCTAGGCCTTTAACATATTTACTCTTTACATCGACACTCTAAGATACAACTTTTTAAAAATCAGGCTCGGAAAGATACAACAATTTGTTTAAGGACGTAAAACTAAAATTTGGCAGACTTGTGAGTCAGTCTGACTTCAAAGCCAACTGTGATATATTGAACAGAGACAAAAAGTTCAACAGCAAACCTAAGTAAAACAGCATCTTGCCTATTAAGAGAAGTTGTTAAAACACAGGTGAGTACCAGAAAGATGAAAAAATGAGCCACAAAGAGCTAAACTAAAAAGAAAACCTCCCTTAAAACTTAAATTACTTGAAAACTCTTTCATAGTCTCATTTATTCTTATTATACATAATTCTATCAAGCATAGTTACTGGGCTTTCAAGTCCACAGCAAAATTAGATCAAGCAACTTTTAAGGCGAGGGAGACAGAATGACTACCATAAGAAGCTGATAACAGTGAAGAATACTATACAATACAAGAATACAATTGTTACTCGGAGAACTAATTGTGAAGATACACTGATTGAAGGCTATTTAAAGTATGGGCAACTGCTCTATATATGATGACAACCACACATTATGAAACATGATTTCCTTTATTTTTAGTCATTTCAGCAAGGTGATCTTTAAAAATACACAACTAAACAATTTACCATATCTATAATACTCTTGTAGGTCAGGCTTCCTGACTTCTTAGTTGTTCAGGAAATATAGTTTCTTTCCTTCTTACATTCTGAGAATGCTAAAAGAAACACAATATTACAGGACAAAATAACATACTGACCCTAAGACATCAAGAGGGCCTTCTATTGTGAAGCCTCCTCCTCTATTGTGAAGCCTCGTCCAATTCTCACCCTGCCTCTCACACTGCAATTTTTTCCCTCTTCTTTATTTTACTCATTCTTTACTTTACTTGTTATTTCACTTGTTCTCATATGGCACATACCCTTCCTTACTTAAAGGACTCCCTGGGGGTAAAGACCATTTGGGGGTAAGATTATTTCGTTTGTAACTTCAGAGTATCTAGCACAGTGCCTTCTACATAAGGTAAACTCAGCAAATATTATTTAAACTAATGAAATTTATGTTCAGTACACTCAATTTTAGAATACAGGGATGCCTGCAGAAACAACTTCCATAAGAAATGGTTGAAAAGGTAACCTATGTGTTCATTTATCACAAAATGATCTATTACATTTCAGGCATTGTTCTAAGCCCAAGGATTTAAATAGTGGACACGAAATACCAGTTTTCTGAATTCAAGGTCTCATACTCTCACAGAGGAAGACAAACAAGATACAATTAACAAGGAGATACAATATGGGATTTCAGATAGTCATCAGTGCAAATAAGATAATAATGTAGGATAATGGGATAGAGAGTACTTAGGTGAATGAACTATCATCATTTTTCAGCTTATTCCCTTATATCAAGGAAGAGATGCAGCTATGACTTCTAAAGATTGTTCAGAGGTAAAAAAAATATGAAAGATGCAGGCTTCTCAAAAGTAACCAGTGAAATTCCCATGGGCTGCTGTAGTAGCCAGCCTTCCAGATGGTTCCCTATGATCCCCGCACTGCCTGGTACTCATACTCTTGTGCACTCCCCTCCTACACCGTACCAGGGTTGGTCTGCGTGATTGATAGCATCCAGCACAAATGGATTCAATTATAAAAGCGTGGCTTCTGTGCTGGGCTCTTCCCCTGTTAGATCCTTCACTCTGTGGGGGATGCCACGTCATGAGGACACTCAGGCAATCTATGGAGGGGCGTTCTGCAGTGGAAAACAGCGAGGTATCTGACCAGCAGTGAGAAACTGAAGCCCGCCAGCAACCACGTGAACGAGTTTGGAAGTGGATCCTCCCCCAGCCCATGCTGAGTCGACTGTAGCCCAGCCAACAGCTTGAGTACAGCCTCATGAGAGACCCTGAGCCAGAACTGTCCAGCTAAGCTGCTCCTAGATTTATGACCCTCAGGAAACTATGTGAAACAGTTAATGGTTACATATGTTTGTTACTTGAAAGTGCTACGTTTGGGGGTAATTTGTTACGCAGCAATAGACAGCTAACACTGCTGCCTTTGTAGGAGTTGGTATCTGAGCTGAGGCCTGAATAAAAGGGAGTTAGTCAATGATGAAGAGATCTTAGGGAAGAAGATTCCAGGTAGAGAGAATAGCAGGTTTAAAGACTCTGAGAAGGCTGTGAGCTTGGGGTGTCACTGCAATAGCTAAAAGGCCCATGCGGTTGGAAACTTGTTGGTGAAGTACAACCAAGTGGTAAGAGAAAAGTGAAATTTTCCTTAAAGAGAGGTAGGAAATAACATTACCTACCCTATATTTTACAATGAATAATCTTTATAAACTACTGAGCTATTATGTGGGAGGTAAGGGTGGAAGCAAGAAAACCAGGTAGAAGCTTACTGCAACCAGCCCAGTCAAGAGATGACAGGTAATCAGACTAGGATGTTAGAAATAGAAATATCACAGACTGGTAAGATTCAGGAAATGTATTTTCAAAGTGGAGGCAACGCAACTATATAAAAAGCATCCACATAGTCTACACCATGCCAATAGGTTTTTGAGTCACCTGGATAACACCAGAACAGACCTAGAAAGAGGGGAAATTAGATATGATCGAATGAGACACAACTCAAAATTCAAGACATAATTCTTGGTGTGATGGTTAAAAATTGTAATTTCTTGCAGTTAAAATGCTGTGGGGCCTGGTAAGACTCTTCCCTTTACAAAATAATTAAGCAGTCAGTAGAAATGTTCTCTTTGGCATCTGGTCCAATTGGTGCCAACCAGAGTGTTTAAAAAAAAAAGTATTTAAGCAATCAACTAGCAGAGTTTTAAAAAAATTAAGTAATAAAACAGAGATAAGGAAAACCAAAAATAAAGTCAGATTTTCTTTCCACATCAACATATTTCCAAGGGGACAAAGTTAAAGACAGGAAGTATTTCTTTAAGTTAAAGAACAAATACATGGTAACTGGCCAATTATTCACTAGTTTCATAGAGTATTAGAGTTTTACTTTCTGGGGCTTAACAAGAATCTACATGTTCCTACTCTGAAAATTTTCTGAGCAGGCATTGTTCACAAAAATTACAGAGGTGAATTTGTCGGAAAAACCTGCCTTTCTTACTGCTTCTTCTATTGTATGCACAAAAAGCATGTCAGGACGACTCACAGGAAATATTTATTTCCAAATCAAGGCCATATTTTTGTACCTGGGGGGCCAGCCTTCGGCTTCCCTTTTTTAGTAAAAAAAAAAAAAAAGTTCTGATATTCTCAAGCTGAAACATGAAGAATCAAGCTTTAAAAAGTAAAAATATAAACAAATTGTTATTAGGATTATCTTACTACAGAAGACCGATATAATTCTTAACTTACTAGTCATACACACACATATATACTATATATATATATATACACATATATACATCTCACATTAAATGGAAGGAATAAATATGCAACTTGAAAAATAAGGGTGTTTTAAAGAAATGCTTAAAATTAGATAAATCTTTAAAAAGACAGAAAGACTGACAAAAAGACAGGGCACCCATCTCTCTAAAGTTTCCATATTTTTTTCCCAAGACCTTGGGTATAAGATATATAGCTGCTGTCGTAGGCGTTAGAACCTTTAAGTAAATACTAATGGCATAATTTTTAAAATTTATTTATTTTTGGCTGCCTTGGGTCTTCGTAGCTGTGCGCGGGCTTTCTCTAGTTGTGGCGAGCAGGGGGCTACTCTTCATTGCGCTGGCTTCTCTTGTGCGGAGCCCGGGCTCTAGGCACACGGGCTTCAGTAGTTGCAGCGCGTGGGCTCAGTAGTTGTGGCTCGCGGGCTCAGCAGTTGTGGCGCATGGGCTTAGTTGCTCCACGGCATGTGGGATCTTCCTGGATCAGGGCTCGAACCCATGTCCCCTGCATTGGCAGGTGGATTCTTAACCACTGTGCCACCAGGGAAGCCCTGGCATAATTTTTTCATTTAATTTTTTTAAAGAAAAGAATCCCAGTGAATATATAATGAATATTTTTAAAAAGCCAAGCATTACTTGCATATCCATGAGAAGTCTACAAAAAAATTTAAATGTCCAAGCCTATCCATGGGTCCATGTTCTATATTGTTCTAGTTTTTTCTTAACCCACATAAATCAGTGTATTAAATTAAATCCTGTATTTGATCACATCTGCTTTTGCTGCTAAAATCAGCATACTAAATGTTGAAATACTTCAGTGGAGAAGTTCTACTTATTCTATGTCACTGAATGAGCAGTCATAAAAATCCGATAGAAAAGCCTTCAGCTTTAAAGGATACTTCATTTACGTTCTATCTCTTAATGGCAGCACCTGTAAAATTATTATATCCCCCAAGAGAGCCTGTGGACAGCAGGTGCTTCAGAAAAAGTTTGTTGATTAAAAGAACATATATATTCGTTGCCTTTTGTTTATAATTTATGCTACGTGCCTTTTCATTATCAACTCACTCCTTTTGCCAAGAAAACTCAAATATGACTAAAATTATGTTAACCTTTTTAAAAGTCTACGTCAAATCACTGTAAAATAATTCTTCAAATGAAGGAAGCTTTCTTCTTTTATCTCACACTGTACCAATTTTGAAATTGACTGTGGTACATAGGGTCATCACTCCTAATTTTTCACCCCTCACTACTGTAATTATATACTCACACCCTGCCACCCAGGCAGTAGTGCCTAGCTGTGTGCAGTGTTCTTCCACGCCCCAATCCATCAATGTTGGCATTGACCATATGTCTTACCTGGTCAATGGGATAATAGAAATGACAGACAAGCCAGTTCCAAGCTTGTCTATGCCTAGATCCAGACAAATCAGTCCCAGGCAAGCCCAGTCCACAATGGTCAAATCACAAACAAACTGCAGACCTGTGACCATGAATATGCTTGTTCTTTTAAGAAACTGAGATTTTGAAATTGTTACAAAACAAAAATATATCAATGCTCAGTATCTTTATGTGGCTACTCATGTAACATTAGTTGCATCAAACCACACCTCCTTGGATTACCTATCCTAAATTAATAATAGTAATTTTCTTTGGCTATCTTCTATTCCAGAAAACAGAATCAGAAATCTTTTTAATAAAGGAATTTTTAAAGAAAAAGTTGTCATGGAAGGACATTCTATGAAGTCTAATTTTCAGAAATAAACTACGATATGCCAAATAAACTATATTTTAACAAACCCACGTTATAATTTTGTAACCTCAGATGTGTCTACAATTTACCAAGCAGTTCTCTAAGTGAACTGAAAGTAACCCATCTCCTTAACTATCTGAAATACTCCAGAATCGCTCATCTGGTTTTTTGAGCAGTTCCTGAATAGCTTCCCTTCAAAGCCTCACAGGTGTGAACTAAGTAGTGTTAGGAGGGGGAACCAGTATAAATTAGTAAAAATCTTGAATTAAAGAAGAGTTTAGTAAGTACAGATTTGTTAATTTTGAATACTAATAGTTTTAGGGTCTGCCTGAATCACAAGACAGGAATCATCTGTTAATTCTGTGGCCAGGAGGATGTCTTTCCTTTTTATGCTAAGTGATTTAGAAATCTATTTGTTTAAAAAGTAGGGTAGGGCTTCCCTGGTGGCGCAGTGGTTGAGAGTCCGCCTGCCGATGCAGGGGACACGGCTTTGTGCCCCGTTCCGGGAAGATCCCACATGCCGCAGAGCGGCTGGGCCCGTGAGCCATGGCCGCTGAGCCTGAGCGTCCGGAGCCTGTGCTCCGCAGCGGGTGAGGCCACAGCAGTGAGAGGCCCGCGTACCGCTTTAAAAAAAAAAAAAAAGTAGGGTAGATTTTTGTTTACACAAATATTTTATTAATTTTTTTCTGTCATAATTTGTATGAAGACAAACTGTAGCCTAACACAATTCAATTAAGACAACTTTCTAAAGTAATGAGATTTTCATGAATCAATTCCAAGAACATCATTGCCTGTTTAGCCATTTATATATAATAAAGCAAAACTAATAAACAGTGTGAAAACTATATATTAATAATTTGCTGAGCATGAGTCACTACAAATAATTCTTATTTTCATTATTGTTCACTAAAGCTAGCATCACAGAATATAAAAATAATATTTTAGCTTAGAACCCGGTCCGGGAAGATCCCACATGCCGCGGAGCGGCTGGGCCCGTGAGCCATGGCCGCTGAGCCTGAGCGTCCGGAGCCTGTGCTCCGCAGCGGGTGAGGCCACAGCAGTGAGAGGCCCGCGTACCGCTTTAAAAAAAAAAAAAAAGTAGGGTAGATTTTTGTTTACACAAATATTTTATTAATTTTTTTCTGTCATAATTTGTATGAAGACAAACTGTAGCCTAACACAATTCAATTAAGACAACTTTCTAAAGTAATGAGATTTTCATGAATCAATTCCAAGAACATCATTGCCTGTTTAGCCATTTATATATAATAAAGCAAAACTAATAAACAGTGTGAAAACTATATATTAATAATTTGCTGAGCATGAGTCACTACAAATAATTCTTATTTTCATTATTGTTCACTAAAGCTAGCATCACAGAATATAAAAATAATATTTTAGCTTAGAAAGATTCTTAAGGCTAGTTCAACCACCCACCAGATATTTGAGTAAACTCTATTATAACATTGCTCCCAAATGCTCAGTTATCCTCTGGACCCTTCCAGTGAGAGGCAGTGTTCCCAAATCAGGGGGATTGTGAACCTGTTTCAGTAAGTTAGCAAAAGGCGGTAATCAGGCCTATTGTAATTTCCACTTTTTAAATAAAATAATTACTTTAAAAATGACCCTTTTACACAACACAAATGGGAAAAGAATGTATCAAAAGAGCACGAATGATGGTGAATAGAGAACAGATAAGTCAGCTCACATCTGGACGGACCCTTGGGCAGCTTATCCTTATCCTTGGCTGAGCAATGACACCAATATTTGAATTTTGAATGTTAGGTTTTAGTTGTTTTTATTTTTGCTCATATTTTTAAATTTGCACTGATAATAGTCCAGTGCATACAGACAGGATGCATAAGGATATTAAATTAGCACTAGTAGAAGGGAAATAATAAAATAACAATTTTGCAAATGCACTCAAAATAGTCCTTAAGTTGCATTATCTTACTCAAAATAGTCATCAAGCACATCAAGAAGTCGCTAGCTCTTAAAAAAAAAAAAAGAAGTCAAAAGGAACTAGAGCATTCATAACAGCAGATCTATTACTCAAATGCTTATCAAGAGTAGAATGGATAAATTGTGATAGACATATAAGATGGCACACTAAAAGAAGTGAACAATCTACAACTACTTGTAATAGCTTGGATGAATCTCACAAACAATGTTAAGAAAAAGAAGTCAGGGGACCTCCCTGGTGGCGCAGTGGTTAAGACTGCATGCTCCCAATGCAGAGGGCCCAGGTTCGATCCCTGGTCAGGGAACTAGATCCCACATGCATGCCACAACTAAGAGTCTGCATGCTACAACTAAGGAGCCCACATGCTGCAACTAAGGAGCCTACGAACCACAACTAAGGAGCCCGCCTGCCACAACTAAGACCCAGCACAACGAAATAAATAAATAAAATAAATAAATAAATATTTTTTTTTAAAAAGAAAAAGAAGTCAGAAACAAGATTGTATATTGTTTGATTTCATTTATGTAAAGTAAAAAAACAGGCAAAATAAATTCACAGCAATTATCCTTAGGGGGTAGGGGACAGTTAGTGACTGAAAGGGGCTCAAGGAAACTTCTGGGGTGCTGGTATTGTTATGTGTTTTGATCAGGTTGCTGATTACACAGATGTGTTTGTGAAAATTCATCAAACTGCCTTGCTTACAATTTGTACACTTTTATGTATGTATGTCACAATTCATAATAACTAAAATGTAAAAACAGAAAGTAAACGTTAGACTTGATTGGGCTATTCACATGCCCAGTGTTTTATTTGTGAAGTGTTTGATTTCTTTCTTCTCATGTCAAATATAGGAACTCAATATATTAAGTCTAAAAGTAATTTTGTCTAGTTTTAGAGCTACAATATGTAACTAATTTTAGACTACATTTTAATATACATCTGTGTCGAAAATCAAATACAATGTTATTTTGAATGTGTTGAAAATTGTTTTCTTAGACAAATAATTCAGAGACAGGTCAGTGTCACTTAAAATGAGAAAAATAATTTTAGTCTTTGTGTATCATGAATATTAATTATATTATCTTTAAAATTACCTTTATTATATGATCATTGATGATACACAAAGCTAAATTTTCACTTATATAAAATCATTTCTGTATCATGTGCCATGCAAAAATGAGGAAAAATAAACTCCTATAGGGGTTTATGAGATTGTCTGGTATAATGTAAAGGTTTTGAGAATTAGAAGGAAAGTTGGGCAAGAGTGTAGTAATAGAGAAAAAGAATGGTTAGAACCGTGGCTATCAGCTGACAAACTCCAGACTTTCCACCAACAAGCTGTGTGAGCTCTGTCAGGTCAACACTGTCCAACAGAAGTACACCGTGAACCACATTTGTAATTGTTAGATTTCTAGCAGCCACATTTTAAAAGGTAGGAAGTCTATGTGCACTGCAATACACCAATAAGATCTAAAGCGACCCAAAAGTTCATCAAAATGTAGTGTCACCAAAGCAATAAAGTTGTGTTTAACAGAAAAATATTTCACAATGCTTTGGCTAAAAATTGTAAGTTTAAATTAGTTAAAATATGAAATTCAATTCCTCAGTCACACACTAACTGCACTTTAAGTGCTTCTGCCACACAGGACCAGTGGCTACCACACTGGACAGCATAGTTGTCAGGTCATTCGATCTCTCTGAGGTTCGCTTTCTTCATTGGTAAAGGAGGTATTCGAGAGGAAGAATTCCCAGTGGAAATGTCTGCCAACCGAAGCCCACATGCCCCACTCAAAACACAAGCCACGCAGGAATGCAGCACAGTGTCGAGGGATCCGATGACTTTTCAGACAAAGTTGGAAATCCGGATGCTCACATAAAATATCTTTCTTCTTCCATGTAGACAACTACCGTGAAATTTTTCTGAGCACTGTGTGGGCCAAACCAAAACATATCTATATGCTGCTCTTTGCAACCTGGGTTCTACAAAGCTTCTTTCCTGTTTTTCCAATCTGTGATTTATTTAGGAGTGATTTGGCTTCTACATCTGGAAACTAAAACACACAGCTGGAGAATCAGTTGAGTGGTGAGCTTCAAAGCCCCCCTGTGAAGTCAAGGTGAAGCTACAGAGCCTGTGGTGAAAGTTAGCAGGATCCCGGTGTGGGCCCATGCCATGTCTACACCCCAGGTTGCGGAGAAGTCTGAGAATCATCTGAAGGTTAGGGACAGCCCAAGCCCCTAATTTTGGATCAAGGACAATGTGCCAGAGAGAGATGGAAAGGGCAGTGAAGCCAAGTTCACCACACTATCACTCTTATTACCCTGGGATCCAATCCTGTGGAGCCTGCCTCCATCCTTCAGGGCATGAGATGCAGAGAGGGACACCGTGAACATGCTGCTAACAGTAGAAAGCTGCAGAGGTGAAGCAGCAAGGGCTAGCATGAGCAGCCAGCAGCACCTTCTGAGGACACGGAGATGGGAAGTGGTGGGGGATGGCAGTGGACCCCAAGGAGGCCAGTTCTCAAGTCCAGGTGCATCAGCATCTGGGAATATTCTTAACTCTGAGGAGGCAAAGTGAAAAACTCTGTTTTGTGAATAGGTACTGTCAAAACCTCCTTTTAGTTTCAGGGTGAGGGAGCCTTGTAAACTGAGGATTAGTAAGGGTCCTGAGTTAGGATTCAAGCAATTTGAGCATTAATCCCAAGTGTGTCACTGTCTTGCTGTGTGACTTCTGTTTCCCCAAATTCAAAATGGTAATAATATTGCATATTGCTTTACTCAACATCAGAGGTTTTCAGGACCAAATGATATCATGAATACAAAGCAATTTGAAAAGCATAAACGTCTCATGTGATAGCAAGGCATTATTTTTTATTATTTACTAAGCAATTACTAGTGGATTCTAGGAATGCAATTTATTAGAAGTCATTTAACTCTCTAATCAGGATTCTTACATTTGAGGGAGGTGGAATGGGTTTGGGCTTTACAGGAATAGCAGTCAGCACTGATGACTCCATTACAAACCTGGCCACTTTCTAGAGGGTTCATGGCGTGGAACCAGGGGAGGTCAAATTCCAAGATGGACTTTAAAAAACCTCAGAAGGGGGAATTTGCCCGAAAGCAGGGGTTCTTAACATTTTTCAGGTCACTGATGCTTTCAGGATCTGAAAAAGGCTACAGCGTCTGTCTTGGAAAAAGGCACTTATACAAAATTGACATACATTTTCAGAAAATTCATAGACCCCACAGATCCCAAATTGAAAATGCCACCCTCAGGGAAGAGAGGGTCACAGACAAGACACACGACGTGGCCTTAGACTGAGCTGTTGCCAGGTAGGAGGCAGTTTTGAGAACAGCTGGAGGCCTGAAATAAAAACAAAGCAGTCTTTCTTTAAAGGCTCAGTCTCTGCTCAAAGTATTGCTACTGTGGGACCCTCAGATGAACACTTCTCGGGGGCTAAAAAAGGAGCCTCACATGTATTCACAAATACCATCATTCTAGATAACTGGGTTAGAAGCTACTGCTTCCTTGGGCAGTTTCAACAGAAAAGAGCATCTGCTAGCTTAATCCATATGGACCCTGACCAACCCAGGGAGCAAAAGGTAAATGAGAAAAAGACAATATGCAGCCTGTTAAGTGTCCCTAAGAACCACACTGCACATGTTAGAACTATACTGTAGAACACGTAGGGAATTTTCCCATTTTGGTTTTTGGGACAGAGAACAGAGACCACATGTCTCAAAGGACTTACAATCACTGAGAGTATCACCAAGAGAAGTCCCCAGAAACCTAGCCTAACAGAGAGGATCACGGCAGCAATCTGGCACCCACATAGGTAGCAGGAGAGCAGGAAGAGAAACACTGATTTCCTAGAAATTCAACAGCAACTTCTCACTGACAAGAACAGAACTCTCCCTGATTTGTGAATCAAGTATGGCCTCAAACATTTTGACAAAATATTCTCTACCCACTTCCCCATCTAATCTCTTACAGAAATATGTTTAGGAAAGTATAATGGAAGTCAAATGGAAAACAGAAATATTCATCTCATGTATCTCTAATTATTAAAGTATGTTTGGAAGAGTGAGGCCGTACTGTGAAATTGAAATTACAATTGTTCATAAACATTTAATGACTTTTTCATAATATGCTCATATGCTCTATTTTTTATTTTATTGACATCACAAAAGAATACCTCATGTACTGCAATATTTGAAACTTGACTTTCAAAATAGGGATGAATGAACAAGTTGAAATTACTAGTCATGCAATTAATGCTCTTTCTTTAAATCAAAGATATTTATCTTCCTAAGACCAGTTGAACTCCTTTAAAAAATATATCTTCTGATTATCAAATAATGAGGTCTTCACCAAGGACTGCAGGCTATATGAAGTCAGAAGGAACATTCAGAAGCAAATGAAAGTACTATATGAACAAACACACTGCACTGCATTCCTATCTACTTGCCAAAGAAATACAGTCATTTGTAGGAGTGGGAAATTTTCACAAATTGCCAATGGATTTTGAAACTCCCCAAGGACAGGATGGCTTCCACTTTGGGATTTCCCCTAACAGTCTCCTAGTTAGGTTTATACTTCAGAGAGATACCTGGAAATCTCTTTTAATTTTAATTCTTCCAGGTCAGATGGTTTAAATAGCAGATAATTTCCCTCTGTAGTTCCATGACTTCAAATACCACTTCTTACTAATATATGTCAAATTAAATGGTAAATCACATTTTAATATTTAGTAGAACATTTTTACGAAAGTATTATGTTGGATATTCTAATAATATAATTTAGAACAGTGCCTGGCACATAGCAAGTGCTCGAAGAATGCCAACAATGACAATGTCGTTCTCACCTTGTGGGTGGCAGCTACTAAAATGGCCCCAGGTAATCCTTACTTTCTGTTATTCTTGTCCTTGAGCACAGGCTGGACTTGGTGATTAGATTCTAATGAACAGAATATGGCAGAAAGTGATGAGTTATCACCTGCAAGATTAGGTTAAAATACTTTCACTTTCATCTTGGGTTCATACACTCTCTCACTAGCTTTCTCTTGGATCTCTTGCCCTGAGGGAAGCTAGCCATTATGTTGTAAGTTCCAGGCTGGAATAATGGAAGTTCCTTCAGAAAGGCCCTGATGAGTGAGATTGGAATTGGATCTTCTGAGGCCTGCCAACAACCACATCAGTGAATTCTGAAGCACATCCTTCAGTCCCGGTCAAATTTTGAGATGACTATAACCCTGATCAGCAGTTTGACTGCAACATCGTGAGACAGAGATCTTCAGAGAATCACCCAGCTAAGTCGATTCCTTTCCAGCAAAAACTGTGAGATAATATTTGTCATTCTAAGCCGATTCAGTTTGGGGGTAATTTGCTATGCAACAGGATAACTAATCCAGATTTTAGAAGTGGGGTGCTGCCATGACAAAAACCTAAAAGGTGGTAGAGGCTTTGGAACCAGGTAGTTAGTGGGCCTAAGAAGAGTGCCAGTGACAGTGTAAAGTGCCTTGGACACATTGTTCACAGAATTTTGGACTTTGAAGAGATTTCTATTAAGGGCATGAATGAAAGTGAGGAAAATCTTATTGTAAACTAGAAATTACAGAGTGGCAAAAGGTTTAACAATACGGCACTTATGTGTAGTTACGTGACCTGCAGACCCATGCATTTATATGAGACGTTTAAAAAGTGCCAAATGAACTGTGTGATTTAGTTAAGGAGCTTTCCCAGCAAAGTACTGAAGATGCTACCTGGTTCCTTCTTGCTGTTTATAGCAAACTATGAGAATATAAAACAGGGGAGGGACTACCAAACAAAAAAGGAGGCAGGACCTGAAGGTTTTGAAAATCCTCAGTCTCTCTAGACAGCAAACAATGCTAAAGTTAAGAAATAGTTTCCAAGCAAAGATCATTTCTAGGGAACTGTCTGAGAAAACATGGTCTAAAATGAGATCAACGGTGTAGCTTCTGAAATCCTTTTAAGCCTGGGAAACGTGGCATCTCAGAGTACTATTCAATCAGACCACAGGATCTCCTACAACTTTAAGGGTGTGACCCACAGATACTCTCAACAGGCCTTTGGTAAGTTAAAGGGCATTGTCTCTCCCTTTCCTCTGCAGAAACTCAAGGTAGAGAAGGAATCAACTCCAAGGTGGGTGTGGTTTTTTTTGTCTAACAGAGTAAACCTCAACAAGTTTCACAGGAGACCCACAAAAATTTTGAGAGGATTTTACCAGCAGATACACTGCCAGTTTGGACTGGAAGGAATGGAGATGGTCCTAAATGAAAAAAGGTCACAGATCCCCAAAATTCTACAGGCAGGAAGCAGACTGAGAAAACTCAGCTGCCAACACATGCTACCTTTCATGAAAAAAGGAAGGATGACTCAGTAGTCCATAGGGTAGAATCAAGAACCATGGAGAATTATTCCCAGGCCTGGACCTAGCTGAGGAACATTTGCCTAACTGGATTTCAGAATTTTCATGGACCAGCAACTCCTACACATCTTGCACTTTCCGCTATTTTGAATAAGAATATGTAGGTATTGTACGCCTGCCCCACTGTTGTATGTTGCTTATGTTGAGGTTTAGTTTCACAGATCTACCAATGAAGAGGAACTATACTTGAGAAGTTGTACTTGAGGAACTATATTCAAGGAGCCATACCCACACCCAGATAAAACTTAGATGACTTCTGGATTTTGAGCTGATACTCACCTATCCAGTAAAGAGGATATATTTTTCATCTTCTAATAAAAGTGATGTTTGACATCAATACTATTTAACATGTTTTACAGAATCAAACCTTTAAAAAGGATATAAAGTCCTTTTAAAAATTACCTCTAAATGTTTGTTAATAGGTTGAGAGATTACTGCAGTAGGAAGCATAGATTTACAATATTAAATCTCACTAATGTAAAACTTGATAAACTGTTCTACACTAACCAATCAAGCAATTTATCAGCTGCCCAATATTAATCTACATTTAGAATACTTATTTTATAGTTATCATAGCTATTGTCTAGAGCATACAAGCAATGTCAAAGTTCGCTTACATACCTTGATTTGTAGAATTTTTTTTTACAAAAATTCCACTTAAAGAAGGGCTTTAAATGAGAGGTGAAATGGGAAATAGAATGTTTGACTCTCCTAAAATGATTATATATTTTTCTTAAGTTCACTTATTCTCAAAGGGAAGGAAATGGTGTCATTCAAATGTTCTAAAATGCCTCATCCTTCAGAATGACAGCACATCTTTCACTTTTCTATTCACTACGTATCATATTGTGACATTTTATATGTGAAAAATAGCTAAAGCAATATTTTTTTAAAATGTCATACTATTATAACGAGCAATTTATTTCATGCCCATGTCCCTCCAGGCTATAAGCCTATTTAGTGAGCCTTATTAGTGTAGGGCAATGGCCGGCATGTCCTCTGGAAAAGCACCCACAGGCCAATAAAAACAAAGAACACAAGTGTGCCATTCAGAAATACAGAGCATTGTTTAAAAATAGCAACACCCATGCTGCTCAGACCGAGAGGAGGGTGCTGCCGGTCTGCAGATGCAGCCGAGCGCAGTGAGGAGTGCTCCACTGTTCTGGAAATCAGCGTATGTGGGCTCTGGGCTTAGCTTGAGACGCATGCTAAGTGATTCATCCTCTTCAGGATTGTTTTCTTAACTGTAAAATTCAGTGTCTGCATCACCAAGTGATGCGTTCCTGAACGTCAGACATGCAGGTACTCATAACACGAGTTCTTATTTTATACGTGCAAAACCTGTATAGGTACAATGGGTTGCCAAATGCTCACTTTTTACCCTAACATAAACTTCTAAAAAGGAAACTTTACACTACTACTTGTAAATGAAAAATCTGACTTAACGTGCCATTAATGGGTAGTAACCATAAAATTTAAATACAATAAAACAACAAAACAATTATTAAAGTCTAGCTGTCAGGCTGTTGGCTGCCTGAAGTCTGCTCTCTGAAAACAAATGAGCAACTATATCTAGGAGAGAGGCTCTAGTATCAAACTGAGAGTTTCTCCTTGACTTGTCAAGAAAACACTGAAAGGGAATTCAAAAGGGCAGAAGTTTCTCATGTAATTTGATGTTATTTTATGCAGCATCTGCAGATCACCTAAAATCAACTCCAGTATCAACTAAAATCACCTTTTTCAACAGCACCAAATGTCCTACACTCTGGAAATGCTGCATCAAATAATCACACCTGTTACTTCTGATTCTAAATGTTATCTTGAATCCTCACACAACCCGCCTAACCCACTTTCTCAAAACCTTTAATATTGTCACAGAGACACTAAAATAATTTTGAGGGCAATGGAGTACTGTGGAAAGAACACAGGCTAGGAAATCACATTGGGGTTCCAAGTTCAGATTCATTAGATTTGACCTTGACACTGGAAAGTTAATTTACCCCTCTGGGCCTCAGACTGCTCCTTCACACCAAAGTGCTCAGTCAGGGTTAAGTGAGAAAATGCATGTAACGTGCTTAAGCCCAGCACCTGAATGTGGCAGACAGTCAATAAATGGTATGTATTTAACATAATTTAATTCTTTCAAGGAAATTTTCAAATTTCTATCAAAATAAATTCGTTTCAAATAAGAGTGGCTTGAAAGAAAAAATACAGTTGGCCATTTTTATTTTACAGTAAAGTTAAACATACCTTTCACTTCCAAACAAAGCTACAAAACCCATAAACCACTGACTGGCAAAAGTAGCAAAAACATTTTGTCCTCCGTGATAAAATAAGAACACTTAGTTGTCAAAATGAAAAACAGCAACTCTTAGCTGCTACCATGCAAAGCATTCTCAAGTCCTTTCTTACCAAAAAAGGGTCAATATGGTAGAAAAGACAGAGTGAGAGTGTCTTTAATCAAGTAAAAGTTTCAGCCAAGGTGGGCATATGGCTCTGAAAAGAGCCACATTTAGACCACAGATAATGGCTCTATTACCTACTAGATGTAATACTCGGTGGGCAAAATAAAAAGTAGCCCAATATTAATCCTGCAACAGCAGTCCTGGTTACCTAGTAAATGTCATAGTGATGCGCTCTGGGATTTGTGCCAGTCACATTAGATGTATTATTTCTAGTCCATGCAAGTGTGCAAAACAGACATTGCTATCCCCAGCGAACTAGGAAGAAGGCGAAGTTCAGAGAGTTACCTGCCTGCTCAAGGTCACTCCATTGGTAAACACCAGAGTTGCATTCAAAGAGTATCTGATGCCAAACCCACTCCCCCTTCAGTAGTCCCTGTTTCTTTCTTTTTAGGACATGTGGATGTGGGCAAGGATCTTCCCCAGTGCTTTGAAATGTCATAAACTGATGTTAGCCCTCTTCTCTCTCTCTCATGTCTTCTAGTTTCTCTCAAATCATTTGCATTTTGGTCCACCCGGCTTCAGTCGTCATTCTCAAACTCCAAGTCACTCATTCCTTAAGTCTCTAAAACCTGGTCTTGTGTCACAGCTCTTGGTAAGGCAGGAGGGAATTTTAAAAGGTCCAGGTAAGTTTTCCAATCTACTTGGATGTAGTGAACTGTATAACATGCCTGGGTCTTCTACCTCGGACTTAAACAAAAGGCTCACAGATACTGAGCAATTCTCTTCCCTGGTGGTGAACCAATATTGGCGAGTTCCAATTTACAGGGACGACTAAGGCAGGTACAGTGTGTGGAATCACACATATTCCTGCATGTCATATATATTTAACAGAATGTTTAATTGAGTCATATTTTCAAAAGTTATCTAGAAGCTTTTATCTTTTATTCAGGAAATAAATCTTAAGGCAGGGTTTTACATAAGAGTTTTTATGTTTGTTCCATTTTTAAAATAGAACAGAATTAAACAAAAACAGCTTGATAAATTTCACCTTTCAACTGCACGATGTATGTACTTCAGTGAAAATGTCCATTTAATAGACAACATCTAATTGATGTTTGTATGTCCTAACTTTGCACTTGAAAACGAGTATCCCTACTATGCATTGCCTATACCCGTGGGGCTAAATTACTAATTGCCTATAACCCGTGGGGCTAATTCTGTGAACCACTCTGTTGTGCATGAAGTTCCCCAGTATTCCAAAATGCAAGTATCACCCTTCTAAGCACTGTACACCCGCTAACACTATTGATCCTATGACAAACTATTATAAACATCATTATCCTGATTATTACATATGATGAAAGCAAATCACAGAGATGTTAAGTAACCCAAGATCACCCAGCTGGTAAAAAAAAAAAATATATATATATATATAGCAGGACATCAAATCCAAGAGCTCTGACTCCTCAGCCCACATCCACTACATTTCACTGCTCACCATATATAAGCACATTCATTGGCAGAGAGCCAATGAATATATAGGTATAGACCTATATATTTATTGATCACCTACTACAGTATATGCCAAGCACTTAGCACTGGAGATGAAAGAATTTTTAAAAAGCCTGGTCCTGAGCTGAAGGAGAACTTTTTTTTTTTTTTTAAAGCAAATTCAGGGTAGGTTGAAAACAAAGAAGAAACCAGATAAGATACAGTATGTTTTCATGCTCAGGCAAATGGGCCATTCTATGTCTCAGGGGAACATAATGCAAAGGACAGCTAACTTGAGTAACCATGTCACCCTTAGAAGCACCAAACATGTTTGTTTTAAATAACTGTAATACACTTATCTGGAATAGGAGCATAGAAGACATCATATGAACCTTTTCTTGATGGTTTCTGGTCATCACCGGGAAGACCAAGAGCACTGCAATAATGTAATACAATGTTTTTTTTTTTGTGGTATGCGGGCCTCCCTCTGTTGTGGCCTCTCCCGTTGCGGAGCACAGGCTCCGGACGCGCAGGCTCAGCGGCCATGGCTCACGGGCCCAGCCGCTCCACGGCATGTGGGATCCTCCCAGACCGGGGCGCGAACCCGGTTCCCCTGCATCGGCAGGCAGACGCGCAACCACTGTGCCACCAGGGAAGCCCCAGGGAAGCCCCAATACAATGTTTTAAGAAGGAGGGACTGTTTGCCCCCTCAAAAATTTAAATAGTTACATCCCTCTCCCAGATCTTATTGCACAAGGTTACTGCCTACCTCTGGCAATCACACCCTCTCCTAATCTGAGATGATATAAAGAGTTAATTAGTAACCAGACTTGAATTCTAAATTTAAATTGTCAGGGAGGGTCCCTTCTCCAGAGTAAAGAACTTGGATTTATTCCAGTCTGCCTATTTTGTTTGATGTTCATTTAGGTACAACAAAAAAGGAGCTAATTATAAAAACAAATTCTGCCAATTTCAAAATTTTACCCATGGCAACCCTGGGAAGAGAAAATGATCAAATATCTCAAATAGGGACTGCTATGATAACAACAGCTACTGTTGAATCAGCGGTACCTACTATGTGCTAGGTATGTGCTAGGAGCTTCATAGATATTAATTATTTTATCCTCACAGTATTTTATAAAATAGGTCACTCTAATCTCCATTATATAAATAAGAAAAATGAGGCCCAAGATCACACAAAAAGTTGCAGGGCTAGAATTTGAATCACATGCTTGGGGTAAAAGAAAAAAGCCTCAAATGTCTTTGCAGCCAAGCCAGGGAAGTAAATGTGTGAATCAGCTCAGTCTTAAGATTACAGAGCTGTGGTTCTCGACCTTGGCTGCACATTGCTATCACCTGGGGAGATTGCCACGTGGGTTCCACCCCACAGATTGCGACTTAATTGGACTGGGAGCTGCCCCCAGGTGATTCCAATGGGCAGTCAAAGTTGAGAACCACTGTTTATAGACACAGAAAATGGTGCATGGCCCAAAAGCATTTTTGCTTTTGTTTTTGTTTTTGTTTTTTTTGGCTGCTTGGCGAGGAACGTGGGATCTTAGTTTCCTGACCAGGGATCTAACCCGCGCCCCCAGCAGTGGAAGCTCCAAGACTTAACCACTGGATCGCCGGGGAAGTCCTAAAAGCAGTTTTTTAAAAAGAATTTTAAGTTAACTAAACACTGAGCTGGTCAAAGGTTGTTACTACTGCCTCTGCCACCAGAGGTAACCTCTGCCCCACTCCTCAATATAATTAAGGAACACCATGGATGGAAGATAGAGAGGCTGGCAGACACAGACATTTGTTTTTAGTGGACGGAGCATTGCCAAAGTCTGGAACTTTCCCCATGTAACCCCTGCCATTTCCTATTTATGGAACTGTTCTACTCCAAAATACACTTGGAGTTAGACATAACCTACTTTCAGAATAATGTCTGGTGTACAACCCATTATTAAACTGAAGATGACCTAAATATGTTCATTTAACAAATGTATACCTTCAGATTACATGGCCAAATTACTTACCGTTTTTCAAGAGGCATTTTTTTAAAAAAGAAGGCCACTCATAATTAACTCTGATTTTAATCCAAGCCAGGTCAAGAGATCTCACATAACTAAACAAGTCTTAAGAATGGAGAGTTTAATGTCCTAAAACCAAATCTATATGTGTACATAAGCACCGCTGAGTAAAATGTCATTTGTCATTGGAAAAGGGAAGCAAAAGCTGCGTACCATCCGAAAATCTTCATTAAATGGCCTGCAGATGTGAAATCCAAAATAAATGCTACAGAACAGAATTGTGAAAAAAGAATTGTAAAAAAAAGAAGAAGAAGAAGAAACTGTAGCCTGCTTGGGAAATAATTCTTCACACATAATCATACTGTAACTGTGCAGCACCACAATTCAAGAGGAAATGGCAAAAGACTAAATTAAGAAATGGACTGTAAGGCCACTCGTTCAAACTAGCTACGACATTTTTTTTTCACCTCCTGCAGCAAAGCAAATGTTGTGTATTTTAATGGTCTTGTATTACCACTTACCACCCCTCTCCCCCACTACCACCACCAAAAGAAGGCAAATAAAAGGAGAAAAAAAACTGAGATGGATTTTCTAAATGGAATACTGCAAATAAAGGCCATGACTCAGAAATCAGGGCCTCCTCAGTCAATGAGTTCCTGCACTGGGAGTTTAGGCAAATGTGCTACTTGGGCAAAATATTTCGTTGTTACCTGTTTTTTTTCAAAAAGCAGACGAGGAAGTGAAGTCTGAGAAAGCAGACCAAAGTGCTTGGGACTAGTTTTCTCACCACAGTTAAAATTTGTTTGTTGACTGAATAAATATATACATTGACCCCCCTCCTGAGTGTCAGGCACTGTGCAGTGCTGAGGATGTATTGGTGAATGTGACAGCACCTGCTCTCATGAGTATCCTGAACTAAGAGAACAAGGCACCAACCTTGCATAATCCACCATATACACCCTTCCAGTCACACGTGTGAAAATCCAGTCCTGCCATTGTACTACTACTGGATGGCAAATTTTTCCCTTGGTCTAACTGCCGCTGGTGTCTTCTAAGTAAACAAGTAAATAACTAAATATCCATATTTTGCATACCATATTTTGCATAACAATAACTCATGGGTAAATTTCAACAAGTTTTAAAGAAAAATATTTTTAAAGTAAGACTGAATCAAAACAGATTTTCCTTTTGAACAAAGCCCAGCTCACGTATTTTCATTGCCTGTGGCTATACAGCTTCAGTAAGCTAAAAATACTTCCTTTGTTTCTAAGTTGGGAAAAGCAAATAAGACCAAGAATCAGCTGCGTATCCTTTTCTCTCATCTTATTTTTTTTTTACTAGAAAACATTCAAAATAGCTAAAGCAATGAAAAGTTATGTTTTATATCTGTATAAATATATAATGACAGAAACTATCCATGCAGCTTGTATCTTCCCAGTAATATGAAATAAGCTATATTTGCATGATCAGCAAGGACTGTCAACATTTCACTACTTAGACCCCTTTACTATTATCTTTTTTTGGTGGGGAGAGGACTGCATAAGTGTTGAAAACTAACCACAAGTATAAGAAAAAGCTTTCAAAAAATACGTAAAGGATGACTCTGCTCTTAACAAGGCCACATGGTGCTTACTTGGCAGTCATGCATCATTTATGTTCCTGAAATGTACGTTAAATGGGATTCTAAAATAGAAGGATAGGAGCTTTCCGTCTTTCTGCAGGTATTGCTCATGTTGTGTTTGCTGTGTGTCTGGCAAAGTGAAAAACCAGGTTTCTCCTCTTGCACCTCTCCGGGACAAACTGAAAGTTAATCAGTTTAGTAAAACTTTTTTTTTTCTTTTTCTAAAAACATACCTGCAGGATGATGAACAGGAGCGTGGACTTTTCCAACACATCCAACATCTCTAAAGTCACACTAGTGAGTTAACAGAGATAAGAAACTAGCAGGTCTAAGCTCCATTCGACTGGGCCATTAGTTTGGACCACCGGGTCATGGCTTAATTTCCCTTGAAGAAACAGCACAGTTTGAGAAATCTCGGCCAAACGCCCCATTTCTTAGGCTACTGACAACGTCAACTGGAAAGCAAATGCCTAGAAACCAGGAAACCATGCCCCTCCGGATGGGCTGGCAGGAGCGGAGGCAGGGATCCTGGTTTGTCTGCCCGGATTGCAGCTGGGCCTTTGACAAGAGCTGGGGTAAAAGACTCAGTGTGTACCCGCCCATCCATCGCCCAGTGCGACCTGGGCTGGCGCTGCCAATTTCAAATGTAACCACCGGAGGAAGCGGGAGGATGCGGATGTGTCATCTCTGACACTCCGGGGTCCGGCGGGGCTTGCCTCTGACGTCCCTGAAGGTCAGAGGTGGTGCCCGCGGTGCCAACAGCTCATCAAAACCACTTTTCCAGCCGGGGCGGGAGGCGCGGGGCAAAGTTGGCCACCGGCCGCGCGCGTCCCGTTAACCGTACCTTGTAACTGGGCGGAAAGGGACTCCTGGTGCTGCTGGTACTTGAGTGCCACCGCTTCGGCTTTCCGCAGCTGTGCCTGCAGCTCGTAGTAGAGCATCGCGCCATAGAGAAAGCCGAACACCACGGTCAGCAGCAGCAGCGTCTGGAAGATCCGCTTCTGCTTTCGGGAGCACATCCCGTTTCCCATAGTCCCGTCGGGACCCCGCGCCGCGGCCGTCCTCGCCGCCGCCGTCCCTTCCTCCCCTCGGCCCGACCGGGCGCCTCAGCAGCGGCCGCCGCAGGAGGTGGCCGGACGCAGCATGAGGAGGAGACGCGAGACACAAAAGCTGGGCCGGAGGGGAAGTGGCGCCCGCTCAGCCTCCGCGCGCCGCGGGGCGTGCAGCCATCGACGCCGCCGGGCCAGCCGCCGCCGCCAAACTTTGGCGAGGCTGGCTCTCCGCGAGTGCCTGGGCCCGGGAGGGGGCCCTCCGCATACTTCTGAGCGGGCTGTCCTCGCGCCGGTCCGCAGATGCCGCCTGCCTTGTTCCCTCCTCCCCACTTTTTGGCCCGGCTGCCCCCGGCGGCGCTCGGAGTCCCGCCTCTGCCGCTCCCCGCCCCCTCGCGGCGGCTCCCACTGCGCGACTTTGTTGCCACCAAAAGGAGGGGTACGAGCCCAACAAAGGGAGCCGGGCTCCAGGAGGCGCCTCGGCGCGCGGCCCGCGGGGGTGAGTAGCTGGCGGGGCGGGGCGGGGGGGGGGGGGGGCGGCTGCCCCGGCCGGGTTTGGGGGACGGCGGGCCGGTGTCACTAACTGGGCTGCGGAGCCTCGGCCGCCGCCGCCTCCCACCTAATTTACGTGTCACCCACGGCCCCGCTATTCTGGCCAACGGGATTCCGGGAGGAAGTCCCACTCGGGCTCCCCGCTCATTGGGCCCGTCAGAGCCGCCGCTCCCTCCCTTCGGGGAGGCAGTGCCGGGCTCGATTGGACGCCCGCTTTGTCCGTCCGACCCCGGGGCCGCGCCTTCCCTCGAGCGCGGGGGCAGGCTAGGGGCTCCGTGGGCCGCGCGGCCGCCTGGCGCCGGGGTACGCCCACGTGGAGTGCTGGTGGCGGGGACAGGCCGCAGAGCCAGCGGCGGGGAGGTCGGAGTGCGCGGGATACGCGTCCTGGCTGACGGCTGGGAGAGATAAGGGTGTGAGTGTGGGGGTGTGGGGGTGGGGGTGTGTACGGGTGTGTGTGTGTGTGTGTGTGTGTGTGTGTGTGTGTGTGTGTGTTCCTGCCCTTGGAACGCAAGTGGGGAGAGGAGTACAGTGTATAAAGTGGGAGAGAGTGGATAGGAACAGCTGTGTACACTCCACCAAGCACCCTTTCTTCCCTGTCCAGTGGGCAGATGCGGCAGGCACACGGGATAGCTACATGGTCAGCACAATTTTCTTGTGAACCGGAGATGCCTTGCCTACTGAGTCTTGCCCCATCCAGTGTACTATCACGGATGCGTGTGTCCCCACAGATGGCAAGACACAAGTCCGGAGACTCGAGCACGCTAGCATGCTAGACTTACGGCTCAACTGTACACGTGGGTTGGGGAAATCATCTTGTCTTTGGCAGAGGGGAAAGAGATGATCTCATATGTTTCCCCTGGCTGCAAATAGAATAATTTTAAAACAAATCTTTCAGGCTGAAATGAGTATGCATTTATTTTGTCACATGTATTTGTTTTATTGTTGGCAAAAATACATCAGTTACGCTAAGTTACATTTTAAAGGCCAACAAAGGTTCCCTATGTAAAAACAAGTAAAACAAACATAATAACTACAAACCTCTTCAAATAAAATCCATAGTACATTTGTTCTCTCTATGTACTTGAGGGAAAAAAATTGAGGTTATGCATAAATTATAATTTTGCTTCTGCTCTTGACCTAAATTCTAAAAAAGTAAATTATTACTCAAATGCCTCAGTCATGTCATGGAATTTATCACATACTGCATACTTTTTAAGATACTTCAACCAGAGTTTAGTTATCACTATCAATAATGGCCAGTGAGTACTCAAAATGAGGGTAGATCTGTTTAGCCACAAATACAACTTAAAGACAGCCCCTGGTGCAGAAATACTTTAGTGTTAAAAGCTGTAAAAGTAACCAAATTTACAACCTAGCTAGCCTGTGACGTTTATACTACCATGAAAACTAAGTGTGCCTGGCATGTGCTTTTCCCTAATAAATGATAACTTACATTATATTTTTTAAATGCTTTCATTTACTATCTCATCACAGCCAGGTTAAGTATTTGGCTCACATATTGGTAAATAAAGAAAGCAAAGCTTATCAAAGTACTGTGATAGCTCTAGGACCTTCTAGAAAGCTAGGAGCACAACAGGATTATAACCCAGGTCAGAATCTTCCTCTTTCGATCTCTCTCCTATAGAAGCCAGGTTCTCATTCTTTTTAAGCAAGTTATATAAACAAATTATATCTGGTCCATTAGCGTGAGAACCTAATTTAAAGAGAAAAAGGTCTGAAGTTTTAGTTTTTGTCGTGTCATGTAAATATTATGTAACGTTACTTGTTATTGAATTTACCACTGTTTAAATTTCACTCTTTCAATGTGACTCAAGACTGGAAACTGAGACTGGATAATTCCTGTGACCTTGTCAGAATTCCTCGTAACTAAAAATTCCTCACTGTTGTCAGTGAACAATTTGCTAAACAAACTCTTCCTCCAAAAAAAAACTACCAAAACTGCTCTGGAAGAAATTAAGTTTTATAGCAGGAATCCTTGCCCATGCATGAATAGATAATTATCCTAGCCACAAAAGAAAAAGAAACTGTCTAGAGGATTGGGAAATTATTGCTCATATATTACACAGTATGCAGTATTTGGTTGTTTTTCAAAATCTTTGGAAAATTCCTATGCTTCCAGAATACATGATTACTCATTTTAAACCTCTGATTTCTTCCCAGAGTCTGATTTCAGACTCTGAAGGTATTCTTTGCCTAAAGCTGCTGTCTGACTCTACAGAATATAATAAATGTAGGTCATAAAACACAACTCAATATTGAAGTCATAAAATTTGAAAGAGAACAAAAATTATTACCTGAACTTATCCATTATTTCAAATTCAAGAAGGGTATGTAGAAGTACATAAAATCACTAATGGCAGCATCTTCATAGTATTACTTTTTCAGGTTGGAGTGTGCTGCTAGTTTCTTGAAAATATCAGTGTAGAGCTTTTCAAAGGCCAACACTGGGGAAGCTATTCAAGGTCTATAAATTGAATTTACATAACATTGCCTTTGGGCAGAGCTTGTAATAGATGAGCTATTCATACTGGTCTTGCTAACTCTGTTGTAAGTTCTATCTTATTTTTGTTTCTAGCATTTAAAAAATAGTATTATATAATTATATTTCTATATGCCATATATTTAACAATATAGTATGTAAAATTTAAAAATTGTAAATCTTGAGGAATTTCACCAGTTTAATGTTTTATTCCTAAGGCAGGAAGAAATTAAAGAGATTCAAGATCTTACATTTGAGAAGGGCTAAGGCAACATTTGGGAACCTTAGTATTCTCTCCAGTTTTAGTAAATTTGTCATTCTAACAAAATTTGTTCATTTTCCAAATAGGGGAAGGCAAGAAAATTATAGTCAAGAGATACAGCTAATTTATAAGAATAGATGACTTTAAATTAATAATGTTCAGGATCCTAGAGCAAATTTTTCATTTAAATCTTTTTCAAATTGAATTCAATATTTTTTTAATTTGCAAGAGAAATCAACACTTAAGATGATGAATTTTAAATAATATTTTAAAAGTATATAACTAGGTGTGGTGATGGATGTTAACTAGACATTGTAGTGCTCATTTCAAATAAATGCATATATAAAATCATTATATTGTATCTCTGAAACTAATATGATGCTGTATGTCAATTATACTCAATTAAAAATAAGTAAATAAAATTTTAAATGGCGTTTCGGTATTAATAAACGAGTTTTAACCTTTTCATGTGAAAATTGCTGAAATCAACTACTTTTTTTCTCTGTAGGAAACTTCACTCTTTATCTCTGCCTTTTGGCTATCACCTAATTAGAACACAGGCTTCCTGCATGCCACCTATACCTGCCTGTTTCGAGGGGTAAAGGAAGCTACATTCAAGGTAGTCTGTCTTTTTGAGGATTCTGTGAGAGATGTTTTTATAACTCCTTTTTACAAGATTTTGCTAATGACCTGGTGGTAATTGTTAGCAGATTAACAAGGTAAGCCTTTGGCTAAATGCTTAACAAAGCAATTGAAACCCCACTCAGTGTGTCTTGGTGCCTTGCTTTGGTCTGTCTCTAAGCTGCCACGTGGGTAACTTTGAACTATTTAAGGAGTTAGAGGAGAGTAAAGGGGAAAGTAGATGATTAGATGAAAAGTAAAATGCTTTTCAATAACAGAAACCACACCATCAGCACCACTGGTAAATACTTTGTGAACACACTCTGATAATGGATGAAATGATTTAGAAGGTTCTACTTGCCACCAGATGTGTAGCTAAAGAAACAGAAATTATCATTTCAAAGTTATTTAACCTTCTAAAGCAGGACCATCCAGCATACCCTAAACTCTTCCAAATTCTAAGATGGCACAAGAAATTATTTTGAATTTGTTGCTTAATGTTTATTATAACTAACACATTAATTTTAGAAAATAGTTTAGTTCCATAAAATGTTAGAATGAATGGAAAGGGACCGTTAAGTGAGACTCGGAAATGAAGCGAACTTCCCAAATCTTCTGCTGCCTGGTTCAGGCAGCTTTTCAATAGCTCACTGCCTTCAGTACCTCAGACACTTCAGGTAAACAGATGGACCACAGAAAAGATCAGTGGCCAATGAAACATACATCTTTAAATGTTCCCCTCTAAACGTATAGTTTGTTAGAGTCCTTTGTATTAAAGAGGTGTTTGTTTTATCCATGACCATTTTCTAGAATTGGTATTATAATTTTGTATGTTATATGATAGGTATTTATAGTAATTTCTTAATCGTCATGAGACATGGCTGGTCATATTTATGATGTATCTAATGCTGAGTCCTGGGTCAGATATTCTATATTCAGTTTCAGAACTGTTCCTAAAGGAAATAACCTGCTTCATAAACATTCTTTATGTTCTAGTTTCCAGGAACATTTTGAGTCAAAACAAAGGAACTATCAATGTTTTTACTTAGAAGTAAAGTAGAGTAAATTTTCAAATAAATAAGAAGAATCGAGTTACCTCAGGATTAAGTTCAGCTCAAATTAAAATTGTGAAATAGAAACATTTGTCTTGTGTTATTCTGCTCCTTCCAATTCTATTCTCTAGTTCAACTCCAACTCCTGGCATCCAGCATCCTAATAATTGCCTTTAGTTTCCCAGAATCCTTGCCTTTGACTGTGCCCTTCACTCCTCACCACCCACCCATGTACATATAATATATTGGACTTTCCTTCTTGAAGACAAAGTATACTAATCTAAAATAATCCTTCCAGGGCTTCTCTGGTGGCGCAGTGGTTGAGAATCTGCCTGCCGTTGCAGGGGACACGGATTCGTGCCCCGGTCCGGGAAGATCCCACATGCCGCGGAGCGGCTGGGCCCGTGAGCCATGGCCACTGAGCCTGCGTGTCCAGAGCCTGTGCTCCGCAACGGGAGAGACCACAACAATGAGAGGCCCATGTACCACAATAAAATAAAATAAAATAATCCTTCCACAGTCTTGAGAGGAAGTTCAGGATGGCTGTGTAGAAGACCCTGAATTCACCTCCTCCCATGGACACACATATGGAACAAGTCCCTCTGAAAAAGACCTGAAAACTAACTGAACAGCTCCTCCACAACAAAGGATAAAAGAGCCACATGAGACAGGTGGGAAAGGGAGAGATACATTCTCACCAGAAACCCCACCACCTGCACAGAGAGCCCCAATCTGTAGGGATCTCACAAATACGGAGCTTTTCCCTGAGAAATGAAGCGCTCATGCACCACATCAGGCACCCTAACCCCTGGAACCTGCACTGGAGAGAAGAGCCCCCCAAACGTCTGGCTGTGAAAACCAATGGGACTTACATCCAGGAGACCCAAAGGGCTGTAGGGAACTGAGACTCCGCTCTTAAAGGGCTTGTGTGCAAACTAACGTTCCCAGGGACCCAACGCAAAAGCAGCAGCTTGAAAAGCTTGTAGGCTGAATGTGAAGGAGGTTCATTTGCTAATCTTAAAGCATTAGGGTCAGGGGCCTGACCCCCAGCTCTCTTTTTTTGCACTCTCCCTCTACCTTGCTAGCACCACAGGCATGTGCAATCACAGCCCTCTCCAGCTTCCCCACTAAAGCCTGAGGGTGTGCCCCATGCCTGTGCTCTCCCACTCCCTTGCAAAAAACAGTAGGTGCTTCCCAAACCTGTGCTCCCTCACTGCGTTGATAAAGCTGGTGGGCATTGTTTATGGTTTCCTTTGCTGTGCAAAATCTTTTCAGTTTCATTAGGTCCCATTTGTTTATTTTTGTTTTTAGTTCCATTTCTCTAGGAGGTGGGTCAAAAAGGATCCTGCTGTGATTTATGTCATAGAGTGTTCTGCCTATGTTTTCCTCTAAGAGTTTGATAGTTTCTGGCCTTACATTTAGGTCTTTAATCCATTTTGAGCTAATTTTTGTGAATGGTGTTAGGGAGTGTTCTAATCTCACACTTTTACATGTACCAAACAAGACCAAAAGACAACCCTCAGAATGGGAGAAAATATTTGCAAATGAAGCAACTGACAAAGGATTAATCTCCAAAATTTATAAGCAACTCATGCAGCTCAGTAACAAAAAAACAAACAACCCAATCCAAAAATGGGCAGAAGAACTAAATAGACATTTCTCCAAAGAAGATATGCAGATTGCCAACAAACACATGAAAGAATGCTCAACATCATTAATCATTAGAGAAATGCAAATCAAAACTACAATGAGGGCTTCCCTGGTGGCGCAGTGGTTGAGAGTCCACCTGCCAATGTGGGGGACGCGGGTTCATGCCCTGGTCTGGAAGGATCCCACGTGCCGCGGAGCGGCTGGGCCCGTGAGCCATGGCCACCGAGCCTGCATGTCCGGAGCCTGTGCTTCACAGCCTGGAGAGGGTGTGGAGAAAAGGGAACACTCTTGCATTGCTGGTGGGAATGTAAACTGATACAGCCACTATGGAGAACAGTATGGAGGTTCCTTAAAAACTACAAATAGAACTACCATACGACCCAGCAATCCCACTACGGGGCATATAACCTGAGAAAACCATAATTTAAAAAGAGTCATGTACCACAATGTTCATTACAGCTCTATTTACAATAGCCAGGAGATGGAAGCAACCTGAGTGTCCATCATCGGATGAATGGATAAAGAAGATGTGGCACATATATACAATGGAATATTACTCAGCCATAAAAAGAAACGAAATTGAGTTATTTGTAGTGAGGTGGATGGACCTAGAGTCTGTCATGCAAAGTGAAGTAAGTCAGAAAGAGAAAAACAAATACCATATGCTAACACATATATATGGATTCTAAGAAAAAAAAAAAAAAGGTCATGAAGAACCTAGGGGTAAGACCGGAATGGAGATCCAGACCTACTAGAGAATGGACTTGAGGATGTGGGGAGGGGGAAAGGTAGGCTGTGACAAAGTGAGAGAGTGGCATGGACATATATACACTACCAAATGTAGAATAGATAGCTAGTGGGAAGCATCCGCATAGCACAGGGAGATCAGCTCGGTGCTTTGTGACCACCTAGAGGGGTGGGATAGGGAGGGTGGGAGGGAGGCAGACGCAAGAGGGAAGAGATATGGGGATTTATGTATATGAATAACTGATTCACTTTGTTATAAATCAGAAACTAACACACCATTTTAAAGCAATTATACTCCAATAAAATGTTAAAAAAAAAAAAAAAGCTGATGGGCATGCCTTGACCCTGCACTCCCCTGCTGCCTCGCTAAAGCTGTAGGCAAACGTGATTCACACAGGAAACGATCCTTGATTGCCTGGCTCTGGTAGCTGGAGCTTGCATTTCTGGGCCCCACAGGACTGAAAAAATTGGAGAGACAGTTCTTGGCAGGCTACCAGTCCCAGGGTACTGCACAGACATCAACTGAAACACACCCCAAGTCTGCCTGTGAAAAAGGCCTATTTATTTGTCCCAGAGCGTCAGCTTGTGGGTCAGGCTTCATGTTTGCCACACATCTAGAGGCTACAGAGGTGCTCTCAGGAATGAGGCTGGAGGAGCCCTCTTTGCGTTCTCCCTTGGCCTCACTACAGCTCACTAGTACATCCCAGAAAGGAGCTTATACACTCATCTAGAGCCCCAATTTTTGCAACTGTAACCCATGGGACACTTCCAGATCACCTGGTCTGGAGGCCAGCAGGGCTTACGAATGAGGTGCCATTCATAAGACTGTGTATGTTGGCATACTTTAAAAAATGCTGCCTGAGTGTCTGGCTTCCAACAGGCTGACTGAGATTTCTCCTCTTCACACATGCTCAACAAATGGGACCTATCAAGAATAAATTAGGCTGCTCAGGCAATCAAAATGTTTGAGAGAAAGCCAACAGCTAGGACAAGGTTGAGCTAGAAAGGTTCATCTCCTATACAAAGCCAATCCTTAAGACTGGGAAAGGTAGTTGTTGCACCTAATACATAAAAACCAACACAGAGTCAAGCAAAATGAGGAAACAGAAGAATATGTTCCAAAAGAAAGAATAAGATAAAACCTCAGAAAAAGGACTGAAATGGAGATAAGTAATCTACCTGATAAAGAGTTCAAAGTACTGGTCATAAGAAAGCTCACCAAACTGGGGTTGAAGAATGGATGAACACACTGAGAACTTCAACAAAGAGACAGAAAATGTAAGGAAGTACCAAACAGAAGTCACAAAACTGAAGAAAACAACAGCTGAACTGAAAAAATACACTAGAGGGCTTCAACAGCTGACTAGATGAAGCAAAGAACAGAACAGCAACCTGGAAGACAGGGCAGTGGAACTCACTTAAACAGAGCAGCACCCTCCCCAAAAAAGAAAGAAATTTAAAAATTGAAGATAGCCTAATGGACCTATGGGACAACATCAAGTGGAATAACATTTGCATTATAGGGGTCAGAGAAGGAGAAGAGAGAGAGAGAAAGGAGGCAGAAAACTTATTTGAAAAAAATAATGGTTGAAAACTTCCTTAACCTGGGGAAGGAAACAGGTATGCTGGTCTAGGAATCACAGAGAGTTCCAAATAAGATGAAACCAAAGAGATCCACACCAAGACACATTATAATTAAGATATCATAAGTTAATGATAAAGAGAAAAATACTTATTACATCCAAGGAAACACCCATAAGACTATGAGCAGATTTTTCAGCAGAAACTTTGCAGGCCAGAAGAGAGTAGCATGATACATTCAAAGTGCTGAAATAAAAAACTTCTAAGCAGAATACCTTACCCAGCAAATTTATCATCCAGAATTGAAGGAGAGACAAGAGTTTTTCAGACAAGCAAAGCTAAAGGAGTTAATCATCACTAAACTGACCTTACAAGAAATTTTAAAGGGGATTCTTTAAGCTGAAAAGAAAGGGCACTAATTCATAACAAGAAAACATGTGAAAGTAAAATTCTCACTGGTAAAGGTAAATATATAGTAAAGGTAGTAGATTAATCATATAAAGCTAGTATGAAGTTTAAAAGAGAAAAGTTGTAACAATAACTACAATAATTAGTTAAGGGATATACAGTGAAATGTGACACCAAAAACCAAATGTGTTGGAAGAGAGTAAAAATGTCGAGTTTTAGAATATGTTCAAACTTGCTATCAACTTATGAAAGACTGATATATATACATATATATATATATATCTTAGTATACACACACAAGCACAGGCTGTCATATGTGAGCCTCATACAAAAAAACCTATACACAAAAAAACAATTAGAAAGGAATCTTAGCATAACACTAAAGAAAGTCATTCAACCACAAAGGAATAGAGCAAAAGAAGAACAAAACAGAGAGGAACTTCAAAATAGAAAACAATTAACAAAATGGCAATAAGTACATAACTATCAATAATTACTTTAAATATAAATGGACCAAATGCTCCAATCAAAGCACAAAGTGGCTGAATGATTAGAAAACAAAAAAAGATCCGTCTAAATGCTGCCTACAAGAGACTCATTTCAGATGTAAGGACACACAGACTCAAAGTGAACAGATGGAAAAAGATGTTTTATGCAAATGGAAACTAAAAGAAAGCTGGGGTAGCTATAATTACATCAGACAAAATAGAGTTTAAAAGAAAGGCTGTACTGAAAGACAAAGATGGGCATTGCATAATGATAAAGGGGTCAATTGAATAAGAAGATATAACATATGTAAATATTTATGCACATAAAATCAGAGCACCTAAATATATAAAGTAAATATTAACAAACTTAAAGGGCAAAATTGACAGCAATACAATAAGAACAGAGGACTTTAATGCCCCCTTATATCGATGGATAGATCATCCAGGCTGAAAATCTATAAGGAAACATTTGCCTTAAATGACACATTAGACCAGATTAATTTAATAGATGTATAGAGAACATTTCATCCAAAAGCAGCAAAGTGCATAGTCTTCTCAAATGTACATGGAACACTCTTTAGGATAGATTATATTTTAGGCCGCAAAACAAGTCTCAATAGATTTAAGAAGATCTTTTCAAGCATTTTTTCCAACCATAATAATATGAAAGCAAAAACCAATTACAAGGAGAAAACTGCAAAAAATCACAAATATGTGGAGATTAAACAACGTGCTACTGAACAACCAATAGGTCAATGAAGAAATCAAAGGAGAAATTTTAAAAATACCTTAAGACAAATGAAAATGGAAATACAGCATACTAAAATCTATGTAATGCAGCAAAAGCAGTTCTAAGAGGGAAGTTCATAGTGATACAGACCTACCTCAGCTAACAAAAATCTCAAATAAATGAACAACTTTATACCTAAAGGAACTAGAAAAAGAAAAACAAATAAAGCCCAAAGTTAGTAGAAGGAAGGAAATAATAAAGATTAGAGCAGAAATAAATTAAACAGAAACTAAAAAGACAATTTTAAAAAATCAGTAAAACTAAAGGCTGGTTCTTTGAAAAGATAAACAAAATTGACAAACCTTTAGCTAGACTCACTAAGAAAAAAAATAGGGCCAAAATAAATAAAATCAGAAATGAAAGAGGAGAAATTACAAATGATACCACAATAAACAAAGGATCATAAGAAACTACTACAAGCAACTATATGCCATTAAAATGGACAACCTAAAAGAAATGGATAAATTCCTAGAAACATACAATCTTCCAAGACTGAATCATGAAGAAATAGAAGATCTGAATAGGTTGATTACTAGTAAGGAGAATGAAACAGTAATCAAAAACCTTTCAAAAAACAAAGTCCAGGACTAGGCAGTTTCACTGATGAATTCTACCAAACATTCAAAAAAGATTTAATACCTATCCTTCTCAAATTCTTTGAAAAAATTGAATAGGAGGGAATGTTTCCAAACTCATTTTACAAGGCCAGCATTACTCTGATACCTAAAATGGACAAGGACACCACAAAGAAAGAAAATTATAGGCCAATATGCCTGATGAACATAGATGCAAACATCTTCAACAAAATACTAGCAAACTGAATTCAACAATACATAAAAAGGATCATACATCATGATCAAGTGGGATTTTTTGCAGGGATGCAAGGATGATTCAACATCTGCAAATCAATCAGCATGATACAAAATGAAGGATAAAAATCATATGATCATCTCAATAGATGCAGAAAAAGCATTTGACAAAATTCAAAACCCATTTATGGTTAAAAAAATCAGTCTCAATAAAGTAGGTATAGCGGGAACGTTCCTAAACATATACATGACAAGCCCACAGCTAACATCATATTGAAAGGTGAAAAGCTTTCAGCTCTAAAATCCAGAGCAAGAGAAATGTGCCCACTCTTGCCACTTTTATTCAACATAATATTGGAAGTCCTAGTCACAGCAGTTAGGTTACAAAAAGAAATAAAAGGCATCCATACTGGAAAAGTAGAGGTAAAACTGTCACTATTTGTGGATGACATGATTTTATATGTAGAAAACCCTGAAGACTCTACCAAAAAAAACTGTTAGAACTAATAAACAAATCCAGCTAAGTTATAGGGAACAAAATCAGTATACAAATATTGGTTGCATTTCTATACTCTAAAATGAGTTATCAGAAAGAGAAATTAAGAAAATAGTACCATTTACAATTGCACTGAATACCTACAAATAAATTTAACCAAAAAGATAAAAATAGATTAAAAATAAAGATAAAAGATAAAAATGTTAACAATGTTAACATTTAACATTGTTAAAATGTCCATATTACCCAAAGCTATCTACAGATTCATTGCAATCCCTATCAAAATTCTATGGCACTTTTTACAGAAATAGAGCAATTGTAAAATTTGTATGGACTAGAAAAGATCCAAGATAGCCAAAGCAATCTTGAGAAACAAGAACAAAGCTGGAGGCACCAAGCTCCCTGATTTCAAACTATATTGCAAAGCTATAGTAATCAAAGCAGTATGGTATTGGCATATAAACAGATACATAGATCAATGGAACAGAATAGAGACCTCAGACATAAACCCATGCATATATGATCAACTAATTTGTGACAAAGGACTAAGGATACACAATGGGAAAAAACAGTTTCTTAAGTAATGGTGTTGGGAAAATTGGACAGCAACACAAAAAAGTATGAAACTAGATCACTATCTTACACCATATACAGGAATTAGGTCAAAATGGATTAAAGATTCAAATGTAAGACCTGAAACCATAAACCTTCTAGAAGAAAACATAAGTGACATTGGTCTTGGTGGTGATTTTTTGGGTATGACTCCAAAAGCAAAAGCAACATAAGCAAAAATAAACAAGTGGAACTACATCAAACTAAAAAGTTTCTGCCCAGTAAAGGAGACCATCAACAAAAGAAAAAGGCAACCTATGGAATGGGAGAAAGTATTTGCCAATCATATATATGATAAGAGGTTAATATTGAAAATATATAAGGAACTCATACAAATCAAGAGCAGAAGAAAATCCAATTTAAAAATGGGCAGAGGACCAGGACAGACACTTTTCCAAAGAAGACATACAGATGGGCAACAGGCACATGAAAAGATGCTGAACATCACTAATCATCAGGGAAATGCACATCAAAATCACAATAAAATACCATCTTACACCTGTTAGAATGGCTTTATCAAAATGACAAGAAATAACAAGTATTGGTGAGGATGTGGAGAAAAGGGACACTTGTGTACTGTTGGTGGAATGTAAATTGGTGCAGCCACTATGGAAAACAGTTTGGAGATTCCTCAAAAAGTTAAAAATAGAACTACCATATGATCCAGCAATTCTACTCATGGGTATTTGTCCAAAGGAAATAAAAACATTAACTCAAAATATCTCTACAACCCCACTGTAATTGCAGTATTATTTATAATAGCCGAGATATGGAAATAATCTAAGTGTTCATTGATAGAAGAATGGATAAAGAAGATGTGGTATCATATACAATGGAATACTACTAAGCCCTAACAAAGAATGAAATCTTGCCATTTGTGACAACATTGATGGACCTTGAGGGTATTAGGCTAAGTGAAATAAACCAGACAGAGAAAGACAAATACCACATGATTTCACTTACACGTGGACTCTAAGAAATAAAACAAATGAACAAACAAAACAGAAAAAAAACCCAAACTCATAATACAGAAAACAGATTTGTAGCTGCCAGAGCAGAACTGGGTGGCCAGTGGGGCAAATGAGTAAAGAGGATAAAGAGGTACAAACTTGCCGTTATAAAATAAATAAGTCATGGGGATGTAATGTACAGTATGATGACTGTAGTCAATATTGTATTATTTATTTGAAAATCACAAAGGGAATAAATCTTAAACGTTCTCATCAAACGAAGAAAAAAAAGTTTGTAACTTTGTATGGTGATGGATGATAATTAGACTTATTGCAGTGATCATTTCACAGTATATATATAAATATAAAATCATTATGTTGTACACTTGAACCTAATATATGTCAATTAAACCTCAATTTTTTACATGAAATTAACAGTTTATTAATTTAAAATATCAATACAACTAAAAGTCAAACAAACAGAAAACAAAGTAGCAACAATAATAATTTCTGAAAAAAGTTTTCACTAACAACTCCTTCATTTAGCACAGCAACTATTTCCACTTTTGCGTATTACCATCTATTTCTGATCTGCATAGTTATATTTTATTTAATTAAAATTATAAAACAGCATATTGTTTTATATAATGCTTTTTAATTACCACTACATTTATAATATTTTGGCTTCCTATATAGTCTTAATCATTATACTTTTAAATGTCTACCTATCTATCCTATTCAATGACATGTACTTAGCAGGTAACATGTACTTAGCTGGTCTCCTATATTTGGACATTTGTATAGCTTTTTTAAAAAATAATTAACAGTGAATATTTTATAAATGCTGTATTTGGTTTTTTGTTTGTTTTCACATCTGCTAATTATATTTTTTAAGGATAAATTCCCAGGAATGCTATTTCTGAGACAAAGTGTGTAAACAACTTCGTAGTCTGTATAGTTATAGTAATTTTTTTTTTAATGTTTAAATTTATTTATTTATTTATTTGGCTGTGTTGGGTCTTCATTTCTGTGCGAGGGCTTTCTCTAGTTGTGGCAAGCGGGGGCCCCTCTTCATCGCGGTGCGCGGGCCTCTCACTGTCGCAGCCTCTCTTGTTGCGGAGCACAGGCTCCAGACGCGCAGGCTCAGTAGTTGTGGCTCACGGGCCCAGTTGCTCTGCGGCATGTGGGATCCTCCCAGACCAGGGCTCGAACCCGTGTCCCCTGCATTGGCAGGCAGACTCTCAACCACTGCGCTACCAGGGAAGCCCAGTTATACTAATTTTTATGTGCGTTAGCAGAATTTTTCATTCAACATCACATAATTCCAGAAAATATGCTAATTAAGTTTTGTCTTGTGTGATGTATTTGTTATTCTAGCACAAGTGATAAGTAAATTTAGGCTTATGAGATGGGGAAGAGCTGGATTAAAGGAATGCCAGAAAAAAGGCGATATGTGACTAGGAATTGTATTATGATGATGAGAGTTCCCTGTTGAAAGCATAAGAAAAACATTCATGGACTAGGGACAGAACGATAGTCACAAACAGGTATAGGCAAAATGTAAATAGCAAGAAAAAAAGTGAAACAAAAAACAGTTTGAATTAACATTAGTTTTCTTTTTAGTAAGCATATTGTCGATCTTAGATGGAGAATGATGCCTGGAAGCCAAAGATGGCTCCATCTTCAACAGGAGATCAGGATGAGGGTTTGAAAAGAAATGGGACAAGAAATCTCAATTTTTAAAAATGCAAAAAAAAAAAGAAACAAATTCTTTCTCAAAATGCCCATTACTTTCCTTTCCTTTTCCTCAGGTAATTACTTAAACAGGAAAGCAAATTGGATATATTAATTAATAGAAAGATGTTAAAGAATGAATTATTAACTTATTATTCCTCCCAAGAATTTTGTGGGAAAATGTGTTAAAGGACTCAACTCTAAAGGCATAATCCTAGACAACCTGGTAAAAAGAGGAGTGATAATTGTGGATAGAAAAGTTTGGCTTTTCACTATTTAGTTCCTGATTCTCCTGCCCAATTATGAAGAAGCTTAGGAAAAATTAAAAGGTGACTCAAGATGCCTAATGCCTGGGTACAAATCCCATTTAAGTCACAAACTATTTATAAGTTCAAGGGTAAGTCAAGAACCATTAATTCTCTCATTTGTCAAATGGAAGAGATAATCATATCTGTCCTATCTATAGAGGAAATTGCTTCAGAGAGAATAAACCCACAGGATTCAAGAGATTAGCAAAACTTTAGCCTTCATTTAGATAAAATCGAAAGCTATAGTGGTACTTGTCATTGTCCACCTAAATTTGTTTGTACATTTCTGGAAAACTATAGTTGATTTTTAAAATTAGCTTCAGCTACCCAATTAAAACTGATAGTTTTCTGATTATAATTATCGATTGAGTTTCTTTCCTTTAATTGTTGACAGGGGGTAAATTATGACTTCAAAACAGAGGCGTTTTCTTGTAATACACCAATTTCAACCGGATTTCTAATTCTTGGGTTGTAACTTATGGACTAACATTTTCATTATGCTTTAAATCTCAATAATTTTTGGGGGCTTCCCTGGTGGCGCAGTGGTTGCGCGTCCGCCTGCCGATGCAGGGGAACCGGGTTCGTGCCCCTGTCTGGGAAGATCCCACATGCCGCAGAGCGGCTGGGCCCGTGAGCCATGGCCGCTGGGCCTGCACGTCCGGAGCCTGTGCTCCGCAACGGGAGAGGCCACAGCAGAGGGAGGCCCGCATACCCCAAAAAAAAATAAAAATCTCAATAATTTTTGAAGTAGTTACTGTGTGCAAGGCACAATGCAGTAAGGGCAGCAGAACGTGAGGATTTGATGATGAATGAATCTTGGACCCCTCTGTGAAGAGCTTGCAGATGTGGTGGTTATTTGTTTAAAGGCTAAACTGAAGCTCTGGTTGGAAATTAAATTTCTCAAGGAGACAGCAAAGCAAGGAAAGAAGAGGCCTCATGATGTAATCAAGATATTTCTAACGAATGCCTCTTAGACAAGGCAACTGGTGCAGGTTAATCAGTAGAGTCAGTTACAGCTGGGAAAAATAAATGATGCGTAAACATCTTAAAACACATAAATCTACTTTCCTTTAATACTATCTTGATGCAGGGTCAAGGTTTTTGCTTTGTGTGTGGATCTGTTGTTGGTTGGAGCTCACCATCATCTGTTAAGCCATAGAACATCATTCAGATTCCAGTTTTAGCTTTGTTGAGTGGTGCGAGAACTTAAAGACACATGCATGGTAAGGTCACTCAATGTAATATATGTCTAGATTTGAAGAATATTTTTCTTGGCCTTGTTTTTCACCTAATTTGACTGCAATTTTTCTTTAAGCTACCAACCATTATGAAGCTTTTCCAAACCACTCATATTAACTTTCATAGAGATAACTCTTTTTTACTCTCATATCTCATTAGTTTATATAACATTTGATTAAATTACATAATAAAAACAGCAAGTGTAATTGCATAAACAGTTTTTAGAATAAACTATTTGTCTCTACTGACTGAGCATATAGGTCAGTAAGTATACACAGATGGATTGGAGGTTCACTTTTTTGTGCCAGGAGCCTTCAGCCCTGAAGTGTGGTGGGGAAGGAACCCATTTACAGAGAGGGGAAGAGCCTCCTCTAATCCTGTGAATTAGTTACCTGGAGTTAAGGGCTTCTACTGTACATTCAAAGTCTAGTGAGATAAAAGGAGGAATTGGTGATTAAGAACAAGGTATGTGAGAGAAGTAACAGTGAAAGAAAAGGTGTTGGGGAGAGAGTACTTAGAAGAGAGAGGGGAGTCTTTCTGATTGAGTTACAGAGAGGTCAAGTAAAGTTAACTGATTAGAGGTGGGGTGGAAGATTGCAGTACTTGGGGAATAAATGGGTGATAGATAATTAAGGGAAAAGAAGTAGTAAGAATGGACTCTGCTTTTGTTATGTTTGGCTGAGAAGGAAGATAGATTGGGTGGAGTTTGAGGAAGAAACTAGGTTGAGAAGAAGTTTGGTTTTGGAGTTTGGGGTTTTGTTTTTGGATTAGCATACACTTAAAAATTTTAGAAAGGAGCTAGTAGAGAGGAGTAGGTTAAGAATGTAAAGGGCTACATTTAAATATATTAGAATATATGGAAAATGATTTCTTAAGGCAGTGCCCTATTATAGATCACTTTGCATTTTAGAAGCTCAATAAATTATGGAATGAATGGTCTTCAGAGTCACCAAAAAGAAGAAAATTGAAAACACTGCCTGGCTAATACAAAAATAAATTTGCTTGAGGACGTAAGGTCGTGTGTGCTTATATTAATTCCCTTGGATTAAATGTGTACACCTGAAAAAATGGTCATGGTTGTCTGATAATATCTGAAGTAGAGAATCTGTAAAAATGTCCATTTATTTAAGAAAGGAAATTAACTCTGCTTTGAAAAGAGTAATTGGTCCATTGAAACCTGTTAGGTATCACTATCATATATTATGTTTACTAAGAAGCTTATGGCATATGCAAATATTTTATAATGTTAAGTGGAAAAGGTGGAATATAAAATTGTACAAACAATATGATTATAACCATGTTAAAATACTTATAGAAAAGGTAATTTGTTATATCTTACTACTTTTTTTTTTTTTTTTTTTTTTTTTTTGCGGTACGCGGGCCTCTCACTGCTGTGGCCTCTCCAGTTGCAGAGCACGGCTCCCGACGCACAGGCTCAGCGGCCATGGCTCACGGGTCTAGCCGCCCCGCGGCATGTGGGATCCTCCCGGACCGGGGCACGAACCCGTGTCCCCTGCATCGGCAGGCGGACTCTCAACCACTGTGGGCAGGCGGACTCTCAACCACTGCGCCACCAGGGAAGCCCTATATCTTATTACTTTTAAGTGATTAAATGAAGCAGTGGGGTGGGGCGGAGCAGATATTTTTACTTACTCCTGAAAACCTATTTATTCTTTTCAGGATAATTATGCTTTTGACTCATTTGCAGTTTTTAACATTATTGAGCATATCCCCTGATCATAAGATCTGTTTCTCTACAAGGAGTGAGTTGATAGCACAACATGCAAAAAGAGGGCAAAATCACTAGCACTAGGCTATGGGGCCACACATTCCCCTCCCTCTTCTCTCTCCCATTGGCAATCAGTTAAGTGCACTGTCCCACTGAGTGACTTCAAATGTGACTTCAGTATCCCTCTCAAAATTTGCCTCTAACAATGCTGCCTAACACTGTGCCTGGTACATAGTAAACATTGAGTATATTTTTATTGAGTGAGTGAATAAACTTGGCACACAAGGTGGAATCTATTTTCGATCTCTGCCATGTGTCAAAGTAAATAACAGAGGGATTCATAAGATAAATGTTAAAGAGAGACATAGGAAAGAGAGAAAAAATTCGAGAAAAAAATGTAAGATAAAATTTATCTGATTTTAATTGCAGGGCAACTTTCTGAGTAGGGAAGCATTAGAAGAAATCACAAAGGAAAACAAATAAATAGATTGGATTACTCAAAAATCAAAACTGTTGTATTTTAAACAATTTTTAAAAACTTAAAAGTAAACAGAATATTTGCATAGATTAGATTGCATAAATTACATAGATTTAACAACTTTAAGTTATATAATTATATGTATATTGTTAAAAAACACTAGGATAATTTAAAATTGCAAAGTTTATAAACAGAAGGTAAACAACCAGTAAATATGTAAGAAAATATTTAATCTTAGCGATCAAAGAAATGAAAACAATGCTAATAATCTCATAACTAATAAAATAAGTTTTTAAAAATGTTTACATTAAGATTGGCTTATTGTGGTAAAAATATTTTTGAAAGCAATACAGATAGATCAAGCACTGTAAAATATGTCTTCATGCCTTTTGATTTAGTAATTTCCCTTCTAGGAATATATCCATGGAAAGCAATCTAGAACACATGAGAACATTTTTGCATACAAAGATAATCATTACAAAGCTAGTTATTGTAGAGAAAAATAGAAACAATCTAAACACTAAACTATTTGTAATCATTACAAAGCTAGGTACTGTAGAGAAAAATAGAAACAATCTAAACACTGAACTATTGGGAAATAGTTAAATTTTGGTATAAATGGTATAAAAAATATTAACCAACCATTAAAACTTGTTGTTCTAACTTGGAATCCTCAGAAAGGGACCTTGAAAAAAGGATTTGTGTGCAAGAGGGTTATTAGGAAGAATTCCTGTGAAAAATCAATATAATTTCAGGAAGGATGGCAAACATGCAGCCCCATAGAAAGTAATTTTGCTCAATCTGCTTTATTCAGACTACCAATTTAAATTTTAACGTCATCCAGAAACACCCTCACGGACACACCCAGAAATAATATTTAATCAAAATCTGTGCACCCTGTGGTCCAATTGTGTTAACACATAAAATTAACCATCACATGGAGGATGAAGAAGAAAGGAATCAAAGAGAGTTCTCTGTGTTCTACCTTAGATCCCTGTGTGAACAGTGGGTCCATAATTTCTGAAGAGAGTATGAAAGAAGGACAGACTTGAGGTACCAATGAGAAGTTTAGTGCTGGACATGTTTTGTGGAGCATATATGGGGCATCCAATTGTAAATATACTGCTTTGTATTTGGATTGGAGATACAGAATTGACAGTGGTCAGTATATAAGCTTTAGAAGGAGAGGATGAAATTCCCCAGAGAAAGTGTGTATAAAAAGAAAGGGTAGAGGGTGAAGGATGGAACCCTGGAGGATAATAAATATGAAAGAACAGGAGAAAGTCAAAGTCACAGAGGCAAGATAACAGAATGAGACCAGGAACCCAAGGCAAGAGTTTCAAGAATGAAGAAGAGGAAAACTATCATCCACTGCCAAGAGGTCAAATATGGTAAATACTGAAAAACGTCCAACAAAAATAGCAAATAGGAGGTTTGTGTTATCTCCAGGGAGAAAATGTTACAGAGGTGGGATGGATTGAGAAGTGCCAATGCAGAGGAGGTAGAGACATGAAACATACACTTACGCTGTCAGCAGCTTAGACTGATGGAAAGTGAAGAGATGACTCAGGATGGAAATAGGTTAAAGAATATTTTTCTAAAATGCTGAAGGGAATATCAGGGATGGGAAGAGGAAAGACAGGGAACAAGGTCCCTGAAGAAGAATGAGATCAGAAAGAAATAAGATCCAGAATACCTGGAAAGTTTGGTTTCAGACATGCTGGTATTACTGCCCATTCTTTTCTGGTCCAAATAAACACATGGAAGTTTGTCATTACAATATTAAATTGCATTCTATCATAGGTGATGAATAAAAATTTCTGTAGTTTAGATGTTACCTTTATATATTAGCTTAGGACAGTGCTTAGTTTCATGATTTCAAAAGATATCTTTATCCAAATGGAATAATATATTTGAAATTACTGTGTAAACTCTAAAGAACTATATAACTGCCATCAGTAAAGTCACTGGGAGCGATTTGAAAGAAACGTAATTTCTGTTCTTTATTCTCTACCTAAATAATAATAATATGTCCCAGGGTATATGTTTCTTTTGTAAGAGGTTCACAAAATTCCACTTTCTTGCCTTTCTTTCTTTTTATCTTTTTTTCTTTTTAAAATACCTCCCAAAGATCTCCTTCGCTTTCTATCTTATGGTCCAGTTTTTTCCTGCACTGCTCTAATGATCTTTTCATAGTTCTATATTTTGCTAATTTCTGCCCCCTTGAATCAATCCTGGACCTGTAGCCTAAATTTAATTTTCCTCAAACACTGATTGCTACTTCACTATTCTAGTCAAAATCCTTCAATAGCTCCCCAATTTCCCTGCATTAAACGCAGAATAAAGTCTGTATTTCTTAGCCTGGAATTCAAGGCACTCCATAATCTGGTCTCCACTTTTCTCTTCAACCTTCTCTCTAACTTCTACCTTGTACCTACCTATCTTCCACCCCCTTCAAATTGATATGTTTTGTTTCTTGAAGTCATCTAGATGGACCGAATTTTTTTTTTTTTTTTTTTTTTTTTTGTGGTATGCGGGCCTCCCTCTGCTGTGGCCTCTCCCGTTGCGGAGGACAGGCTCCGGACGCGCAGGCTCAGCGGCCATGGCTCACGGGCCCAGCCGCTCCGCGGCATGTGGGATCCTCCCAGACCGGGGCGCTAACCCGGTTCCCCTACATCGGCAGGCGGACGCGCAACCGCTGCGCCACCAGGGAAGCCCGGACCGAATATTTTTATAAGGGTTGTGTATTTCCCAACTTTCAGAAGCACCGTTCACACTGCAACATGGTTGGTGCCCACTAGCGTTGTACAGCTTACAACCTGCATAAATGGAAGTGACGGCCCCTGTCTCAGAGCAGAAATATTATTCCAACCTCTGAACTCCAATTATATCATGACCTGCAGCTGGATTTCCCTCTCTATTCTTCTGCAAACCTACATATAGAGAAATTATAACTAGTTCAAATTCAAACCCAGTGTTCAAAATCTTCCGTCAGCTAACTTAATCTGTAACCATCTTACCTTATCCTCAACATGAATTCTCCATTATGAGTGGGCTGTTGTCTACCATCAGGTCTCTACATATAGAATGCCCACCTCTGAGCCATTTCATTCTTTTTCCTTCAACCCTCACTCTTTCCCACCCTCTTTCAACAATTCAAAGGCAATCCATCTTTCATGAAACAAAATAGTTTTCACCATCTCTATAAACCTTCAATGATTGTTCTACTCCACAATCATCCTTTCTTTCCTGAATTAGTATTAAGGTTATAATATGTGCTGTAATATTTAGCACTTGGTTAAAATCACATCTTCCATTCATTCATTTGTCATGCATCAAATTTTGTCAACCACCAACTAGACTATGATTCTTCAGTGGTTGAAACTTTGGCTTTTATAACATTTATATCCCTTGAGCATAATACACAGTCATATAATATTTGCTTGTTGATTTGATATTTTCACTAAAATTTAAAAATGATAAAGCTAACCCTTATGTTAGTCTCTAAGATTCTTAAAAAGTTAATTTGTAATTTCGTAGGTTTTTTTTTTTTTTACTGTCCAGCATGCTTCCTTTGTCTTTGAGTTCCATTAGGAAACTATGCTTTTATTTCTGTATCTGGTATGACTTTATGAAACCCAAGAAGAGCCAATGGTTTTCTTTCCTGGAGTTTGTGACCTGAGGCTGCTGATGCCTTTCTTGACTGCCATGGGGAAAATAAAATATCTCCTTAAATAATGAAGACAAAGAAATATAGAAAGAGTAGAGAGATGGAGAGAGAGAACTGTAATGAAATTCTTTGAGCCCATAAATCCTTTTATATTTGAGGTCTGCTGCATCCCTGGATTGGCCATTTATATGAATCAATAAATTCCCCGTTTAGGAACTAAGCCACTTTGAATTGGGAGGGTTTCTGTTATTTTGCAACTGAGAGACCGGACTCTTACATTTGTAATACATAAACTTAAGAATGCTAAAATATGGGCTTCATTAGGAAAAAGGGAGTCATGCCAGAATATTGAAGAGGATCAGAGTATTGTAAAATACACCTACTATTAAAAAAAAATTGAAGCTAGTGTATAATGAAGAAACTTGGGAAAGGAAGTGTATGAATTATACTTGAACTATAACATTTATACATCTCTTTTTGTTCATAATGTTTTCTTAAGTATCTCTATCAACATCAGTCAACAAAACTTATTTCTAGCAAACTATATCCAAGTAGGTGAAGGGGTTTGAATTAGTATCTTTCTTATAGATATTTTAACCATTTATACTATTGGTATTCTTCAGAGATTAACCCTTTGCCCAAAACATAGAAAAATCATTGCTATGACTGAGTTTGAATTATTTTACAACATGTTTATAACCTTTTATTATCCATTTAATTCAGGGGTAGTGATGATTACATTTATTTGAACTAGCCATAGGCTTGAAGGTAGAGTGCATTCTTTGGGTTGTATTATGCAAGGTATTTTTAGAGAATAGATGATCTTATTCCTTTGTCCTTTATTCAGTGCTTCCTTGGCACTTGGAAGCCTAGCTTTTGCATTACATGTACATGCTTAAAGAGGAGCTTAGAGAAGTTCTCTTTTCACCAAACTGTGGGCAGAAAATGACATACTGTGCAACACGTGCCAAGTAATGAAGCAAATTTCCCACAGAATCACGAGACAGCCCCATCTGTAACTCTGGGGTAGCTGTGGTCTCATGCCAAGTCTTTGCTCTGGAGGAGTTAAATAGGACTCTTTCCCAGAACTTCTGAGAATAGTCATGTCAGTTGAAGGTCCTGATGCCAAGTATCTGATAACCACTGGCCTAGACTCATAGGAGTCCTTTCTACCTAGCAGCTGCCTGGCTTGCTGCAGTTCACTTAGGAGAGGCCATGTTGCTCTTTGACAAAGCAGTGTCTTAATCTGGAAGACCAGGACCCACTTGGATAATCCTGAGATTAGTAACAACTTAAATTACGTTGTATTTACCCTATTGGTAGAGTTGTGAAAACTTCTTATGCATTTTAGAAAGATTTCCACTTAAAATGTGTTGAAATAGAAAATTTTGTGTGGAAATTATAGTTGTCTGATATCTGAGAAAAAAATAGCTGGGTTAATTTTCTCTCCTTGGTGATTGATGAGATACAAATCACCAGACAGGCATTTCTATATTGAATTTGTATTGCAAGCTGAAAAACTAAACCAGTTATAAATTTGATAATCTTCAGGGAGCAATTATGTCATTTTGAGGTGAGGCAGTAAATAACCTATCTTACATACTTCTAATTCTAATCTTCTGTTGTGACTGACCAGAGACTGGCTAGTTCACCTAGGAATAAACTGGGGCACTGAGAAAAAGCAGAAGGTGTGAAATTTTAGAGACAAGGACCTGAGAGAAAATACTGTTTCTTAGGGTGGCCCTTGAGGGAATAGTGCTTTATTGTTGCAAGCATGCCTAAAGGGCTTCTTCCTTTTGTTTAGTTCTTTTAGCGCCTATGTACTCATCTGTGTTAGTATTAATAAATTACTCTTTGCTTAAGCACTTCATGTAAGAGCCTATTTTCGCCATAGCCTGGAACAACACCACCACTATCACAAGATGAAACAAGCATGAAAGATTGAGGAGTGCCTTGGTGAAGCAACATTCTGCTTTATTTTCTTTGCTCTTCAGATAATGACTCTGGGGAAGGAAAAGAAACTCCAGAACTACTTTGTTCTCTTCAAAGACTGAGCCTCAGGAGAAAAAGTAAGAAGACAAGACACCTTTCAGGCTGAAGGGCCACAAAACACGCCAGACCTGTGCCTTTATTTTATTATATTGATGATACTGAGTTCAAAAATTACTTACTTAAAAAAAAAAACAGCTATGGGTAGTCGATAGAAGAAAACTAATGGTAGTGTTTAAATCAAACTTTAGTTTGTTCATATACATTCTCAGGTACGTTTCCCCTTGAAGAGTGCACAATTTTAATGCACAAGAGGAAAAAAAAGCAAATGAAAAACCTCTAGATTCTCATCACGCAATCAAATAAATAAAAGAGCATGTCTTCATAATTGTTGGACATACACAGATGAGTAAATAATTGCTGAGATTTACTGTTAGTTGATGTGCTAGTTTCCAGTAAAAAAAAAACAAATATGAACCCTTGGACTGTCAGTAAGTACAATGTGGAGTGAAACTAAGTGGCTGGTGATGTAGTTTTAGAGGAGCACCTAGACCATGGAAGGGAGAAAAGGAAAGAGAAGGGGAGGATTTTCTCTAGGAGCATAATCTTTCCAGGTCAGTCCCTCTTCTCCAAGCTCAGCGATGTCTAGGCTCCTGTCCTAACCATGGGCTATTCAGGTTTTGGCTTGCCCACCTCCAACCAACTGCGTACTCTGTGACCTTGAATAAGCAATTTCACCTTTCCTGCTCTTGTTTACACACCTGTTGTTATGGACCGAATGTGTGTATCCCCTCAAATTCATAAGTTGCGGCCATAACCCCCCTCGTGACTGTATTTGGAGATAGGGACTGTGAGGAGGCTCATTAAGGTCATCAGGGTGAGGTCCTAATCTGATAGTGTTGGTGCCCTTATAAGAAGAGGAAGAGACAACAGAGCCTTCTCTCTCTGCCCTGCAAGGACATAGTGAGAAGGCAGCCTTTTGCGAATGAGGTGTGGGCTCTCACCAGAACTGGATCTGTAGGTGCCTTGATCTTGGACTTCCCAGTCTCCAGGACTATGAGAAATGTCTGTTGTTTAAGTGACCAGTTTATGGTAGTTTGTTATAGCAGCCTGAAATGACTAAGATGACTGTAAAATGAGAAAAATGAGGTATATAGATCACCTCTTATACCTTTTCAACACTAACATTTTATAACTGAAGTTAGAGGTTTGAAACAATAATTAGATATCATATTTTGCCTCTTAGCTGAATGTATATATGTGTGTGTATATGTATATACATATGTCTCTAGATCCTTCTAGATCCTTTTGTGATTCCTTGTGATTTCTCTAAATGTCCATATTCTCTTACACACACTTGCCATCTCTGAGTAGAATGTTCAGGCTCTCAAATTGTCTCTTGTTTTTCAATCATATCTTTCCCATATTCAAACTACATTTGCCCACTTCAATTTCAGCTGGACCAGTCAACCCCATGAGAAGTGCCATGGAAGTGTTAAAGAAAATGATCTAGAGGCCAGAATATATGATAGCAGAAAAGCTTCAGAAGTATGGATGATCTTAGGGTAATTAATAAATATAATTGAGATATTTTAAGGTAGATATAATTATAACTAAAATGCTATTCGTGCTGCTATATTTTCCTCACAATTTTTTGATGCCCATTAGGTGTACAAGCCTTGTTAACTAGAATTCCCTCAGAGTCTATGAAACAAATCTCTTCTTGCTGATTAGGTAGTTTATTTTGAATTATTGCTGGCAACGCTTGGAGCTATGGTTACTCTTCTTTGAATCTTGAATAGATGAAAGAAATCCAATATGAGTTTTCTAAAATGAAATTTATACCATGAATTAACATGAAAAAAATGTTAGTTGTAATATTAAAACTTTTATATGTGTTATTAAAAACTTAATATTCTTAATAAAACCTATAATATATTATAGGACTTAATATAAGTCCTGTAATAGCAGAATTAAGTATTTTTTTATCAAAAGTATTAAAAAAAATCAGCTCCAAAGCCTTTTTTGAAATAGGCAGGAATATAAACTTTTGTGTATTTATTTACACCAACACATATTATCATTGTTTTAGTATTTGTTCTTGTGTTCTTTTTTTAACTTTGGGGGGGAAAAGTGAAAGATAAGTTATTGACCCTTGAGCTGGAAAGTCCGAGAGCTGGGCCAGTAGATTGAGGTAGTCAGTGTATGTATCCAGAGCCCCAGCTCTGTGACTCTTTCTGTACTCCAGTATCATCTTTATTTAGAGGATGAACCTTTGTGTTGGGAATTTTCATATAGAGTAGCTGCATGACTGGTTTCTGAAAGACGACTGTATGTCACTTCATAAAGTTTTAATAGGACAGTACTTGTGCTTGCATGGAAAACTCTTGGCTACTTACTTTATGAGAGTGGGAGAGTCACGTGTTCTGGATGCCAAGGGGAGAGTCTTTCCAGTGGCTGGCTGATTCCAAAAGAAATCAGACGACCCCTGACATGTTTACTGAGGAGATTTTTGCACCATCATCATGCAGGTACCAGTGGCTTGAACTTTCAAATATTTAGCTGCCTGACTTCAGAGATGTTTGATATAAGAAAATTTATTCTGTTCTGTTCTATTACACGTTTTCCCAATGTAACACCAATAGCTACTTTACCTTCCTGTTATTGATATACTGATATTATTTCCTATATGTATACCACTTAATGAGTCAACATGAACATCCATTTTATCTCCTTTTGGAAGAAAAAAGGATCAATTATCAACCATCTCACTTAATTGCAATACATGATTGGCGGGCTTTGGCTAAACTCCATGAGGAGCATGACCAGGTCTGTTTTGTTGATTCCCTCTTATGATCTCCAACAGTTTCTCCTGCCAGTCCTCTGAAATCCCACCAACACATTTTTTTTTTTTACTTAATATTTACCAGTTTGACCAGAGGGAACAGAGATACCCATTCTCTTTAATTCATCTGATCCTACTTATATTATTATATACTTATAATAATACCTTTGTTTATATTTAAAGTACAGATTATAAAGCACATTCACATACTTCTCATCGAATCCTCAAAACCACCTCAAGTTTAGCTTATGTGGTCAAATTATGCCCTCCCTTAGCACCTGATTTACCTTTGCAGAATTTAGTAATTGCCTATTTAATATCTATCTGTGTGCCTTGCACAGTGCTTAGCAGACAGTATCTGTTGAATCAGTACTTGCCAAAGGAATGGATGACTTGATGAATGAATGAAAGTTTCTATCCCTATTTCATAGTTGAGAAAACCGAGAATCGGAACATCTGAGTAACTTGCCTAAATTCAGAGTTCAAAATAGGTTGAGTCAGGGCTCAAACTCTTTTGGACTTCAAGCCCTTCCTTTCTCCCAATCCAGCCGCTAGACTGCAGAGAAAATACAAAGACAAATTTATCAAACAAATAGAATTTATAGAAGCCAAATAGGAAGTATGATTGTATGCTAGTTTCCTAGCGCTGAGGAAACAAAGTACCACAAACTAGGTGGCTTAAAACAATAGAAATTTGTTTTCTCACAGTTCTGGAGGCCATAAGTACAAATCAAGGTGTCAGACGGCTTGGGTCTTTCTTGGGAGCTCAGAGGGAGGATCTGTTCTAGGGCTCTCTCCTCGCTTCTGGTGGTTGACGGCAATCCTTGGCGTTCCTTGGTTTGCAGCTGTATCTCTCCAATTTCTGCCTTTGTCTTTACACGGCTTTTTATTCTGTGCATCTGGTATCCTTTGTCCTTCTTATAAGGACACCAGTGGTTGGATTTAGAGCCCACTCTAATCCAGTATGACCTCATCTTAACTTGTATCTTAATTACATCTCCAAAGACCCTATTTCCAAGTTAGATCACATACACAGGTACTAGGGGTTAGGACGTCAGCTTGTCTTTCGGGAGAACACAATTCAAACCACAACAGATGATTTTTTTAAAAGGCACTAATATGTGAGTAACTTAAATATGGTTGAATTATTTCCACAAGTAACACTTGCCATGGGACTAAGGTTATAACTTTATTAAATTACTTAGTACAACATTTCCTCAAGTGTGTGTTTTTTTTTTTTTTTTTGTGGTATGCGGGCCTCCCTCTGTTGTGGCCTCTCCCGTTGCGGAGCACAGGCTGGACGCGCAGGCTCAGCGGCCATGGCTCACGGGCCCAGCCGCTCCGCGGCATGTGGGATCCTCCCAGACCGGGGCGCGAACCCGGTTCACCTGCATAGGCAGGCGGACGCGCAACCACTGCGCCACCAGGGAAGCCCAAGTGTGTTTTTTAAACTAGTCTGTGGGATAATAGGAGGTACTGCTTAGGGGGGAAAAAGGGTCTTATTATTAAATAGTTTTAAGAAACAGTAGGTCAAAGAAAGTTAAATGGCCTTACAAGCTATTTACAGTACTCCTCGGAGCCTTTAATATGCCAGAGTACATTGGGAAGATGTAGTACCTTTCCCAAACTGATATAATGACAGACCATTTTTTAACTTGAGTGCTGTCCCAGGGAACACCCTTTATGGGATCCTGACTTCACAGGTAACATTATTTTGTAACTATCTGTTTACAAATTTGTCTCAGTAGGTTGTAAGCTTCTGAAAGGCAGAATCCATATTTCACTAATTTTTGAATGCTTAGAACATGCTTAGCATCTGACAGCTATAGGGCCATGTGGTTGTACAGGACAGCGGTCCCCAACCTTTTTGGCACCAGGGACCGGTTTCGTGGAAGACAATTTTTCCATGGACCTGGGGGTGAGGGGGATGGTTTCTGGATGATTCAAGCACATTACATTTATTTTGCACTTTATTTCTATTATTATTACATTGTAATATATAATGAAATAATTATACAACTCACCATAATGCAGAATCAATGGGAGCCCTGAGCTTGTTTTCACTTTCCACTCACTGATAGGGTTTTGATATGAGTCTGCAAGCAATTGATTTATGATGGTCTCTGTGCAATCACACCTCTCTTCTAATGATAATCTGTATTTGCAGCCGCTCCCCAGTGCTAGCATCACCGCCTCATCTCTACCTCAGATCATCAGGCATTAGATTCTCATAAGAAGCGCACAACCTAGATCCCTAGCACGCTCAGTTCACAGTAGGGTTTGCGCTCCTGTGAGAATGTGATGCTGCCACTGATCTGACAGGAGGCTGAGCTCAGGCAGTAATGCGAGCAATGGGGAGCACCTGTAAATACAGATGAAGCTTCACTCACTCACCCACCACTCACCTCCTGCTGTGTGGCCTGGTTCCTAACAGGCCACGGACCGGCACCAGTCTGTGGCCTGGGGGTTGGGAACACCTGGTGTAGGATACAAATAAATGATGCTTACTGGACTTGTGTAACCCAACCACACTGGACACATAGAGTGGTGTTTTACCAGTAAGGATTTCTTTTAGCTATGTCACAAATCCTGGCCACTCTTCCCTGACCATAAAGGGGTTACTTTTTTCTCAGATAATAAGAAATGTGGGAGGAGGCAGTCCAGAACTGATGTACAGCTGCTCAAAAGGAATCATCAAAGACACGGATCATCTTGTTTCAGTCTTCTGTAATAGGAGGTTTCCTCTCAATGTTGCAGAATGGCTGCTTCATAGCCAGCCTCCACTTCTGGGCGCCAGGCAGGAAGGAAAAGTCTGTTTTCCTTCTCTCTCTCCCTTCCTCCCTTCCTCCCTTCCTCCCTTCCTTCCTTCCTTCCTTCCTTCCTTCCTTCCTTCTTTCCTTCCTTCTTTCCTTCTCTATGTCACAAATCCTGGCCACTCTTCCCTGACCATAAAGGGGTTACTTTTTTCTCAGATAATAAGAAATGTGGGAGGAGGCAGTCCAGAACTGATGTACAGCTGCTCAAAAGGAATCATCAAAGACACGGATCATCTTGTTTCAGTCTTCTGTAATAGGAGGTTTCCTCTCAATGTTGCAGAATGGCTGCTTCATAGCCAGCCTCCACTTCTGGGCGCCAGGCAGGAAGGAAAAGTCTGTTTTCCTTCTCTCTCTCCCTTCCTCCCTTCCTCCCTTCCTCCCTTCCTCCCTTCCTTCCTTCCTTCCTTCCTTCCTTCCTTCTTTCCTTCCTTCTTTCCTTCTCTCCCTCCCTCCCTCCCTTCCTTCCTTCCTTCTTGCTCTTCCTCCCTCTCCCTCCTTCCTCCCCCACCCCTCTCTTTCCCTTTTTGTTTTTGTAACATTTAAGAAAACAGTAACTTTCCTAGAAATCGCACCAAGAATTTCAGCCTATATTTTACTGTCCAGCCTATATATATATTTTTTTTTTAAGTGGTACGCAGGCCTCTCACTGTTGTGGCCTCTCTTTCACCAAGGTGAACGTTTTTGTTTTTGTTTTTTTTGTGGTACGCGGGCCTCTCACTGTTGTGGCCTCTCCTGTTGCGGAGCACAGGCTCCGGACACGCAGGCTCAGCGGCCATGGCTCACGGGCCCAGCCGCTCCGCGGCATGTGGGATCTTCCCGGACCGGGGCACGAACCCGTGTCCCCTGCATCGGCAGGCGGACTCTCAACCACTGCGCCACCAGGGAAGCCCCAGCCTATATTTTATTGTCCAGCATCTGGTCACACAGTCTCCCCCAGGTGCAAGGGAGTTTAAGTAGGTGTCCTTTTAGGCTCATTGGCAAGCCCCCCAAAATGGGATCCCATTGGCAAAGAAGAATGAGAGAAGGGCTTTTCAGTAGCAAGGTCTTGAACCCCGTGCAATATAGGTTTGTTTGTCACTGTTGTTATTGTTAACAGTACTGGAGTTGTGACTGGTGCTGACCTATTTATAGAAAAGGAAAGGTTTTTTTAATTTAAATATTTTAAATTCCATAAAGAAGAAATTTGTTTCAATAATCACTTAAGCTGTTAGGTTATATAACCTGCTAGTAATAAACTATTTTGATGGGAGAGAAAAATGTGTTGGAGAGTGTCCCAGGAATTCTGGACACAGAATAGTAGGCTAATTGAGTGCTTATGCAGTCATTGGATAAACTCACAATTCAACTGAACAAGAAATTAAATAGATAACCTCAAAATATTTCATGATTCATTGCATTGGGAAACCAGTATTAACTTATTGCATCCTATTGATTCAGCATGATAAATAGAGCATTTTAATGGCGACTTTGATTCCATAATGATTCAGTTTCCAACATCTGTAGAAATTTTATATCAGCCAGCAGAACAGCTAGCAATCTTGAGCCATGCTGGTATGATGTTTGCTTTTCAAAGTTGGTGCCCTTTCCCTCTTAGATACAGCCATACTCAATTAAAATCATGCAATGTTGGCTAAGTAACAGGGCAGCAACCAAGATTGAAATTGTGGAGAAAAATTCCAAAGCATGTCTGAATAATAGGAAGCAGGAACTCAAAAGTAGAAACTGCTTTCTGCTGTAATCATACTAGTGCAGCCGTTAGAGATTTTTCCATTGATTTTTGGGAGTGTAGGAGACACAAATTATAAATAAATAACTGTAGCAGCATTGCCATGACTTTTTCTGTCACATTTAATTAATTGGAAGTTTGGACAACTTAGGACTTTGATATAGCTGCTTTATTTGTCTTTCATTCTATTCTTAGGCTTCCTGTTCCTATTTAGAAGGTAGCTCTCCTTCAGTTTGTTTTAATCTTAATATCAAGACAGTTAATCAAGGAATTGCTCCTCAATGATTACATCATTAAACATGATGTTCTAGCACCTCTGACTTCTCAAACATGAAGCAAGTGGGACTGACCTCATTCTCCCTCAGATGTCTGCTCATAAAACCCTATTTTTAGGGAGAGAATGCAGAAGATTTTAGCTCTGTCACATCTCGCAAAGATTATGGGATTGAAGAGAGTATAACCCCCCACCGCCACCGAAACTCATTAAGACCAGACCAGAGGTTTAGTCAAACCTCAGCCCCGGACTCTGTGGCCAAATTCCCTGATAGGTACACGGTACGTTTTCACTGCGTTTCACTTCTTTAGGTTCTAAATGAAGCCCTGTGTATTGTGCTGAGGACATGCTAGGCCTTAGGCTCCTAGGTAGCTTCTCAGGGCCCTTTCTTCATTTCTTCCTGCCTGAGGGCCTTTGCACAGGCTGTTCTTTTTGCCTAGAACATTCCTCTCTCCCCTATTTCCTTTTGTCCTACATTCCCTTCAGGTCTTGTTTTAAATTTCACTGGCATACTAGGTGAGTTTTTCTCAGTTATGAACTCCCAAATACACTTCTACTTTACTTAGCATATTTATAATTATTAATAATTTCTCAATTATTTGGGTAGTATCTTACCTTCTTCCTTGGGTGCAATGTAATAGAAGCAGGTCTGAGATATATGAGAGGAATAGAGCACTGTGGAGCTGAACCAGCATTGGGCTCGCATTTCTATTTTAACGCTAATAACAATGTATTATAATAACCTCTGTACATGATGCTTTTTTCTATCAAATTGTTTGTGCCCCAGTACTGAATACTTGTTCTCCTATGCAAGTATTCCCATAACATAGGAGCTGACAATCTAGAGTCTAGTCATCTACTCATGAAAAGTAATTAACTTTTCAAGCCATCATACGCCAAATACCAAACAAATAAGCAAATGTGGTAGAGCTGTACTATCCATTCTGTTGGCCTCTAGCCACAAATGAGATGGAGAAGCAATTTATTTTGATAGTCATTTTAGTTCCTAGAGATGGCATAAAGTCTGTAAATATAAATTTAAATGCTACACAGTTTATAAAGCATGTCATAATGAAATTCTGCATATTGGCTAAAGCAGTGCCTCAAAATACTGAAGATACAGATGCAGAATTAAAACTAGAGGGCTGAAATATTATAACAGGATGTGGAAGAAAAGCAAGACATGATATTAGTGGAAGTTTACAATTTTTAGGACTTGCTTGGGGCATAGTCATGTCTCTCAACAATATATAGAAGTTTGTAAAATATTGTTAACTTCTAAATCTTATACTATGTGAATGAATTGCTTATTCAAAAATAAAACTAAGAATAGGGAAAAAATTATAATATTAATATGCTTTATTTTTAACTTTTGGTTAACTAATACATCTTTTTAAGTTGGTTATATAAACATTATTATATTCTTAGAAGATGATGTTTGAAATTATAAACATACTTTTAAATATATATATTTTGAAGATTGGCTTCAGGAAGCTAAGATAGAAATAAGTCGTGTAGATGACAATGGGGATGATGGAACCATAACCAGTACACGTTTGTATAAATTGTGAAGACCTTGCTGAGAGCACAGTTATAGAACTACTTCCCAGATAACTGGTTTCATGAAGTTCTTCCATGATTATGTAGCAATTCTGATTTTTGTTATCATTGTTCCATAATTAAGAGGCTGTGGTCTTCAAGAGTTTTTCCCTTTGATCCATTTGACGTGCAGAATGTTTTTATTATTCTCCCCCCTCAAAACAGCTTCCCACCCAATTATTTTTTATTACAAAGGCATTTAACATTTTAGAAATCTCTCTATGACTGAAATGTTAAGACTATGACTGTTTTTATTGTGAAAATAATGGATGAGCATGTTCCAGTCAATATTTCTGTTTTAAAGTTTGGTGGATGTTTAATGCGTTCAATGAATGCTACCGGTTGCATTAATGCAGTCCATTTACAAAATAGCTGCACTTTATAGTCAATATATCAATATTAGTTACCAGATAAATCCTCCAAATCCTCCAAATGAGAAAGTTGAGGTTCCTTTTGTAATATTGCAAAAGCACATTTCTCTCAGGAGTCATAATGACTTCAAATAATTTTAAAAGTATACCTGTTTGTTTCCAGTTTCTATAGAAAAATTGGTTGATTCCTTACAAATTATAAATTGAATCGGAAGTTTCCTCTTCTTAGGTTGAGAATTGATTTATGAGAAATCGTTGAATCTCTTAGATTTGCATTTGTGTATTTGAAACGTGGCTCTTAACTGGTTGGGCTCTTCATGTCACATGGGTTTTAGTAAGGAATAAGGAATATATTTGTCATGCCAAATCCTCCCCCTACCCCGCCGTTTTTGTTTTGGCTGCACTACACGGCATGTGGGATCTTAGTTCCCTGACCAGGGATCGAACCATGCCCCCTGAAGTGGAAGCATGGAATCTTAACCACTGGACCGCCAGGAAAGTCCCCAAATCCCCGTTTTGTAATGACAACATGCAGGGGGCAAGAAATCGTATGCAATTTCATTTGATTAGTTCTAAAGTGTGGAGGTTCATGACCACTAAAATAGTTATTTCTTAATAATAAAGTTTAAATGAAAATACAAAGAGTGGACACATCTTCCAAAATATTGTGTGTTACAGTAAAATATGGTTTATTGGCCACTCTAGTAACCTGGCATTTCTCTTAATAATGACATTTGTGTTTTGGCAGTAATAGGTTAGAATGTGATAATTGGTATTTATTATTGTGACCCCAAAGATGTGTAAGATTTTTAAATACCCTCTGACTTATCAAAGAAAGATTAAATTATTTATATTTTCCAACGCACTTCAGTATCTAGAAAATTGTAATTCTTTGACAATATTTACTCTCTATATAATATAGACAATAATCCTCTATATATTAGAATACCTTATTCCTAGGATATGTTAAAAAAAAAAGAAACCCTGGGGCTTCCCTGGTGGCACAGTGGTTGAGAGTCCGCCTGCTGATGCAGGGGACACGGGTTCGTGTCCCGGTCCGGGAAGATCCCACATGCCGCGGAGCGGCTGGGCCCGTGAGCCATGGCCGCTGAGCCTGCGCGTCCAGAGCCTGTGCTCTGCAACAGGAGAGGCCACAACAGTGAGAGGCCCGCGTACTGCAAAAAAAAAAAAAGAAACCCTGGAATTTGCAGTCATTTTCCATTTCAAGTACTTCTTTACAGCATGTTGAAATTCCTGACATACGAATTATTATAGAATATGACTAACTTATTTTCCTTTTATTCATATATTCTGTGGGAAACAAAGTGAAAGTGAAAAGATTTGAATAGTTTTCTATTTAGGAGAACCCCAAATGATGAAATATTGTTCAAGTTATTAGATCCCCTTAACAGTATCACTATTAGTGACTTTCTTCTAATCCAGGAACTTATAATTGAATAAGAAATAATTGAACTTTTCGAAGTATGAAAAATAGACTCTCTGAAAATTTTAACTAGGGCTAAGTTTTTTTTTCAATGTAGTGAAAACCAAAAGGAACATGTTAGGTTCAGCATTAAAAGCAGGTAATATAATCAGTGAATGTATATTAATCAGGATATAAAAAGGATCTTGACTCATAGTGAGATAGAGATCAAACCAATGGGGCAGGCTCTCTATTCTGTTTTGCTTAGAAATAAGTAAATAGGCTGAACTTCAGGTTAACTAAACTCTGGGTGTAAATCAGCCATCTTTCAAGCCCCTGAATTCATTTTCCCCACTGGGTTAACCTCCTTTACATAACAAGGGCTCAGAGGCCCCATGGAATTTACACTAATCAAAGCAGTGCCGGCAACCAAACAGCCTCTGTTTCAATACAAGAAGAAGCCAGGGGCAGAATACAAGTTACTGGTGAGTCTTGTACTTTGGACTACTCAGCAGGGCAGACATTCTTCTCCAAATATACCTTAAAGCAAAAGAAGGGACAGTGCATACCATTCTGCACCTGGCTGGAATCCAAGGGAAATGTAAACCAAGCTGACCCGACTAGTAACAAGTCTGACTAACTTGTTTGGGTCCCAGGACTTACTCTTTTGGTGAAAGCTATTAAAAGGTGGAATGTATCTTTGGCATAATTTCAGATGTTTTATGTATTCATTCCTACTTCATTTTGTCCTAGCTTGTGATTTATTATGTGACCTTAAACTTGATTTAAACTTGAGAAAGCTCAGATCTGGAGACTCTTTCAAAGTTTGTTTCAGGAGATGGGACTAACTAGAGTCGTAGAGTATCCACTAGCAGCAGTTTCAAATCTCAACTCTGCCAGATCTAGGTCTGGCAGGTGTAACCCTCCTACACCGAGTCCCTCATCTCTAAAATGAGGTTCCTAACATCTTCCACGGAGAGTGTTACTGGTTTTTTAAAACTCATGTACTGAAGCACTTGGCACATAGTAAGGACTCAATAATGATTGTTCTGAACCTCTTTCTTCCTTTTCTCTTTTTCCCTTTTAAGGTGACAGAGGGCTACTAATAATGTCAGATTTTCTGTTTTTGTTGTTCTTTACTTTTCTCTCTCTGATTCTTCTTTCCTCCATCTCTGAAACTGAGCCCTATGCTTGCTATTAAATTATATCTTAGTGTCAGGAAATGAGCCTTGCCTCTAGCTATTAAAAGTGTCCTTGTGGGGCTTCCCTGGTGGCACAGTGGTTGAGAGTCCGCCTGCCGATGCAGGGGACACCCGTTCGTGCCCCGGTCTGGGAAGATGCCACATGCCGCGGGGTGGCTGGGCCCGTGAGCCATGGCCGCTGAGCCTGTGTGTCCGGAGCCTGTGCTCCGCAACGGGAGAGGCCACAATAGTGAGAGACCCGCGTACCGGAAAAAAAAAAAAAAAAAAGCGTGTGTGTGCGTGTGCTGATATTTATGCTGTACTGACTGTCAGTTCATATATTCTGGCCAAAATTTCTTTTTATTATGGATCTTAATCCCTGCATTTTATCTTTTCTGAAATGGTAAAATGTCACAATGTTTTCAATGCTGCAACCTGGCAGTGATGGAGTAAAAAGGCAGAGAATGATGTTACTGGAGAATGACAAGTTAAATTTTCTTCTCTCTTCTGGTCCTTTCTGGGTGTGTGTATGTATTTACTTTCTCAATGTAAAGAAGGGAAAATATTTTCTCTCTACTGTTTTCAAGATTAAAAAATATCAGGGCTCCTGAGCCTATAGAACTGATCACTGCTGAAACAAGCAGACTGAAAAGAAGTGAAAGTGTAGAGTTCACATGTGTTGTGTTTACTATGCGTGAAGCACCATTATAAGGATTGCATGAATCATCTCATTATTTTCACAAAATCTGTATCATTGTCCCTGTGTTACAGATGAGGAAGTTGAGGTGCAAATATGCTCAGATGACTCCTTGTCTCACAGAAGTGTCAGGGCCAGGATCTGAACCCAGGGAGTCTGGTGCTGAGGAGAACCTTATCTGCCTTCTAATGTATGATGTGAACACACCAGTAAGGGCTACGATCAGTCTCCATCTCCTAAAATTGTGCTACTCACCAGATGCACTGACATCAGCTGGGAGCTTATGAAAAATACAGCACCTCAACCTCACCCCAGACCTACAAAATTTTAATTTGCATTTTAAGAAGATCCCCAGGTAAGTAGCATACATATTAAAGTTTGGGAAACACAAGCCTCAAGCATTATTTCTGGGATCATATATATACTTTTTGTGTGATATAGGGAGGAAAACAATCAGGATTTTTAGATCTCAAAGGGATTAAGATTTAGAGACAATGCAGTTCAATCTCTTCCTTTTATAATTGTTGAAAATGAGTTACATGGCGGTTAAATATGTATTTAAGAATAAATAAATTCTTAAGAATTCAATAAACATTTATTGAGGGTCTGTCACGTTCCAGACTATATGCCAAGTGGGCTGGGGATACAAAGACACATAAATCATATCCCCTGGGAGCCAAATGGAAGAGACAAATAAAGTGCATGAGATTTATAGGTGCTATGATACAACCATATATATATACTGTGTATAATAGAGCACAGAGGAACAAAGAGGTTGAGATGGGGATCAGGAAAGACATTATTACAGACATAGTACTGGAGCTGAGTCTTGAAAGATTAATAGGTATTAACCAAAGGCACTAGAATTTGAGCCTTTTCATTTACAACTAGGCCAATGAACATCATCATTCAGGGCCACAAGTTATTCAGAGAAAGGAGATATTTAGAGGAGTGAATCTCAAACTTGGCTTCACATAGAATTACCTGGAGAACTTTCAGAATGCCTATTCATGGCTCCACCTCCAGAGTTACTGATTTAGTTAGTCTGGGAGGAGATCTGGACATTTGTTTCTTTGTTTGTTTATGTTCTGCAGATGACTCTAGTGTCCACACAAGGCTATTATAGTTCTTTTGTGCTTGGTTTCCCTCTTTACTCTCTGGATCTTCTGACCATTTCATCTGGTTCCTGACCCAGCTTTCGGCCCTGGACTTCAGTCCCACTCTTGTCATGAATTGCAACTTGTTACCTCTTGGATCGTGAACTAAGTCTGACGGTAAATGCCGTATTCATGTGACCCCCAGTGAGCATGGAGTGCTTTTTCTGTAAATCACCACATGTTGGGGCCAGACTCAGCCCACTCTCAGAGAAGTTAGCATTAGAGCTGCCTGAGAACAGACCCACCCAATCTCTATAACTAGTGTGCAGCCCTACCCAAAGTATAAGACGTCATAATTTTCTCCCCCAAATAAATAGAATATCAAAATATTTTCTTTTACAGTTTTTTAAATTGAAGTAACATTGGTTTAAACATTATATGTTTCGTATGTACAATATGATATTTAGACTTGTGTATACACTATAGTGTGCTCACCACCAAAAGCTTAGTTTCTATCTGTCACAATATAGTTGACCCCCTTTACCCATTTCACCCTCCCCCACCATTCCCCTTCCCCTCTAGTAACCACTATATTCTCTCCGTATCTATGTATTTGGTTTTATTTTGTTTGTTCATTTATTTATTTATTTTTATATTCCTCATATGAATGAAATCATACCTCATTTGTCTTTCTCCATCTGACTTTAGCATAATACCCTCAAGGTCCATCCCTGTTGCTGCAAAAGGCAAGATTTTATCTTTATTATGGCTAAGTAGCATTGTGTGTGTGTGTATATATGTATATATAACACCTATCTATCTATATCCATTCAACTGTTGATGGGCACTTAGGTTGTTTCCATATCTTGGCTATTGTAAACAATGCTTCAATGAACATAGGGGTGCATATATCTTTTCTTGGTATTTTATTATTTTTGCTGTGACTATAAATGGGATTGTTTTCTTTATTTATCTTTCAGCTAGTTCATTGTTATCGTATAGAAATGCAACAGATTTTTGCAGATTGACTTTGTACCCTGCAACTTTACTGTATTAGTTTATTATTTTTAATAGTTTATTGGTGGGGTCTTTAGGTTTTTTTCTATATGTAAAATCATGTCATCTGCTGATAGTGAGTTTTGCTTCTTTCTTTCCAATTTAGATGCATTTTATTTCTTTTTCTTGATTAATTTCTGTGGCTAGGACTTCCAATACTATGTTGAGTAAAAGTGGTGAGAGTGGGCATCCTTATCTTGTTTCTGATCTTGGAGAAATAGCTTTCAGTTTTTCATTTGAGTGTGATGTTAGCTGTGGGTTTGTCATATATGGCCTTTATTAGGTTGAGATATATTTCTTCTGTACCCACTTTTTTGAGTTTTTATCATAAATGCATCAATGCCTCTATTGAGATGATCATAAGATTTTTATTCTTTGTTTTGTTAATGTGGTGTATCACATTAACTGATTTGTGGATATTGAACCCTGGAATAATTCCCACTTGATCATGGTGTATGATCCTTTTAATATATTGTTGTATTTAGTTTGCTAATATTTTGTTGAGGTTTTTGCATCTATGTTCATCAGAGATATTGGCCTGCATTTTCTTTTTTCATGTTCTCTTTGTTTGATTTTGTTATAAATCATAAAATGAGTTAGGAAGTGTTCTCTCCTCTTCAATTTTTTTGGTAGAGTTTGAAAAGAATAAGGTATTAAATCTTCTTTGAGTGTTTGGTAGAATTCACCTGTGAAGGCATCTGGTTCTGAACTTCTGTTTTTTGGTAAGGTTTGGATTACTATTTCAATCTCCTAATGATTGATCTATTCAGATTTTCTATTTCTTCATGAATCAGTCATCAAAGGTTGGTTGATTATAAGAATTCATCCATTCTTCTAGGTTGTCCAATTTGTGGGCATATAGCTGTTCATAGTATTCTCTTATAATCTTTTGTATTTCTGTGGTATCCTTTGTAATTTCTCCACTTTTTAAAATTTTATTATCTGGGTCCCTTCTTTTCTTAGTAAGTCTAGCTTAAGCTATGACAATTTTGTTTATTTTTTTTAAAGAACCAGCTGTGAGTTTCATTGATGTTTTCTGTTGTCTTTTTAGTCTCTATTTCATCTATTTCCATTGTGATTTTTATTTTTTCCCTCCTTCTACTGACACTGGGCTTCATTTGTTCTTCTTTTTGTAGTTCCTTTAGTTTAAGGTTAGATTGTTTATTTGAGATTTTTCTTATTTCTTGAGGTTGGCCTGTTGTTATAAACTTCCCTCTAAGTACTGCTTGCTGTATCCCATAGATTTTTGGTATATCATGTTTTCATTTTTATTTGTCTTCAGGTATTTTTTTTAATATCTCTTTTGGTTTCTTCATTGACCCAGTAGTTGTTCAATAGCATGTTGTTTAGTCTCCATGTACTTGTGTAATGTCCAGCTTTCTTCTTGTAGTTAATTTGTAGTTTCATATTATTGTGATCAGAAATGGTGCCTGATATGATATCAATCTTATTAAATTTGAGACTTGTTTTGTGCCCCAACATATGGTCTATTCTTTCCTTTCTTTCTTCCTTCCTTCCTTCCTTCCTTCTTTCTTTCTTTCTTTCTTTCTTTCTTTCTTTCTTTCTTTCTTTCTTTCTTTCTTTCTTTCTTTCTTTCTTTCTTTCTTTCTTTCTTTCTTTCTTTCTTTCTTTCTTTCTTTCTTTCTTTCTTTCTTTCTTTCTTTCTTTCTTTCTTTCTTTCTTTCTTTCTTTCTTTCTTTCTTTCTTTCTTTCTTTCTTTCTTTCTTTCTTTCTTTCTTTCTTTCTTTCTTTCTTTCTTTCTTTCTTTCTTTCTTTCTTTCTTTCTTTCTTTCTTTCTTTCTTTCTTTCTTTCTTTCTTTCTTTCTTTCTTTCTTTCTTTCTTTCTTTCTTTCTTTCTTTCTTTCTTTCTTTCTTTCTTTCTTTCTTTCTGTGTTGGGTCTTAGTTTCTGTGCGAGGGCTTTCTCTAGTTGTGGCAAGCGGGGGCCACTCTTCATTGCAGTGCACGGGCCTCTCACTATTGCGGCCTCTCTTGTTGCGGAGCACAGGCTCCAGATGCGCAGGCTCAGTAGTTGTGGCTCACAGGCCTAGTTGCTCCGCGGCATGTGGGATCTTCCCAGACCAGGGCTCGAACCCGTGTCTCCTGCATTGGCAGGCGGATTCTCAACCACTGCGCCACCAGGGAAGTCCTATGGTCTATTCTTGAGAAAGTTCCATGTGTGCTTGAGAAGTATGTGTGTTTTGCTCCATTTGGATGGAATGTTCTATATAAATCTATTAAGTTCATCTGGTATAATGTTTCATTTAAGGCTGCTGTTTCCTTGTTGACTTTCTGTCTGGATGATCTATTCATTGATGTAAGTGGGGTGTTAAAGTCCTCTATTATTATTGTGTTGCTGTCAATTTCTCCCTTTAGGTCTATTAATAATTGCTTTATGTATTTTAGTGCTCTCATGTTAGGTGCATATGTATTAATAAATGTTATGGCTTCTTGATGGGTTGTCCCCTTTATCATTGTGTAATGTCCATTTTTGTCTCGTGTTACCTGTTTTGGCTTGACATGTATTTTGTCTGAGTATGGATATACCTGTTTTCTTCTGGCTGCCATTTGCTTGGAGTATCATCTTCTATCTCTTTACTTTGACCCTATGTTTGTCTTTAGAGTTGAGATGAGTCTCCTAGAGGCAGCATATAAGTGGGTATTGCTTTTAATCAATACAGCCATTCTATGTCTGTTTTTTTTTTTTTTTTTTTTTTGGCGGTACATGGGCCTCTTACCGCTGTGGCCTCTCCCATTGCGGAGTACGGGCTCCGGACGCGCAGGCTCAGCAGCCATGGCTCATGGGCCCAGCCGCTCCGCGGCATGTGGTATCCTCCCAGACCGGGGCATGAACCCATGTCCCCTGCATCGGCAGGTGGACTCCCAACCACTGCGCCACCAGGGAAGCCCCATTCTATGTCTTTTGATTGGTGAATTCAAGCCATTTACATTTAGGGTGATTACTGATAAATGAGGACTTAGTACTGTCATTTTATCTTTTGTTTTCTGGTTGCTCCATATCTCCATTGTTTCTTTTTCCTTGTGTTTCTGTCCACCTTTTTAGTTTAGTGGTTCTCATGATATTTTTCTCAGTTTCCTCTTTTTATATTTTGTGTCTGTGCTCTAAATTCATGTTTTGTGGTTACCATGAGGTTTGTATAAAATATCTCATAGGCAAAATAGTCCCTTTTCTGCAGATAGTATCATATCTTCATTTGGCAAATGGGCTCTGTCTTTTAACTCTTCCCCCTTTAAGTTTTTGTCATCTCAAATTATCCCTTTTTATATTGTGCATTTGTTACCAAATTAAAGTATTTTTACTGCCTCTTTCCCTTTATCTTTTATGCTATAATTATGTGTTTAACAATCTAGTCTGATATAGAATTGCAGTTTCCTGATTCTATTTATCAACTTACTAATAGTTTTGTGTACTTTTACCTTTTCATTTCCCATAGAAAATCTCCTTTCAACATTTCTTGTAAGACAGGTCTAGTGGGGATGAACTCAGCCTTTGTCTGTCTGAGAAGGCCTTTATTTCTCCTTCATATCTGAAGGATAACTGCTGGAGAGATTATTCTTGTCTGATAGTTTTCATCTTTCAATATTTGGATATGTCATTCCACTCTCTCCTGGCATGTAGAGTCTCTCCTGAGAAATCTGCTAATGGTCTAATGGGGTTACTTTGTAGGTTACTGACTTCCCCCCACCACCAAACTGAAAAGTCTTTATCAATAACTTTTAACAGCTTTAATATAGTATGTCTTGGAGAAGGTTATTTTTTGCATTTAGAAAATTAGATAATCTCTTAGCTTCATGGACTTGTAAATCTAGTTAATTCATGAGGTTTGGGAAGTTTTAAACTGTTATTTCTTTAAATAAACTCTCTCTCTTCTCCCTCTCGTCGCCTTCAGGGATTCCCATTATCCTTCTGTTGCCTTTCGTAATGGAGTTGGATAGTTCTTGTAGAATTTCTTCACTTTTAAAAGTCATAGCTCTCTCTCCTCTTTTACCTGAATCATTTCTATACTTCTATCTTCGAGCTCACTGATTCCCTTCCATATGGTCTGCTCTATTTCCAATGCTTTCTTTTTTGTTTTTTGGATTTTTTTCACATCTTTATTGGAGTATAATTGCTTTACAGTGGTGTGTTAGTTTCTTCTGTATCACAAAGTGAATCAGCTATACGTATACATATATCCCCATATGCCCTCCCTCTGGAGCCTCCCTCTCGACCTCCCTATCCCACCCCTCTAGGTGGTCACAAAGCACCGAGCTGATTTCCCTGTGCTAGGCAGCTGCTTCCCACTAGCTATTTATTTTACATTTGGTAGTGTATATATGTCCATGCCACTCTCTCACTTTGTCCCAGCTTACACTTCCCCCTACCCGTGTCATCAAGTCCATTCTCTATGTCTGCATCTTTATTCAGTCTGCCCCTAGGTTCTTCAAAACCTATTTTTCTTTTTTTACATTCCATATATATGTGTTAGCATGTGGTATTTGTTTTTCTCTTTCTGACTTACTTCACTCTGTACGAAAGACTCTAGGTCCATCCAACTCACTACAAATAACTCAATTTCGTTTCTTTTTATGGCTGAGTAATATTCCATTGTATATATGTGCCACATCTTCTTTATCCATTCATCCGTCGATAGACACTTAGGTTGCTTCCATGTTCTGGCTATTGTAAATAGTGCTGCAATGAACATACATGACCCTTTTTGAATTATGGTTTTCTCAGGGTATATGCCCAGTAGTGGGAATGCTAGGGCGTACAGTAGTTCTATTTTTAGGTTTTAAGGAACCTCCATACTGTTCTCCATAGTGGCTGTATCAATTTACATTCCCACCAACAGTGCAAGAGGGTTCCCTTTTCTCCACACCCTCTCCAAAACTTATTGTTTGTAGATTTTTTTTTCTTTTGCTGTATGCGGGCCTCTCACTGTTGTGGCCTCTCCCGTTGTGGAGCACAGGCTCCGGACGTGTAGGGTCAGTGGCCATTGCTCACGGGCCCAGCCGCTCCACGGCATGTGGGATCCTCCTGGACTGGGGCACGAACCCGTGTCCCCTGCATCAGCAGGCGGACTCTCAACCACTGCGCCA
>NC_041214.2:61692559-61692920 GCF_002837175.3 Physeter macrocephalus
AATAAGAGTGGTGAGAGTGGGCAACCTTGTCTTGTTCCTGATCTTAGAGGAAATGCTTTCAGTTTTTCACCACTGAGAATGATGTTTGCTGTGGGTTTGTCATATATGGCCTTTATTATGTTGAGGTGGTTTCCCTCTATGCCCACCTCCAGAAGAGTTTTTATCATAAATGGGTGTTGAATTTTGTTGATAGCTTTTTCTGCATCTGTTGAGATGATCATATGGTTTTCATTCTTCAATTTGTTAATATGGTGTATCACATTGATTGATTTGAGTATATTGAAGAATCCTTGCATTCCCGGAATAAACCCCACTTGATCATGGTGTATGATCCTTTTAATGTGCTGTTGGATTCTGTTTG
>NC_041214.2:61693382-61694095 GCF_002837175.3 Physeter macrocephalus
CTTTGTCTGGTTTTGGTATCAGGGTGATGGTGGCCTCTTAGAATGAGTTTGGGAGTGTTCCTCCCTCTGCTATATTTTGGAAGAGTTTGAGAAGGATAGGTGTTAGTTCTTCTCTAAATGTTTGATAGAATTCACCTGTGAAGCCATCTCGTCCTGGGCTTTTGTCTGTTGGAAGATTTTTAATCACAGTTTCAATTTCAGTGCTTGTGATTGGTCTGTTATACTTTCTATTTCTTTGGTTCAGTCTCAGAACGTTGTGCTTTTCTAAGAATTTGTCCATTTCTTCCAGGTTGTCCATTTTATTGGCATAGAGTTGCTTGTAGTAGTCTTTTATGATGCTTTGTATTTCTGCGGTGTCAGTTGTTACTTCTCCCTTTTCATTTCTAATTCTATTGGTTTGAGTGTTTTCCCTTTTTTTCTTGATGAGTCGGGCTAATGGTTCATCAATTTTGTTTATCTTCTCAAAGAACCAGCTTTCAGTTTTATAGATCTTTGCTTTTTTTTGTTCTTCTTTCTCTAAGTGCTTTAGATGTAATATTAGGTTGTTTATTTGAGATGTTTCTCGTTTCTTGAGGGAGGATTATATTGCTATAATCTTCCCTCTTAGAACTGCTTTTGCTGCATCCCATAGCTTTTGGGTCATTGTGTTTTCATTGTCATTTGTTTCTAGGTATTCTTAGATTTCCTCTGTGTTTTCTTCAGTGATCGCTTGG
>NC_041214.2:61694138-61776527 GCF_002837175.3 Physeter macrocephalus
AGTGATCTCTTGGTTATTTAGTAGTGTATTGTTTAGCCTCCATGTGTTTGTGTTTTTTACATTTTTTTCCCTGTAATTGATATCTAGTTTTATAGCATTATGGTCGGAAAAGGTACTTGATAAGGTTTCAATTTTCCTAAATTTACCACGGCTTGATTTGTGACCCACGATATGATCTATCCTGAAGAATGTTCCATGAGCACTTGAGAAGAAAGTGTATTCTGTTGTGTTTGGATGGAATGTCCTATAAATATCAATTAAGTCCATCTTGTTTAATGTGTCATTTAAAGCTGTGTTTCCTTATTTATTTTCATTTTAGATGATCTGTCCATTGGTGAAAGTGGGGTGTTAAAGCTCCCTACTATTATTGTGTTACTGTCAATTTCCCCTTTAATGGCTGTTAGCGTTTGCTTTATGTATTGAGGTGCTCCTATGTTGCGTGCATAAATATTTACAATTGTTATATCTTCTTGGATTGATCCCTTGATCATTATGTAGTGTCCTTCTTTGTCTCTTGTAATAGTCTTTATTTTAAAGTCTATTTTGTGTGATATGAGAATTGCTACTCCAGCTTTCTTTTGATTTCCATATGCATGGAATATCTGTTTCCACACCTCACTTTCAGTCTGTATGTGTCCCTAGGTCTGAAGTGGGTCTCTTGTAGACAGCATGTATACGGGTCTTGTTTTTGTATCCATCCCTACTATTATTGTGTTACTGTCAATTTCCCCTTTTATGGCTGTTCGTATTTGCCTTATGTATTGAGGTGCTCCTATGTTGGGTGCATAACTATTTACAATTGTTATATCTTCTTCATGGATCGATCCCTTGATCATTATGTAGTGTCCTTCTTTGTCTCTTGTAATAGTTTTTATTTTAAAGTCTATTTTGTCTGATATGAGAATTGCTACTCCAGCTTTCTTTTGATTTCCATATGCATGGAATATCTGTTTCCACACCTCACTTTCAGTCTGTATGTGTCCCTAGGTCTGAAGTGGGTCTCTTGTAGACAGCATGTATACGGGTCTTGTTTTTGTATCCATTCAGCTAGTCTGTGTCTTTTGGTTGGACCATCTAATCCATTTACATTTAAGGTAATTATCAATATGTATGTTCCTATTATGTGCTTCCTGGGCTTGATTATTTCCTTTCCCATATTAGGGAAATTTTCAACTATAATTTCCTCGAATATTTTCTCAGTCCCTTTCTTTTTCTCTTCTTTTTCTGGGATCCCTATAATTCAAATGTTGATGCGTTAAATGTTGTCCCAGAAGTCTCTGAGACTGTCCTCAGTTCTTTTCATTCTTTTTTCTTTATTCTGCTCTGTGGTAGTTATTTCCACTATTTTATCTTCCAGGTCACTTATCCATTCTTCTGCCTCAGCTATTCTGCTATTGATTCCTTGTAGAGAATTTTTAATTTCATTTATTGTGTTTTTTTATCATTGTTTGCTCTTTAGTTCTTCTAGGTCCTTATTAAATGTTTCTTGTATTTTCTCCATTCTATTTCCAAGATTTTGGATATCTTTACTGTCATTACTCTGAATTCTTTTTCAGATAGTCTGCCTATTTCCTCTTCATTTGTTTGGTCTGGTGAATTTTTAACTTGCTCCTTCATCTGCTGTGTATTTCTCTGTCTTCTCATTTGGCTTAACTTTCTGTGTTTGGGGTCTCCTTTTCAGAGGCTGCAAGTTCATAGTTCCTGTTGTTTTTGCTGTCTGCCCCCATTGGGTAAGGTTGGTTCAGTGGCTTGTGTAGGCTTCCTGGTGGAGGGGACTCTTGCATTTGTTCTGGTTTTTTTTTTTAACATCTTTATTAGAGTATAATTGCTTTACAATGGTGTGTTAGTTTCTGCTTTATAACAAAGTGAATCAGCTATATGTATACATATATCCCCATATTTCCTCCATCTTGCTTTCCCCTCCCACACTCCCTTGCCTGTGTTCTGATGGATGAGGCTGGATCTTGTCTTCCTGGTGGGCAGGACTGCATCCCGTGGTGGGTTTTGGGGTGTCTATGATCTTATTATGATTTTAGGCTGCCTGTCTGCTAATGGGTGGGGTTGTGTTCCTGTCTTGCTGGTCTGCCCCCATTGGGTAAGGTTGGTTCAGTGGCTTGTGTAGGCTTCCTGGTGGAGGGGACTCTTGCATTTGTTCTGGTTTTTTTTTTTAACATCTTTATTAGAGTATAATTGCTTTACAATGGTGTGTTAGTTTCTGCTTTATAACAAAGTGAATCAGCTATATGTATACATATATCCCCATATTTCCTCCATCTTGCTTTCCCCTCCCACACTCCCTTGCCTGTGTTCTGATGGATGAGGCTGGATCTTGTCTTCCTGGTGGGCAGGACTGCATCCCGTGGTGGGTTTTGGGGTGTCTATGATCTTATTATGATTTTAGGCTGCCTGTCTGCTAATGGGTGGGGTTGTGTTCCTGTCTTGCTGGTTGTTTGGCATGGGGCGTCCAGCACTGGAGCTTGCTGGATGTTGAGTGGAGCTGGGTCTTAGCATTGAGACGGAGATCTTTGATAGGGCTCTTGCCGACTGATATTACAAGGGGCTGGGAGGTCTCTGGTGGACCAATGTCCTGAACTCGGCTCTCCCTCCTCAGAGGCTCAGGCCTGACACCCGGCCAGAGCACCAAGACCCTGTCAGCCACATGGACCGGTACGTGGGGAGTTTCTTGCCTTTTGGGAAATCTGTGGTCTTCTGCCAGCGTCCAGTAGGTGTTCTGTAGGAGCTGTTCGACATGTAGATGTATTTTTGATGTATTTGTGGGGAGGAAGGTGATCTCCGCGTCTTACTCTTCCGCCGTCTTGCAGGTCCTCTCTCCAATGCTTTCTTTTTTTTTTTTTTTTTTTTGTGGTATGCGGGCCTCCCTCTGCTGCGGCCTCTCCCGTTGCGGAGCACAGGCTCCGGACGCGCAGGCTCAGCGGCCATGGCCCACGGCCCAGCCGCTCCGCGGCATGTGGGATCCTCCCAGACCGGGGCGCGAACCCGGTTCCCCTGCATCGGCAGGCGGACGCGCAACCACTGCGCCACCAGGGAAGCCCTCTCCAATGCTTTCTAATGCTTTCTTCATCTCATTTATTGGGTTCTTCTGCTCCAGAAATTCTGGTGTTTTTTTTTTTTTTAAGAGTTCATTCTGGTAAAATGTTCCTTCTGTGCATTAATTTTACTCCTGAGCTCACTGAACTGCCTTTCTTAATTTTCTTGTAGCTCACTGAGTTTCTTCATGACAGCTATTGTGAATTTTCTTTCAGTCAGATTGCGATATTCTGTGACTTTAAGTTTGATTTCTGGAGAATTGTCATTTTCTTTTTGTGATAACTGAGTTACCGTGGTTTTTCATGGTGCTTGATGAGTTGTTCCTCAATTGGTACATTTGAAACAGCAAACACCTTTCTTATTTAGATAAAGTTTTTAAAATTTTGATTCTAACAACTCAACTGGTTGGTAATTAAAACCTTTCTTTTGATCTTCAGCAGGTGGCATTATAGCACAAGATGTTGATTTATCTTACCTGAACTGCCTCTGACTATATTAGAGAACTGGCACTTTCCACCTTCCACTGCCTCTGCCAGAGGTGTCACTGGTGTCATCATTATCATTGCCTGTACATCTGGGTCACTGGTGCCTTGCAGCTGCTAGTGTCACTACTGTTGCTGGCTTTGCAGCTGGGGACACTGGGATGGCGGGAGCTTCCACTGCACCCAGGGTCACCTAGACTGAGGGCATTGATGCCATTGCAAGGGGAGGGGAAGGGTGGGGGAAGAGTCAGGGTCACCAGTACCTCTACCACATCTGGGGTTGCTGGGTTTGTGGGTGCTGCCAGCAGTGGTGGTGGGGGTGGGGACTGGAGGTGAGAGTGGTACCCCAGCTGGAGGAACCAGGGTCATGGGCCCTGCTGCTTGCACTGCCCAGCTCACTGTGCTCACAGGTTGTGATGTAGCCAGGAGGCTGGAGTAGCATGTGCCTCTTCCTCTCCTGCTGCTGGGTTCTCTGGGGCTGCAGCTCATCCACTGCAGTCAGGAGGCTGGGCTTCTGGGCACTGCCTGCACTGCTTCCCCAGTCTGCCTCGTTCGTGCATTTCAGTCCACCCACCTTCAGGTGTACAGATGTGCGGATCTCTCTGGTGTCCTGGTAGGCTGGGCAGTGGAATCTCTGTTGAATTCTGGATCCTTCACATGTTGTAGATTGAAGAGGAGAGGGATAAAAAGAGCTTTTCATGCCACCATGGTGCTGACTGATATCAGTCTCTTTATGGTTTTGATGAGCCTGATTTCCAAACTAATGACACCTGGATTCAGTGAGGGAGGAGTCAAAAATCTTTGTGGATGAAGCAAAAGTTGAACACCTTTTACTGATACACTATGAACCAAGTACAAAACAGAGAGTGCATGTTTCCCAAAGCGTGGCCTATGGGCCACCCACATCAGAAGTACCTGGGAAAGCTAAATACAATTCAGTTTCTGGCTCCTCCTCTAATCTTTTTGGATAAGAATCTCTAGAGACCGGCCCCAGAGTTTAACACTCACCAGTGTAATTCTGACAGGCATCAGGTGGGAGAGTAACTGCTTAAGTGTGTTATTTTATATGAAATCATTTTAGTAATCTGGCAAGTTTCTGTTTTTCATTATTCTTCACTGATTCTTATTTCAATTATATCCAAAAGAAAATGTGTCATAAGCAGTCAACAGAACACTATAAATAACCACAGAACAGGAAGTGCATTTCAAATATTTGAACAGGCAAATATGTTGCTTATTTTTGTATTGGGATAATTTAAAAAGGCATGGTGTGGCAAGGCTCCTGAAGAGTTAAGGAGTATTCATCTTTTTAATGTCTGGAGCACATATTTGTTGATGTGATTTCATTTTAAAGCAGTGATTTTGCTGACCAAGAGTACCCAACCGAACTGGCAACAAGGAGAGAAAGTGGCACAGTGCCCAGGAATCATTAATGTTAAAAGGTTTGAAAGATGCTGCTAATGGGCAATGCTGGTGAGAAGTTCTGCTTTAAATGCAGAGATTTGTAGAGAGTATAAAAGATGTGCTCCCCTGCATGCTTGTAAGGTTGGGGCGCAGCTAATGAAATTAGACAACTTGGTTGGAGTCAGGTGAAGTAGGGGAAAAGGTCTCCTACTACCATTACTATTTCTCTTACTTAATCTTCCCCTTTCTCTCATTCAAATTTTCACCACCACTCTTCATTTTTGCTGCTTAAATTTGGACTCTATTATACCTTCTCTGGATTATTGCCCAAACCTCCTAACTGATCTCCTGGTCTTCATTCTCTTTCTTCTACTTGCTGCCAGAATCCCCTTCCTAAAATTAGATCTCTTTCACTTTTTTTTTTAAATCTCTTTCACTTTTGAGCTTAAAATCTTGGCAATGAGTAGTTTCTCACTGCCTACAGAGTCAAGTCCAAAGTCCTCTCCATCCCAGTGAAGACAACCTGGCTCCTGCCAACCATTCCCCTCCTTGACTTGAGTCATTCACTTTATGCCGTTTGCAGCCATGTTTCGTCACATTGATTGTAGTTCACTGAGCCATTTGTGAGCGTTCAGCTCTATTTCTTCCTCATAAACAAGAGATAAGCAATGAACAAATCAAACCTCTTGAAAGTATGCATTTCTGGCCACGGCCTTTAGAGGTCAAAAATGTAATATTTTTCCTCCCAACGTCAGCTTATGAGCTCCCAAATTACATGAGTGCTCTTGGGAGAGAGAACACATTATCTTGATCCCAAGGATTTTCACCTTAGTCCATGGAATTTCTCCTGGGAAGTTCCTCTTATCTTTATATGAGCTGGTGACATCTAAAGACAGGCCTTTTAGCAATGGGGGATTTTCCCGGACACTTTGGCGCTCAAATCCCTTCCCCATTATCCAGGATGCCCTATGCCCCACATATCAGCTGGAGGAAAGGTGAAGCTCCTGAGACAAAGGGAAAGGGCTCTTACATGGTGTGAGTTATAGATAAGGAACCTGGAAGAAGGGAATCTAACCTTATTTAATGTTGCAGGAGTTCTTACTCCAGGCTCCTCATTCTGCCTAGATTGGGAGTCTAGGGTACTTAGAATAGTCAATTAGAAGACAGGGGAACTTCAATATTCTCTATCCTGTTTGCTAAAGATATACCTGATTTAAATATTAATGAGACACAAAGCTAATAATGCTGCTCAATTCCTTTTCTCCTTTTCTTCAAAAAATCCCCTGCTGTCTGCAAATGCTTAGATGCTTACTTTTCAAAAAGATTCTTAGATGCTTAAGGCAAAGTATTCTTTCTGTCTCCCTAACAGAAATTCTTTTATAAGGTTGCGTGACTTAAAAAATTATATGGTAAGCTTTAGGGGCTTCGTGTGTTTGTAAAACAGACAGAGTCAGGCCAAGCCCAGAATATGATTTGAAAGCAATTGTAAAATAGTGCCCTTATTTAAGGACAGCCTGTCTTTCCTTCCTCCCTCCCTTCCTACCTTCTTTCCTTCCTTCCTTCCTTCCCATCCTTCCCATCCTTCCTTCCTTCTTTCTTTCCTCCCTTTTCCCCTTCCTCCCTCCCTTTCTTTCTTCTTTTTCACTTCCTTTTTCTCTTCTTTCTTTCTCTTTCACTTCTGCCTTTTCTATTTCTCTCTCTCATTTTTTTCCCTTTTTCTCTCTCTTTTGTTTTTGATTCCATCCATTTATTGAACAGTACAAAAGGCCAGGATATGCATGAGATAGAGAAATATGAAAAAAAAAAAAACCCACTACTGCCTTTAGTGACCACACAATCTAGTGTTGGGAGAAACATACAGGTATGCAATTAACAAGGATGTTTGGGGTTAAGCTGATGTTTTTTAAGGCAAGGAAGGCTTTTTCTCCAATTCAATGACTTATTTATTCATTCATGGTACTAGATTATTCTCATGGTACTGAGAACTGTAGCTTCTTTTTGCTATAGCATGAGGACCGAGTTGGAGAGTGCTGATAAATAAATAGGCTGGAAAGGGAAGCAAGAGCAGATGATAATAGATTTACAGTTCATGATAAAGGATTTGGCATTTGTCTTGAAGTCTGTGAGAAGCCACTACTAAAGGACTTGAAGCAAGGGAATGAGATGATCATATCATTAGAAAAAATGTTACCTGGTAATAGTGAGAATAGCCAGGTAGTGGGGAGAGGGTAGGGCATTAGATAGAGGTAAGGAGACATTTTAGGAGTATGTCACCATCATCTAGACAGTGATAAAGGCATTAAACTCAGTCAGTGGAACTTGAACCTTTAGAGAAGACATGAGGTCTTAACCCCCAGAAGAAATGTGGGTGAGTGACAGAAACAGAGGAGTTCCAGAAGGCACCCAGGTCTTGAACACAGTATCATTAACACAGGTTCAGATCACAGGAGGAGAAGGCCTAGGGCTGGGGTGGAGGGAGCATGATTCGGGGTTCAATTTGAAGCCTCTAACATATATTTAGGGGGGAAATGGCTTAGTAACTCAGATGACAGATTGATAAAAGATGTAGCTTTGGAAGTTGGTGGTCTGTAGGTGGTGGTTGAGACCATGGGGTTGGGTACAATCACTCAAGGATCGGGAGGAAGAGAGTAGGATAGAGGGAAAAGACCAGAGTCTTTGGAAACACTAACACTTACGGAAATAAGAGATGGCAACTCAGGAGTCTGAGATTAAATGACCTGGGAGGTAGAAAGAGGGACTAAAGCAAGTGATTTCATGGGAGCCAATGCAGAAAAGTTTCAAGAAAAGATAAATAAAGCCAGCATTGAATATTGTAGAGAATTCAAGAATAAAGGCCCCAGACAACATTAACTGAACTAGGCAACAAGGTGGTCATCAGGGACCTCAGTGAGAAAGGTTTCCATAGATTGGGGTGGTGGTGGAACACAAAATTGGTTGAGGAGAGAAGGGATGGGGGCCATTGGAAAGCTGGGCAGAAGCTAATGGGGGCTACAACATAGTGACACTGGAAAAATTAAGCTGATGGCAGAGAGGCTGTGAATCAGGTTCCTTGCTGGCGTGAGGGTGGCCTTCTGTGGAGGTCCAGGAGCAGGAACTAAAGGGAACAAAGATGTGTCAGTGCTGAGCCACCATAGGAACAGACAGAAGGGGCTGGCCAAGCTGGGATCGCTCAGCGCCCACCTGCCTGCGGGCACTCAGGCTCTGGAGACTGAGCTTACGTTCTCTTCTTCTGCGACCCAACTCCAGCACTGAAGAAGGAGGAGAAGCAGGAAAACATGCCCTGGGCCTCTCTGTCTGTTAACTTCACTGTACTCCTCACATCGAGCCCTCTTTCCTTCCCCCAACACCCCCTCCATCGAAAGACTGTCCCTGCTTAGCCAATCCCACTAGCAATACTCAAAGAAGAAAGAAAGATGCGAGATCATTTATGGAGGGGAGGATTCATATTAGATTCTACTCCGGGACACATTTTTATTAGTTTGTGCTACTGAGTCAAGAGATTTTTTTTTTAACTTCTTGTATTATTATTTCTGGAGGGGTTGGAAAGACTTGAGGATGTCTAGATACAAAAAAAGAAAAAGTCCAGAGAGAGAAGATGATTCTGGAGAGAAACAAGCTCTGAAAAGGTGAGAGGTGTCGCACACAGAGCAGTGGTGAAGCCAGGGAGAGCCCTATCCGCTGAGGTGGGAGGCTCCAAGGTGCAGTCAGGAACTTGACTTCCGGTTCACTGGCCTCTAGTTGTCCAGGGCAGGAGACTCATCTTGGGCCTGGGTTGTGTTCATGGCTGGGCTGAGGCATGCCTAGGAACAATGGGTAAATTCGGGAACAGACTCTGGAGCAGTCAGTTATATGAGTCAGTTTCCAGAAGAGTTTTTTATTTGGTGAAATGATGAGGAAGAATTTTATTCGCCCCAGGTGGGTGTGGGGGAGGGGAGAGTAAAGGTGGGAATGGGAAAAGAGAAAAGGCATTCACTTCCAGCTTCTCTGTTTTTTAGCAGCAAGCTGAAGAAGCTCTTTTTCTTGAGATGTGGAGGCACCAGCTGGCACCAGCTGACAGTGTTAGTTGGACACAGCCTTACTTGGCACCTAGAGAACCCCTGCCGGCACTTTGGTTCCTGGCCCTGCAATGACAGAAGCCTTGGGACCAAAGGGGTTCATGGAACACATGGAGATGCTCAGAAGATGCCGGTTTGAGATCCTTATTGGCCTCTACAGGTCTCTGTATCTCTCAGTTTGGGGTGGACACTCCATGCGGTTGTCCAGGAAATCATGGGGCTGAAGTCCTGAGGGAGCCGATGAAAGCAAGGGCTATCTTAATGCAGGTTACGTTTTCATGAAGAGAGAGGCTAGGCCATCCCCAGGAGAGGTGAGGTGTGGGTCTTGAGGAGAGGAGGGAAAATTAATGGGGAATAGGACACAGCTCTGTCTGGGGCTCATGAAAGATTGCTGAACAGTGCAGAGGGCCTGGCTGGGGCTGGCGAGAAGAGTACGTAGCGCTGTCATATATCTGATTTTCTTCAGCGTTTAGTAGCTTAAACATGAGAATGTAAAAAGCAGACAACCAGATTAATCCAGGCTGTCCAAAAAGAAATAATGTCCAAAAAGAAAGTAGAGGGACAAGTTCACAATAAGATTCTAAAAACTTCCCAGAAAGACTTGCTGTGGGGAGGTCATCTAGAATTCCCATGGGCCGAACAGGAGAACACAGGTGGTTGGAGAAGCAGAAAACCCTGTTCTATAAAAAGTTATTGAGGCTGGTGTGGCCTGGGGGAAATCTTTGTTACACTTCCAGTAAGGCAGCCTACAATCGAATTAGCATTTTTGGCAAACACATCACACCTTGGGCTTATATTGAGCTTACAGTCGACCAAAATCCCTAAATCTTTCACACGTGCTCCTAAGTCATGTTTCTGCCATGTTGTACTTGTGAAATTAATTACCGTTTTGGGCCTAAAAGTAGGGCTTTACAATTATGGCTATTAAATTTAATCTTGTTAGATTTAGGCCATGGTATCAACTTTCAGAGAATATTTTACATACTGATTCAGGTTTTCACACATTTCCCCTATAACTTTCAATAAGACAGAACCCAGAGGAATTCCTTATGCACATTCAAAAGTGACAGATTTACCCTATGTGTTGTTTTTTAGTTCACATCTTCATTTTGTCTAAAAGGGACTTGGTCATATTTCTTCCTAACATCATAATTTGCCAAACTGCATCGGTTAGGATGTTTTTGCCTGCGAGGGTGAAACTCTGAATCAGCCTGGAATAAACAATAAGAACATTTATTAGTGCACAGAGGTAGGGAGGACTCTAGGCACAGCACAACCAGGGCTGAGACTCTGTTCTGCTGTTTGTAGTTTACCTTCTCCCATGTGTTGTCCTCAGGCCAGTTTCCTTTGTGGATATACGCTGGATGCCAACAGCAGTGGGAAGAGTGTGCTTCCCTGTTTGTGTCCAGAGGGAGGGTGGAAAGGGGAGAAAGTGTGAATAGAAGACTATTCTTTCAGTTTGACTAGGACAACCTCCTATGTGACCTTTAGAGTGACCAGCAATCCTGATGTGCTTGGGAGTGAGGGGTGTCCCAGGATATGGGACTTTTGGTGCTAAAACCAGGAAGATCCTGGGCTAGCAGGGACAGCTGGTCACCCTAGCCCCTACACCTAGACCGGTGACCATTACCAGGATAAAACCTGATTCTGATTGTCTTAATCCATTGGCAAAAGGATGGGCACTCATGGTTGGTTTGCGCGCATGTTTCTGAAGTGTGGCTCTGGTCTACCAGATTCCACTGGGGGCAGATACCTTGGCACCAAACCTACTGATTCAGAATCTCTAGGCATGGAAATGGGAAATTAATTTTTATCAAGCACTGAAGATGGTGGTCCTACACACCAGTGCTTAGAGAAACACTGGTTTAGACCTAATAGTGCTTATCCCTGAAGCTTCGGTCAACACCCAAAACGGCATGACTGCTATGCAGTGGGGCAGGGCTGGGGAGGATGCTGGGGAGTCCTACCCGCCCCCCACACACACCGACTCTAGTTCCCTGGTTTTCCTGTCAAGTAATCCTGTCTTCCAGAAGGGAAGGAAGTTGCTTTGGGATTACTTGTTCTTAGAGAAACCATCCTTCTTCCTGGTAATGCCCAAGGGCATTAGTAAGACTTCCCTCACGAAGTGTTCACAAACCATGCTTGAGAGTCACTCTTACTTTTTTCTTGGAATCAGTATAAAACTCTCAAGTGGCTAGCTTGCATAATCCATGACTTAAAAAAATTTTTTGACAGAATAGTATTTCCTGTGTTCAGTCCTTGGGGAAGAGGCCTACATTGGAGGTTAAAGTTTGAGCTCTGGTCAGGAAACAAAACAAAGAATCTGAGCCCTTCCTTTGCATATATTGATTTTGCATATATTTTTTAACTTCCTAAAACTTATCATCAGCAAAATTGAATAATTATCGAACTTACCTCATTGGGCTGTAGAATTAAAGGAGATAATGTTTATAAAGTTTGAGCACAGTTCTTGTCTCATTAAGCAGTCAGTAAATTATGATCATTAATATCCTGCCTCCTCATTCTTTCGTCGTTTGAGATATTCTGAGTAGGACCACGCACAATGCTTGTCACTAGAGAACACAAAAATAAGGAGCAGTCCCTCCTATCAGGGAACTCACAGTATTGACATTATAATATAATGACACTGTAGTAGATTTATATGCCAGATACCAGGACGGAACAGAGGAAGAAATGATCAATTGAGGGGATGTTGAAGAATGATCAGGAGTTTTCTAAATAAATATGGGAGAAGAAGGAAAGAGGACATTCCGGAGAAAGGATGTAATGTGAGCATTAATAAAAGCAAGGACATGAAAGAGTAGGGCCCCTTTGTGAATGTAAGTTGTTTTGAAGGCTGGAATGCAGGGTTCAGGTCAGGAGCAGTGGTAGATGATATTATAGGAAGCAAGGGCTGACTCGGGGCTTTGGGCTTTTATTCTAGGGATAGAACAGAGTTTTAAACAGAGGAGTTAGCTGCATGATCACACTTATGTTTTGGAAAGACCAATCTGGGGACAGTGGATAAGGAGTTGGAGGGTGGTGAGGCAGAGAAATTTAAGAGCGTGCAGCATTACTCCTAGTGAGACTGGATGAATATTAAACCAAGAGAAAGATATTAGGAACAGAGTGGAAAGGATGCAAAGAAGAGATGTAGGGTAGATACAAATGACGGAACTGGATGATTGATTAGGTATGAGGTGGGGAAAAGGAAGATTTGAGGGGAATTCCTAAGTTTCTGTCTTGCGTGGATGGTGATGTCATTGCCCAGACAGAACTTACAGAGGGCGATGGTGGTGGTAGAGTCAAGCTTTGAGCCTATTGAATTTTAGTTCCACGGGAGACATTCAGGTGGAGATGTACTAGGTTGTCTGTTTCTGGGGAGTAAGTTCTGGGATCGAGAGATGGCTCGAGTCAGCAGGGAATGGCCTTCAGGCATTGGAATCTGTGGGTGACAAAAATTGCCTGGGATGATGCCTCAGCAGAGTGCGTAGATTAGAATGAGGACAAGAATCCTCAGAAACTACAAGATTGCACAAAGCTCATTGACGATTAAGTGATATAACCTGTATGTTCTACCAGGGTCCAGGCCAGAAGAATTCAACATATTTAAGCTTTATTTTTTTCCTCTCTGCTCTTTCCAAGATTTTTCACTGATCTTTCTAGTCCTTCATTTATTCCCCTGCAAGTAACTGAGATTTTTCTCTCAGTTTTGTTTTTCAGAGGGTAAAAATATAATGTTCAAAAATTTTTAATTACATTTCAAGGGGCTTGTTTTCTAATTAGGATTGTCTAGTTTCTTTGGAATTTCTCATAACTGTTTTCTTATGTTCTTGTCCAAAATTCAAACAGTTCTAAATAGAAAACTTAAAAAAAAATTAAGTTAAAATAGAATAGTACTTCTGATGAAGAAATAGGGATGAGGAGCTTAAAAGTGAGACAGATAAATACATGCAGAAGGGAGAAAAATACTACAAAATCTATGTACAAAGACCATTTTTAAGAAAGTGAAATGGACGTGTTTACTGCATCTGCTCTGGTATTTAAACGAGCTGAAGCTAAATTCTTCAGTCTTTCCCCTCAACAGTTAGAGAGGCAGCCTGGGAAAGATTAAAGGGAAAAACCCCACTAGTTTTGCAGAAGAAGAAAATGTACAAGTCTAGTGAAGTAAAAGACATTGGCCAACTGCAAACAAGAAACCATGGGTCACTGGGGAGAAAGACCCCCGTAGCCACCAGAAAAGAAAGAACTCCAGATAATGGACGCCACCTAGTGGGAAACTGGAGGATTCGGAGAAAATGAACCACAACAGGATTTCAGAACTTGGAGGTGGCTTAACATAATTATTATGAGATTTATTCACTCTTTCAATAACATTCATTGAGGACCTGCTATGTACCAGGCACATTAATAAGTTCTAGGAATTACATAGTAATGATTTTCAGGTAAGCCCACCAACCCAGATGTCCAAGAATTCCCACTTTATTTTTCTATAACATAATCAATATCTATATTAAACCTCCATTTCATTTGGTGATGAGAACTTAACCTTCATCAGTTTCGTGCCCCTACACCCCTTGCCCTGGTGGGGTCTGAGCTCTAGAGTTTAATTGCAGTGAGACCTCTGCATTTAGCGCTCTGCATTGCTGTCTTCTGATGAGATGGTTTTGTTTGTCTGCTCTTTGGACATTGGCCCTCGTAAGTCACTGCTGAAAAAAAAAAAAACCTGCTTGTTTCTGTACATAGGTTTCTTCGAGTCTGCCTCTTTCTCATCTACTTCCGTTACGTTCTCAGACATTCTGCTGCTCCTGTAGGGCTGTCTACCGCCCTATCTGCTTAGATACGCGGACATCCATTTTTATGCTGGCATCTTGAGGCCTCTTCCCTTGGTTTTATCTAGGAACTGGGTCACAGGTCCCTTTGACCTCAGATTCTCCAGATCTCCCTTGGGCTTCCTCTGCCCCATTTTCTTGAAGCACGGAAGAGCTCATTATGGTTAAATAGCCCTGTGTTACTAGGTCATAGGCTGCATGTTGGACAGCAAAGGGAGATGAGGCCACTTTGCAAAATATTTTGTATGTTGTGCTAAATAATTTTGTATGTATGCAGTGCAAATAGAAGGCTGTCTCAGTGGTCTGGGTAAGGGATGACATGATGCTGACTTGGAGCGCTAGAGAAGACTTGGTCAATTTAAGGGACACTGGGTGGTGGAACTAACTTTATTTGGCAACCCCAATCTCCTCCAGCCCAAACAACACCCGTGTGAAAATGAGACAAAGGCAGTTCCTATAGGAAGAAGCAACACCTGGGTACACAGCTTGAGGAATAGAGCGTAGTCTAGATTTCATCCCACCTCTTGGCTGAGTGCATTGGTGTAGGGAATAGTCTTTCCCAACCAAACATGTTGACCCTGAATGTGGAGGTGAAGAGTGGGAGGAATAACTAGGTTGGTGCCTTTAAGAAATATGTCTGGAAATAAATTTCTATTCACTTGTTTCTTGCCCTTAAGTATTTCAGAGAATGACTCTGTAGGGTGATAAGCTGCAGTCTGGTGTGCCATGTGAGTTTCTTACCCCAGTATTTACCCCATGAGAATATATTAATTGATCCAGCAATTCCATTCCTGGGTATGTATCCAAAATAAATCAGAAACACTAATTTGAAAAGATACATGCACCCTAATATTCATAGCAGCATTATTTACAATTGCCAAGGTATGGAAGCAACCTAAGTGTCCATCAACTGATGATTGGATAAATAAGATGTGGTTTATATATGCAATGGAATACTACTCAGCCATGAAAAAGAATGAAATTTTGCCATTTGCAGCAACATGGATGGACTTGGAGGGCATTATGGTAAGTGAAATAAATCAGACAGAGAAAGACAAATACCTTATGATATCACTTATATGTGGAATCTAAAAAATACAACAAACTAGTGAGTATAACCAAAAAGAAGCAGACTCTCAGATACAGAGAACAAACTAGTCAAAAATCAGTTAAAAATATTTGTGTGGGTCTATTTCTGGGTTCTCTGTTGTGCTCCACTGATCTATATGGCTACCTCTCCACCAATACCACATTGTCTTGATTATTGTAGCTATATGGTATACCTTAGTATTGAATAGAGTGATTCCTTGCACTTTATTCTTCTTTGTCAAGATTGCTTTAGCAATTCTAGGCGTGTGCTTTTCCATATAAATTTTAGAATAATCTTGTCTAAGTCTACGGGAATATGTGCTAGGATCTTAGTAGGAATTGCATCAAATCTATAGGTCAATTTGAGTATAACTGACATCTATACTATACTGAATCTTCTAATTCATGAACACGGTATGTCATTTGTTTAGGTCCTTGATTTCTTTCATCAGCATTTTGTAATTTTCAGCATATAGATTCTCTATATGTTTTAAGTATATACTTAAGTATTTCATTTTCTTTGGGGCAATTACAAATGGTATTGTGTTTTTAATTTTGTTTCTTGCATGTTCTTTGTTAGATGTGTAATTGATTTTTTTGTGTGTTTATCTTGTATCCTATGACCTTGCTAAACTCACTAATTAGCTCTAGACAATCATGTTATCTGCAAAAAGAGAGTTGGTTGCCAGAAGGGAGGGAGAGGGATGAGTGAAATAGGTGACGGAAATTAAGAGGAGCAAACTTCCAGTTAAAAATAAATGAATCATGGGGCCAAAATGTACAGTATAGGGAATATAGTCAATAAGGTACAAACTTCCAATTATAAGATAAATAAGTACTAGGGATGTCATGTACTATGTGATTAATATAATTAACACTGCTGTATGTCTATATAAAATTTGTTAAGAGAGTAAATCCTAAGAGTTCTCATCACAAGGGAAACTTTTTTCTTTTATTTTGTATCTATATGAGAAAATGGACATTCACTAAATTTATTGTGGTGATCATTTCATAATGTGTGTTAAGTAAAATCCTGCTGTTCACCTTAAACTTATACAGCACTGTATGTCAACTGCATCTCAATAAAACTGGAAGAAAAAAATAATATAAAAAGTAAAAGTTTAAAAAATTTTGATGACGTTCAAATTATTGATTTTTTTGGCTTTTGTGATTTATGCTTTTTGAGTCTTAAGTAGGAAATCTTTGCCTAAACCAGTGCCTCAAAATTTTCTTTTATGTTTTCTTTTAGAAGTTTGATAGTTTTAGCTCTTATGTTTAGGTTATGATAAATTTTACTATAATTTTTGTATATGTTGTGAAGTAACAATCAAGGTTGATTTTTGGCTTATGGCTATCTAGTTGTTCCAGCACCACTTGTTGAAAGTTTTATCCTTTACCTTTTGAGTTGCCTTCAAATATTTGTCAAAAATCAATTGTCCATATGACTGTGGATCCATTTATGGACATTTTTTTCCTGTTCCATTGATCTATATTTCTATCTTTACATCAGTGAAAGTCCTACAACTTTGTTCTTCATTTTATTTTCACATTACTTATAAAATGAACTAGTCAATTTCAACAACAAAGAGCCTGCTACAATTTTGTTTAAGATTGTGCTAAATCTACAGATCAATTTAGGGGGAATTGACACCTTAACAAAATTGGTATCTCCCCACTTACTTAGGGATTCTTTTATTTCTACTAGCAATGTTTTGTAATTTTCAATGTATGTGTTTTGCACATTATTGTTAATATACCTCTAAGTATTTTATATTTTTGATGCTACTGCAAAATTTTAAAATTTCAGTTTCCAATTGTTCTTTGTTAGTATATAGATTATAATTGATTTATTTACTGAGCTTGTGTCCTGCAACCTTGTCAAATTCATTTATTACTTCTACTAGCAGTTTTTTTGTAGATGACTTAAGATTTCCTACATAGACAATCATGGTGCCTGTGAATAATGACAGTTTTACTTCTTCCTTTCCAGTTTATAGGCCATTTAGTTCTTTTTCTTGCCTTACAATACTGCCTAGGACTCTGGGTATAATGCTGGATGTAAGGGTAGAGTGAATGTCCTTGCCCTGTTCCCAATCTTAGAGAAAAAAATCTTCAGTCTTTCACTATTGAATATTATGTTAGATTAAGAAAGTTCCCTTTAGTTCTTAGTTTGGTGGGAATTTTAAATCAGAAATAGGCTTATATTTCATAAATGCTTTTTCTGTATCTATTAATATGATCATAAGATTTTCCATTTTTAGTTTGTTAATATTGTGCATTCCTGGGAAAGATGCCAGTTGTCAAGCTATATTATCTTTTTATATATTGCTGAATTCCATTTGTTAATATTTTGTTGAAGATTTTTGCATCTATTTCCATGAAGGATATGGGTGCATAATTTTTTTATCATGCGTTTATTAAGTTTTAAGATTAGGATAATGCGGACCTTATAAAATGAGTTGAGAAGTGTTTCCTCCTCTTTTATTTTCTGAGAGTTTGTGTAGAACTGGTATTATCTATTTCTTAATTATTAAGTAGATTTCATCTGTGAGGGATCTGAGACTGGAGGGTTTGTTTGCGGGGGGGAGAGAAGATGGCGTGGGGAGAAGGATAGGGGAAGTAAGACAGACTCTTCTAAATTGTTACTTTAATATTTCTTATTATATATTCTATAGCAACTGTTGATGTTAATATCTTCAGGCCCATTAAATGCTTTCAACTTGAGATCCTTAACAGTAGTACAGGGGATTCCCTGGTGGTGCAGTGGTTGAGAGTCCGCCTGCCGATGCGGGGGACACGGGTTCGTGCCCCGATCCGGGAAGATCCCACATGCCGCGAAGCGGCTGGGCCCGTGAGCCATGGCCACTGAGCCTGCGCGTCCAGAGCCTGTGCTCCGCAACGGGAGAGGCCACAACAGTAAGAGGCCCGCGTACCGCAAAAAAAAAAACAAAAAAAACCCAGTAGTACAGTAATTGCAGATTTTAAACAATTTACTTTTGTCAACTCTTTTTTTTTTGTAATGTCTCATATTTATAGTCTTCCAAATACTACCACACTCAGTTTTGTCTTCAAATGAGTCCAGTTTTCCGGTAGCTTACAAACCATTAAGATCCAAGAAGAAGTTATCCTCACCAGTTGATTTTTCTCTCCATGACAATAGAGGTAGCTAGGTTTCATCACTTTTCATTTTACCCAATGGTCAGTTGAAGTACAATATCTTATTGCAGCAGCATGGTAAGAGCTTATGAGACTCTTATTATCTTATTAATAGACTGACCTATTCTGGAAATTAATTTCTTGATCAATTGAATGCTACCCCTTTTCTTCTCACTGTTCCTTCACTTCTACCCCTTTTCTTCTCACTCTTCCTTCACTTGCAATTTTGACCCCATCTTGCACCATTTTGCTTTTTCTACCCTTTTCTTTTTAAGTAAAAATTGGAATCTAGGCTGTTTCAAGATTTAGTCACCTTGGATAGGAAGCTCCTTAAAAGAATAAATGCCTTCGAGTCACAGAGACTTCTGTTCTCCACACTAATCTTGAGACTGGCTTTAGACAGTCTATCCTGAGACAGATAGAGCTGGAAACTATGGAACTAATGCCAGTGACAGAGAATCAAAGTAAAGCACGATCATTTGTTTAAAAGTGAAATTAAACACAGTGAAAAAAAATTTAAGACCTTAAGATTTTCTGGAAGTCCATATCAGAATCCTTACATAAAAATATCTGCCAAGTCATAATTCTTTAATTAAATCTATCTTCTCCACCTACCAGCATTCAAGACACATAGAAAACAGTTTATTATTAAGATTTATTATTCTGGTTTTATTTTATTACAAGTGTTGCAACAGCATTTCTCTCCTCCAGCTTGAATCATAAATCTGCAGTTTCTGCATTTTATTATGAACTAAATAAGTGCTGTAGGCTGACCTAGGAAATTAACCTCTAATGTAGCATTTTTTCCATGAGAAACTGCATTTGAAATAATAATCTCTCTTCATTCAAAACCAGATTTCTTAAGAATCTAGGCTACATTTATTATCACTAGTTACTCACTTTTCATTCCTCCCTCACTCACTGCAATCTAATTTCCACACCAATCCCTCCATAGAATCTACTCTTGCTGAAGCTACCAAAGACCTTGTATTTATCGAAGCTAATGACCTCTTTCCAATTCTTATTTTCCTTGACTCATCTTTACTCTTGATAGTATTGATTGCCTATTTCTCTTAAGAGTTTCTCTTTGTTTCTATGATACTTTTTCTTCTAGTCCTCTTAATATCCTGACCATTTTCTGTTTGTGTTTCTCACTGCCTTTTTCCCTTTCTGTCTCTTTGGGGCAAGTTGTTGATTTTCTTATTCCTGAGTATATTCTTGCCCATCATCTGTTTGGGTAGTCTCATTCACTCTCACAAATTCAACTCCCTAGACTTGCACACTTTACTTTTCTACTGAGTTCCAGTCTCATATTTCCAATGCTGAAGTGTAGTTTATCCTTTTCTTCCTTTCCCTCTCTGTTTCAGTTAGTGGAGTCATTCAACATCAACCCAGTTTCTCTTCATTACTCAAGTGTTAGCTAGGGCCATTCCAAGTTGGACTTAAAAGTGACTACAATCAGTCCTAGGGCTGTTGAAGGTCTATGCAATGCCTTTTTGCAAATTAGACAAAGTCACTCCCTTCTATGAAATATTGTACTTCTTAAAACAATATATAATAATTCCATTGTGTAATGATTTATTTATAATGAAACATTTTATATAAATCTATAGTGACTAGGATGTAAATGATACTCCCTTAGATACTGTGCTGCTTCTGTTGAGCAGTGTACAACCTATACAACTGTACAGAGCAGAATAATATTTCATATCTTTATGGCTAAGAAAGAGAAGGTCAAGATGGTACTCATCGTTCCTATGGGCTCTACCAAAATTTAAAAGATGTGATTCCAGCTACTACTTCCCAGTGGTTCATGGAAAAAATGATTAGGGATGTGAATTATTGGGAAGAAGAAGCTTAAATAGATGATATAATTATCTTAGAAATATCTTGCAGGCAAATGAACAAATGTCTTGGTGATATAATCTCAACACTGTTGCTTGACTGATGTCATGAAAGACATGAGATGCTCAGTGTCCAAACGAGCGCTAAGCGTAAATCCTGAGAAAATATAGGTCACAATCTTTGTCAAATATCTGAGAGTTCAAACATTTTTGGGATTCAGTGATTTGCTAAGCCTTTCAATAGTTTGAACTGTAGGTTCCAGACAATCAGCAAACCAGCATGAAAATAATACATGAAAACAGGCATCTAGAACATTTTGGGGAAGGTGGAACTTATTATCCTTTGTGGCTGTTGGGAGTGTACAGCTTTTCTTCTTTTGAGCATTATTTAGTCATTTGGGAAGAGTGTCTGATAAAAGGTAATGGTGGCAATTTCTGGCAGAAATTTTAGTTCTCAGTAGGGCAATCCTAAAGAAAACATTGTGAAGGAGTGCATAGTGGTAGTTAAAGTGAACATATTCATGTATACTTCCAGTTTACTCTCAGAAATACTCAAGGACAATTTTGTAGGTAATACAAATTTGTGTGTGTATATATATATATATATATATATATTAGATCTAAAAACTAATGAAGCATAGGAAAGTCTATTTATTTATTACACGTACATATAATACCATTATTTATACATGTTAAATATACTTATAAAATTAGATTATACTATATGCATTTGCATCCTTATTTTTCATTTGTCTTATCATGAACATTTTGCCCATGTCCATATATATTTTTCAAAATCATTGTTTAAAAGTCTGTATAGTAGCTCATTTTGTGCTATAATGTAATTTATAATTCTATTTTTATGTTTGCTTTTTAAACCTTTATAAATAACACAGAAATAGAAGAAATATAAAAGAATGTAAAATCCAGAAAAAGATTTATGCACATTATGTTGGATTATTTTCTTGGTATATATTCCTGAAGGGAGATTTTGTAAGATGATTTTTGTGAGCCTTGGTATATACTTTTAAATTGGTTTCCAGAAAGGTTATACAACTTCTTTTTGGCAGATAATTTGATTGTTATTTTTCCTATCAAGGAAAAATAGTAGGTGTAATGTAACTGGATGTAAAGAAGGGATTGGAAAAGAATTATTTCATCCTTATGGAAAAGTTTGTGAAATGTAGAGTAGATAATAGTTCAATAAATGGATTTAACGTACCCAGGGGTACTGATTAAAATAAAGACATTAGCTTTAGAAAGGGTTTCTAGAAGCTTGCCACTGGGCTCTATTCTATATAGTATTTTTTTTAATCAATGATATAAATGAATATATAGAAAATCTTCTTAGAAAACTTAACGATTAAGAAAACTGACATCTAGGAAGCAATTGTTTGGCTAAACTTTGGAGGCACCAGAACATAGTAGTAGTTAGATGCATAGGATTTGGAGTCAGACTCGGTTTTAAAGATCAGCTTCACCACTTGCTGGCTCTGTAACTTTGGCCAAGTCACCTAACCTCTCTTAATCTCATTACCTTTCTTCTTTTTAGGTTCCAGACAATCAGCAAACCAGCATGAAAATAATACATGAAAACAGGCATCTAGAACATTTTGGGGAAGGTGGAACTTATTATCCTTTGTGGCTGTTGGGAGTGTACAGCTTTTCTTCTTTTGAGCATTATTTAGTCATTTGGGAAGAGTGTCTGATAAAAGGTAATGGTGGCAATTTCTGGCAGAAATTTTAGTTCTCAGTAGGGCAATCCTAAAGAAAACATTGTGAAGGAGTGCATAGTGGTAGTTAAAGTGAACATATTCATGTATACTTCCAGTTTACTCTCAGAAATACTCAAGGACAATTTTGTAGGTAATACAAATTTGTGTGTGTATATATATATATATATATATATATTAGATCTAAAAACTAATGAAGCATAGGAAAGTCTATTTATTTATTACACGTACATATAATACCATTATTTATACATGTTAAATATACTTATAAAATTAGATTATACTATATGCATTTGCATCCTTATTTTTCATTTGTCTTATCATGAACATTTTGCCCATGTCCATATATATTTTTCAAAATCATTGTTTAAAAGTCTGTATAGTAGCTCATTTTGTGCTATAATGTAATTTATAATTCTATTTTTATGTTTGCTTTTTAAACCTTTATAAATAACACAGAAATAGAAGAAATATAAAAGAATGTAAAATCCAGAAAAAGATTTATGCACATTATGTTGGATTATTTTCTTGGTATATATTCCTGAAGGGAGATTTTGTAAGATGATTTTTGTGAGCCTTGGTATATACTTTTAAATTGGTTTCCAGAAAGGTTATACAACTTCTTTTTGGCAGATAATTTGATTGTTATTTTTCCTATCAAGGAAAAATAGTAGGTGTAATGTAACTGGATGTAAAGAAGGGATTGGAAAAGAATTATTTCATCCTTATGGAAAAGTTTGTGAAATGTAGAGTAGATAATAGTTCAATAAATGGATTTAACGTACCCAGGGGTACTGATTAAAATAAAGACATTAGCTTTAGAAAGGGTTTCTAGAAGCTTGCCACTGGGCTCTATTCTATATAGTATTTTTTTTAATCAATGATATAAATGAATATATAGAAAATCTTCTTAGAAAACTTAACGATTAAGAAAACTGACATCTAGGAAGCAATTGTTTGGCTAAACTTTGGAGGCACCAGAACATAGTAGTAGTTAGATGCATAGGATTTGGAGTCAGACTCGGTTTTAAAGATCAGCTTCACCACTTGCTGGCTCTGTAACTTTGGCCAAGTCACCTAACCTCTCTTAATCTCATTACCTTTCTTCTTTTTTTTTTTTTTTTTTTTTAAATAAAAAGTACCTCATTTTTGGAGCATTTTTAGGGTCACAGCAAAACTGAGAGGAAGGTATAGTGATTTTTCATATACTCCCTGTCCCCATACACACATAGCCACCCCCTTTATCAACATTACCCACCAGAGTCAAACATTTGTTACAACTGGTGAGCCTACACTGACACATCATAATCACCCGAAGTCTATAGTTTATCTTAAGATTCACTCTTGGTGTTGTACGCTCTAATAGTTTGGACAAATGTATAATGACATGTATCCATCATTATAGTATCATACAGAATATTTTCACTGCTCTAAAAGTCCTCTGTGGTCTGCCTATTCACCCTTCCCTCCCCCCAATCCCTAGCAACTACTGATCTTTTTACTGTCTCCATAGTTTTACCTTTTTCAGAATGTCATGTAGTTGGAATCATACAGTATATATCCTTTTCATATTGGCTTCTTTCACTTAGTAATATGATATAAGTTCCCTCCATGTCTTTTCATGGTTTGATAGCTCTTTTCTTTTTAGCACTGCATAATATTCCATTGTCTGGAGATACATATATATATATATATAGTAGCTCATTTTGTGCTATATATATTATCTTTATATATATATATATATATATACACAGTTTATCCATTCACCGACTGAAGGGCATCTTGTTTGCTTCCATGTTTAGGTAATTATTAATAATGCTGCTATCAACATCTGTGTGCAGGTTTTTGTGTGGACATAAGTTTTCAGCTCCTTTGAGACGATACCAAGGGTCACAATTGCTGGATGATATGATAAAATTATATGTTTAGTTTTGTAAGAAAACACCAAACTATCTTCAAAGTGACCATACTATTTTGCATTCCAACCAGCAATGTGTGAGAGTTCCTGTTGCTCTGTATCCTTGTCAGCATTTGGTATTGTCAGTGCTCTGGATTTTGGCCATTCTAATAGGCGTATAGTGGTATCTCATAGTTTTAATTTTCATTTCCTTGATGAGACATGATATGGATTTTTTCAAATGCTTATGTGTCATATGTAGATATTTGGTGAGGTGTCTGTTAAGGTTTTTGGTTCATTTTTTAACCAGGTTGTTTTCTTTATTGTTGCGTTCTTAAGAGTTCTCTGCATATTTTGAATAACAGCCCTTCATCAGATGTGTCTTTTGCAAATATTTTCTCCCAGTTTGTAGCTTGTCTAAGTTCTCTTGACATTGTCTTTAGCAGCATAAAATTTTTAATTTTAATGAAGTCCAGCTTATCAGTTATTTCTTCTTCCTTTGGCATCTCATTATCTTTTTAGTTATGACCTTCCTACCTGTTCTTATCTATTTACATAGTATGGACACATTTTTCATGAAGCTTATTTATTTATTTATTTATTTAATATACAGTTATTTATATAATTCCATTATGGTAAGATTGCTGTTCACCTCCACTAAGAAAATTAACTTCAATCAAAGAGTTATGTTTTTCTTTCCAAGGGTGAGGGGGTAGAGAGTGGTGGAAGCTGGGAACAAATAAACACATTTCTAGTAAGACTGTTGTGAAAAAATGCAATAATATAAAAGGTATAAAATGCTTAACATGTTTTCTATCACACAGAAACTATATAATTAATTATTACTAATCCAAAGATGTCTTGGCAAACTGGAAAAATGAGTATATTAATAGAATCAAATATGCTAGGGGTAAATACACATTTATATATTTGGATTAAAAAATAACAAAATTGAGTATCAGCTTTAATGATAAAAACATGTTTGATTTAGTTAAATGTAAGGTCAGTAGTATGATGTATCTATCAAAAAAAGTAAATATGACCTATGGCTGCATTAAGAGAAGTAAAGTGTTTAGAATAAGGGAGGTGATAGTCTTGTACTACTCTTTGCTAATCACACCATGCCTGAAGCATTGTGTTCAGTTCTCCACACAAGATTTTAAAGAGGCTGGGGTCTGGATTTGGGATTAAAGTCTATTTTTAAAAATTCATTTCTTTAGATGGTTGGGATTTTTCTCCCCCAGGAAAATAATTTTGAAGAAAAGATTAATTAAGTATGTTTTATGTGGAGAAGGGAAGTTTAGAGGGATATGATAAATGTCCTGAAGTATTTGAAAATATACCATCTGGGCAAGTTAAATAAAGTTCCTTTGGATACAGGTAATAGACATTAGGAAAGGATCAGGATCTAAGGAAGATCTGAACAACCAGGCTTCAGTGAGGCGAGCATCAGGGAAGTTTCAGTGTTTAAGCTTGAGGCTCCTTTTTCTGGATGCCGCCGCTGATGTGTCTCAGCGCCAGCATCCCAGTCTCTTCTCAATTCTCTGGAGAGAGAATCTGACCATCCAGCCTATGTCAGGTCCACTCTTGGATCAGAAAAGTATGCTCAGGTAGTAAAGTGGGCTTCAAATTTAGTTTTCTAGAAGTCAGAACTAAGAAGGGACACTTCACATATTCACAGCTAGAACTGTGAACTTTACTTTCTCTTTCTGCCTTCTCTGAAGTCCAAGTAGACAGAAAGATTTTAAAAGAAGCTTTATTGACATTCTCATCCTTTTCTTCCAGTGTATTGCCCTAAATTCATCATATGACTGTTGCTGTGGATCTGTCCTTAAGACTGAGCAGAAGGAAATGTCCTTTAATAAGAGATTTCCTTTCCTCTGAAATTAATGATTAATGTGATGCAGCTTAAAAGGTGGGAGACTGTATTTGAAATTCCTGTGTAAAGGATAACTGTTAGGTAACGGATTTGTTTTAGATCTGGGCCTGTGGAGACAGTCCCTTTTAAGACTGTTACTTTAAGAAGTATTGAGGGCTTCCCTGGTGGTGCAGTGGTTGCGCGTCCGCCTGCCGATGCAGAGGAACCGGGTTCGCGCCCCGGTCTGGGAGGACCCCACATGCCGCGGAGCGGCTGGGCCCGTGAGCCATGGCCGCTGAGCCTGCGCGTCCGGAGCCTGTGCTCCGCAACGGGAGAGGCCACAACAGAGGGAGGCCCGCATACCACAAAAAAAAAAAAAAAAAAATGTATTGAATATATACTATCTTATTTACAGAAGAGATGAGCTTTGGGTAACTGAGATTTACAATGTAACAACTGCTAAGCCATTGGTCTGGAAAAATAAACATAAATTTCATGGCAAAAATATCATATCAATTTTTATAAACATTTAAATCAATATCAATGGCTTTTAATAATGAAAAACAGGTTTTCTAAAAATTCACTGAGTCAGGGAATTTTTAAAAAATGTCTTAGATACTGTAATATTGTAACTCAGGGGTTGGCAAACTTCTTAAAGACCAGAGTTCAACTATGTTCATCTTTGCAGGCTGTACTGTCTCTGTTGCAGCTACTCAGTTCTGCCATTGTAACCCACAGAGAGCTATAGACAATACAGAAACAAATGAGCACAGCTGTGTTCCAGTGAAAGTTTATTTACAAAACCAGGTGGCAGATGGGATTTGGCCAAAGGGCCATAGTTTGCCACCCCTGCTGTAACTAATTATACAGTTGTATTTGTTTTGGCTGTTAGGAAGCTCAGACCCAGCTTTGCAGTCCGCATGGACCACACCGCATGCAAGCTGTACATCACCCCACTCACGTCATCTTTCCTTTATGCCAGTGTCCTTAGCCACCTTTTAAATATTCTGTTCTGTTGTTTGTATCTCAAACAATCACATGAATTCATTTTTGAAATAAGATTAACATAATTGAATTAGATTAAACATAGTGTTTAATTGGGAATTGATTTTATATTACTGTAGATATAATTCTCAGTTCATAATGTGTAAATTTGTTAAGCAAATACCAAAATATCAGTTTGGAAGACACAGATATCTGTATTTACCATGATAGCTGTATCTACCATGTGTTATGGTAGCTGACTTCTATTATATCTCATTCTAGCTAACATTCAAAGTCATCAAGTTGTACTGATGTTTTCTGATTCATCTTCATCCTGGATATTGGGAAAATGATATCTTTTCCTGTTTATTATCTTTTGGGCTATATTCATAGGATATAAAAATTAAAATACACAAAGATAAAAATCACAATCCAGCTCCCCCCAAATCCAGTGGTTCTGACAGGTTTTTACCCCAGAGTCTCGGAATGTCATTTCACATGCCCAGTGCCTCTTAAGGTTAGACGTGCTTCAATTGAAAAAGATATCTGCTATTTAAGTTGAAATAAATGTCTCACAAACCAGTCATTCATATACAACCTTCATAATTTTTGTCATGTTTTATAAAACTTTTTTCACTTAACCTAGTAAATGTAAAACAAAATTATGTATCACCAATATAAACAGAAAATCAGTGTCGTTTGTCATAGAGAGGTTAATTAAAATTATTAATGTATCATGTATTATGTGATCTAATTTTATCTGTGTAATACCTGTAGTAAGTGCTATATTTTTGGAAATACTTGTTTAAATAATTTCTGCTTCCTGCTCCCCTGCTAATCCTAGCCTAATCAAGCAATCAATCAGTTAATCAATCAGAAACTAGGAATTTACTCCCCGCAGTTTTGTTTTTTGGTTTGTTATTTTTTTGCGGTACGCGGGCCTCTCACTGCTGTGGCCTCTCCCGTTGCGGAGCACAGGCTCCGGACGCGCAGGCTCAGCGGGCATGGCTCACGGGCCCAGCCGCTCCGCGGCATGTGGGATCTTCCTGGACCGGGGCACGAACCCGGTTCCCCTGCATCGGCAGGCGGACTCTCAACCACTGCGCCACCAGGGAAGCCCCTCCCCGCAGTTTTGCTCCTACCCCTGCCCAGTCAATAGCCATATAAATTTCTTGAGGCCGAGGATCTAACAGAAACTGGCTCACCTTAAGATCCCTACTTCTTAAAATTACTGGATCCAAATCTGTCCTGTAGGTGCTACATCCGTCTTGTCAACATCCACCCAAGGACCACAGAAATCCCTAAAGAAAGGACTGCACGTGACAAATCCATGGATTTCCTTTTTTAAGAGAGAAATGACAGTTTCAGACCTGATTTTCTTTTCTTTGGTATATTGATTTCTAGAAATCAGACGTTTTTCTCCTTAACTCACTAGACGCAATTTCTGAAAAGAATGTTAGACTTTTATAATTAATGTACACAAAGCTAATCAGAAAATAGAATTTTAAGGAGTAAAAGATGGTCCTACCCTTCATTTCCACATTATACAGAGCACACTGCATTTTTCAAAAAAAATACATTATTTAAGATTATATAATAGTTGAGACTTGGTATCATGTCTTAAATCTCTTTATGACGCAAAATTGCTTTTAAATAGACCAAAATATTGTTTGTACTATGGACGTGTTGCTTTAATTCTCTATTACCGTTAAAATTTGAGATAATTACTAAAGGAATTTGAAAAAGTTAAATCTAAATTTTGTCAAACCAATAAGCGCCCCTGAATCTTCACCTTCTGTCTGGCAGAGAGGACTTTATGGAAAAGGCACAAAAATTTGACCTACTTAGTCTGACACAAGAGTTGTCCTTCTAAATTTGAGATCTGTCCAGTTGGCAGTTTGACACTGATAGGCTTAATCCCTCCAACTAACTGCCATTTCCACAACTAAAAAGGATTACAGGAGGTCACACTGTCCATCTGTCATCCCTTCCAATGAGTAAAATTATTTTAGATTTAATTAAAAAACCCATGACCATTCCCCTGAACTAGTGGTAAAGTTGCTTCATATCCTTTTGTAAGATACATTTCTATCCTTATAATGAGGACCTACTAAACCCTTTGAGGAACTGCCTTACCTGTGTATGATGTTTCACCTGCATGCAGCAGGGAACAGAGAGGAAGTCTGAGAGCAAATGTCTATCCTAAAATTAGTGGTTTAAATTGTTTGTCAATATCAGTCTCATTATTATAATAATTCATACCTACTGCCTTTCATTGTGCGCCATATATTGCATAGACAATATATATCATTCTAACAACAATCCAGCACAATGGGTAATTATACTCATTTTTCTGTTGGAGAAACTGAGACTAAAAAGTTAAGTATCAAAGCAAGGCTGTGCTTCACATTGAGTTCCAATTGGCATCATCCCTAACATTTCTGTTTTACCCCATAATCTTTCCTTTTTATCCTGCATGCTTTTTAAGTCTGGAGTCTACATGATTGACAATCAGAGCTACTGACTGGCATGAGATGACCAGGTCAACAACCTTGAGATCATATAACGTGCTTAAAAACACCTTTTAAAAGCTTTGTTTAACCTATGCATTCTGATTGAGGGGATTCACTGGCCTCAAACCGTGTCTCCTGCAGCCCCCGACACACACACAAAGTTGTTGCAAATAAAGTTCCTGAATTCTCGACTTTCTAGAACACTGGACTTGGCTTGGCTGTCTAAACCATGATTCTAACAGGCTCTCTCTACTGAATTCTGTGTCCTTGATTGTTCTTGACTGGATTTGTAAATTGTTGGTGACCTAGATTAATAACTTGTCCTCCTAGAGAACATCTTTTCCAGGCTCCTTCCTCTTAATCAATGTCTAGCTATGGTCCCTTCTATCACTCTTTGCATCAGGGCAGAGGCTATTAACTAGCAGCAAGTGGGCCATACTCTCCCTCACACGTTTGGTTTATCTAACCCAGTGTTGTTGTTCATTGTTTTTTGGTATTGTGACCACATTTAAAATGGAGTAATTTTAGGAGCCAGACACAAAAGATCACATACTATATGATTCCATGTATATGAGATATCTGGCGTACATAAGTCTGTAGAAATAGAAAGCAGATTGGTGGTTTTTAGTGGCTGTAAGGAGGAGGAACAGGGAGTGATTGCTTAATGGCTATAGTGTTTTATTTTGGACTGATGGAAATGTTTCAGAACTAGATAGAGGTAGTGGCTGCACAACATTGTGAAAGTACTAAAAGGCACTGTTCACTTCAAAATGGTTAATTTTATGCTATGTGAATTTCACATAAATGAATGAATGAAGTGATTTCAGATTTTCTACCTTTCTTGGGAAACTGCTCTCTGATTCTCACTATGTAACTGTCAGCTAGAGCTAAGCTTTAGATGAGAATATGTGCTTTAGGGACCACATTGCCAAACCCTGAATTGTTGACTTGAGTCTGAGAGTAAAAGTCAGGGCCAAGATTCTACATGCCCTCGCTTTTGACTGTATTGTAGCAGAGAGCTATTTCTCTGCAAGCTCCATCAAAAGCAAGAAAATAAAATATTTGCTGAGAGAGCTAAACCATTCAAGAAGAAAGGAGAGGTTAGTGGAAAAGTGAGGAAACAGATTTCCTTTCTGTAAAAGAAGGATATTCTTTTGTGTTTAATATGCAAATGAAGTATATCAATGGTGAACCAATATCAAATGGGAGCTTCACTCCTTTACTCACCTCTGTGGGTATTTATACAGGTGATCCCTACCTCAGAGTGACTAATCGTAGTAATCAGAACTAACAGTATTGGAAGTGGAGCAGGAGAGAAAGAGAATCAAATGAAATAGAGACCTATAATGACAAAGAGGAAAAGAATAAAACAAATAAATATGTTCTCCCCTACTATCCCTGATACTCTGTATGGTGGCAAGAAGACAGCTACTGGTTCTCTCCTTTAAGGGACATCATTAAATAATGTCTGAAATTAGTTGAAAATCATCAGTTTGGATGCTTTTATTCCTCTATTTTTTTTTTTTTCCCACTAGGAAGCCTGTGTAGTAAAGAATTTAACCTTGCTCAAAAAGCATTCTGGCCTTTGACCTTGGCTTCTGGGAGGTAATCACTAAGCCCTTGGAATTACAGGCCTGAGAAAAGTGTCTTTATTTTCTTGGGCCTTGGTTCACCAGATAGTCTAGCACTATGCTACATAGTGGGCACTGGCTATACCCAGATAGTCTTAGGGTGGAGCCAGCCACACTAGAAAACCCAGCAATGTTATTTAGAGTTATGCTGGGTCAGACAACCACATGGGCAGTGAACTCATCAATCATATCTATGTAATGGAGCCCCAATGAAAACTCTGGACACTGAGGCCTGGCTGACTTGCCCTTTTTGGCAGCACTCCATGTGTTTTGTCACATATTGATGCCAGGAAAGTAATGTGTCCTGACTCCATGGGGAGAAGACGGTGGGAGCCCCATGTTTGGTACTTCCCTGGACTCCACCCTGTGTGCTTCCTCTGCTGACTGACTTTCATCTGTATTCTTTCCCTGTAATAAACTGTAACTGTGAGTATAACATTTTCCAGTGAGTTCTGTGAGTCCATCTGGAAATTGTCAAAACTGAGGGTGGGGCTTCCCTGGTGGCGCAGTGGTTGAGAGTCCGCCTGCCGATGCAGGGGACACGGGTTTGTGCCCCGGCCCGGGAAGATCCCACATGCCACAGAGAGGCTGGGCCCGTGAGCCATGGCTGCTGAGCCTGTGCGTCTGGAGCCTGTGCTCCGCAACGGGAGAGGCCACAACAGTGAGAGGCCCTCGTATCGCAAAAAAAAAAAACCAAAAAAACCCCCAAAAAACTGAGGGTGGTTCTGGGATCCCCACAAACTTGCAGTTGGTGTCAGAAATGAGGGTGGTTTGTGTATTCTGTGTGCCCTCTAATTTTACAGTTGGCTAAACTCTTCCCAGTCCCACTTTTGATTTTAATTTAATACACACACATATCATATCTTGATTACTTAATGGCAGTAGAATTCATGGGGACAGGGACAAATGTTACCTCCTACTTACCCACTTCCATACTGTTTTAAATTTTTATAAGTACCCATTACTTTATAATAAAAAACATTTTAAAAATTTAAGAGTCTCATCTTTTCAGCATTACCCCTTTATCAAGCAAGAATTATGGTGAAGAAGGAAGATGGTTTACAAAGATAACAGAAATGTGAAACTGGAAACTAATCACAGAAATACATAATTAAGGTGAAATTATGCACTGTACATTATAATTTATTTTAATCCTTGGCAATATTTTAAAGAAGTATGTTGAATTGGGCATATAATGTGTCTAATTTTGAATAGCAATTAGGTCATTTAAACTATAATTAGAATTTCAAAAGAAATCATCATAATTTCTCTAAATATGAACACTGAGTCATAATATTGCTTTATGGAAACCACATCAGAAAACTATTTAAATAAAGCTTGGAAACTTTCATGAGTTTATGTCTATGTATGCATTGGACAAAATAGAGTTTTTCAGTCTGGAAAAAAAAATGAACTTCTCTCTAAATGCCAAATTTGGGACTAAAATAAAATAAATATTTGGAAATAGTATTGGGAGATAGTAGAGTTTAAGAAACACAGAGAATACTAAAATAAAATAAAATAAAATAAAATAAAATAAAATAAAATAAAATAAAATAAAAAAGCATCTGCTGATTTCTCTCTCCCCTCTTCCCTCTTCATCTTGGGAGGTGGGGTAAGATAGGACCCTGAACTTAGGCTCAAGGTGGAACTATTTCATGATGTCAAAGACAAAATGTGTCAGAGACAAAATGAGCAAAGGCTGTTGATTCATGAAATGGGCAAGGGAACCCATCTGTCATCTCTTTCATTTCAGCAGGAGTTCTAAGGTGGTAGAAAGGAGAATACATTTACAGAGTAAAGAGAGGAAACACATCTCTGACTGGAAACATTCTCTGGAGGTGGGAGTTTTGCAAGTGAAGGGGACTTGCTGCTTGGACTCCAGGTGCACTCATAATTCCTTGGTTGGCTTCAGGGGGCAAGTGAGCCACCCAGGGACATTTCTAAAGAGGAAGATGTGTTTAGTGTTAGGAGTAGGGGTGTTCTGGAGGTGGCTATTTCCTGGAACAAGTGGGGGTCCATGGGATCCTCTTTTTGAGATCCAACTATCATAATGGCACATAATGGGCAGGGATGGCTACCATGGTAGATAGTTTCTCATTGAAGACAGGGTTGGACAGCTATGCACTATTATTCTAGGGGCAATCATGTATTCTTCTTCCTTTTCTTCTGCCACACCCTCCCTCATCCACTCTGCATCCATCACTTTGATCTTCCTTCTGATCCTTAGACACAAGACACCAATTTCTGTCCTGGAGCCTCTGGTCTCTCTCTCTCTTTTCTCTCCCTGGAATGTTCTCCTCTTCATCTGGCTCAATCTTCCTGCTACTCAGCCCATACCAAATTATGCCTTTTAAACCAAACATTTAAAGGAAGGGAAGAAAAAGAAAGAATCTATATTCAGATGTGTTTATGCATGCATAGTGATACTCTGGAAGTTACATGAGAATCCAACAACAGTGGTTCCTTCTGGGAAGGAGCAGTGAGAACATCTGAGAAAATGGAGGTGAGCATTGGCAGGGGAGATTTACCATATATCTTTTTATGTATTCTGATTTTTTAAAGCATGTGAATAAATCACCTATTCTAAATGTTTTTTTAAACTGAAAGTACATTAACATGAGCAGCAGCCACTTGGCCAGCCACCATCACCCTCCCTGTGCATGTGTTTGCCTGAAAATGACTTTCTTCCACCTTCACAGTTAGTTAATAATTTGTCTGAGTATAGAAGTTTAAGTTGAAAATAATTTTAACACAGAATTTTGTATCATTATTTTCTAGTATCTGGTGTTCTGATGAGAAACTGTGCTTTTTTTTTTTTTTTTTTCTGTAGGAGACCTGTCTTTTTTCCCCCTCCCCTTTTAGGACCATCTCTTTATCTCTAGTGTTTTGTTTTGTTTTTTTCTTCCCAATTTAAAAAATTGTGGTACAATAAAAATAGCATAAAATTTACCATTTTAACCATTTTTAAATGTACAGTTCAGTGATTTTAAGTACATTCATATTGTTGTACAACCATCACCACCATCCATCTCCAGAACTCTTTTCATTCTGCAAAACTGAAACTCTCTATCCACTAAATATAAACTGCCCATTCCCATCTCCCCCCAGTCCCTGGCAACCACTATTCTCTTTCAGTCTCTCTGAATTTGACTATTCTAGATACCTCACATAAGCGAAATCATACAGTATTTTATTTTATTTTATTTTTTATTTTTTTTGCTGTACGCAGGCCTCTCACTGTTGTGGCCTCTCCCTTTGCGGAGCACAGGCTCCGGACGCGCAGGCTCAGCGGCCATGGCTCACGGGCCACGGGCCCAGCCGCTCCGCGGCATGTGGGATCTTCCCGGACCGGGGCACGAACCCGTGTCCCCTGCATCGGCAGGAGGACTCTCAACCACTGCGCCACCAGGGAAGCCCCATACAGTATTTTATACACTGTGTTTTTATAGCACTTTTCAGCCTTTTCTTATTTATTCATTTGTTTATTGTTTGTTGCCTCTATCTCATTTTAAGTTCCATGAAAACAGGGTCATTGCTTTACTGATCATCCCTGTAGCCTCAGAATTCAGAGTAATGCCTGGAACAGAGTAGAGGTGATTATATGAATGTTAAACGGTCTCCATCATGGCAATTCTTCCTAGGGGAGGGATTCTCTACACCACTTTTCCAGAAGAGGTTTGAACCTGGCAGACATTTAACATGTCATCCATTGCCTGGGATATGGGGCGGGCTTGGATTTGCTCTTTATTGCCCGAATTTCTGACTTGCTGTCTTTGTGATATTATGATGGCATAACCAAAGCAAGTCCCCATTTTGTATAATTAGGATCAAATTAACACTGTAAGAAAGACAGTTTGGGGAAACTTCTTATGATGCAAAATCAAGTGGAATTTCTCAGTTGGTGAAGAACTGGTCCTCTTTATCTTCTCTCTTGTCTTGAAGCAGATTATTCTACAGTCATCAGATAAATACCAGCTTATCCTCTACATAGGAGAACCTTGGCTAGGATCTTGTTAGAGTGCCAATCTTCCTTTCTTTCTGGGATAGATTTAGGCTAAACAGGGGGGTCAGCAACATTTTCTTAAAGGGCCAGACACTAAATAGTTTAGGCTTTGTGGCCGTATGACTTCTGTCCTAACTACTCAACTCTGCTGTTGTAGCACAAAAGCACCCAAGACAATAGACAATATGTAAAGGAATAATCACACTTTTTTATGAATACTGAAATGGTAATTTTCATGGGTCATGAAACATTATTGTTTAGATTTTTTTCCCCTACCCATTTAATAAAAATCATTCTTAGTTCGTAGGCTATATAAAAATAGGCAAGGAGCTCGATTTGGTCCATGGGCAGGAGTTTACCCCCCTTGAAGGAAGGATTACCTGTGAAATGTAAAACGTAATTCTCAGAGAGTGCAGGGCACACAGAAGACAACATATAAATGCTCACAATTCTTTCAGCGTAGATGTTCTTGAAACCAACGGAAAAAAACAGCTTTGTTAACTCACTTGCAGGAGCAAACACTGTGTATATAAACACCACTAAAACATGCTACCACATGGTAATGACTTCCACTTCTCTCCTAAAAGAAATTATTCTAGCTCTAATATTAGACACTAACTAAAAAGCCTACACTGAGCAAAGCTGAATAAGCTATTGCCTTCTTAGTGGAAAGGAAAAGTATCATGTCGAATTGGTTGCACAAAGAGTTCGTGCATGTGTATAAATTCTCACTGTTGCCCTTGGTGTTCTTTATCTTTAACCACTCAGCTTAAGGATTAAGTCTATGACATGCTACAAGGGTTTGTGTATACATGCCCCAAGAGTTTAAAGATGGGAGAGCCAAAGGCACAGAGTGGTTCGAAAAGTCGCCTAAAGTCACACAGCTACTGCATGCAGAGCCTGATTCAGACCCTGGCAGTGGGACCCTAGAATTTGCTCTTTTCACCACTGTGCTATTTTTAAATCATCGCACCTTTTAATTTTCATGCTAATAAGTCTTTCTCTCCAAGGAAAATTGTGCCCTCTATAAAACGAGAGTGAGAGTTTAAAAATATTTCATTTCCTTCAATAAATAAACTGTGATACATAAACATTCAAGTTTTAAGTACAGTCTATAATATTCTCATCAGCCTGGCAAAGTGAGTCCTAGTGAAGAACTAGTCAGGGAACCCACCTGGGCTCTACACAGACACAAGATAGCCTTTTTAGAAGGAGGTTTAGTATTAGGCTTTTTTTTTTTTTTTTTTTTTTTTTTTTAGGTAAAAACGTAAGATGAAAATGCATTCTTCTCTAGAACTGCTCACTTTGCCAGATTTCATTATATTGTAAAACATAATTAAATAAATAAAATTTCAAATTGGTGCTAGTAAAATACACCTTTGACAGAAATTTTTTCATCTAAATATTAAAAGCTAAGCAAATGTCCATATTATCTTTAAGTACTAATTGTAGAATGTAATTCAGGAGCTGTTGTCTCTTGGGGGAAGGATGTTGGTCAAAGGTCTATTCCAGAATACTGATATAGGGGCTGGCAGATGAGTGATTTTCTCTTCATCAAACATACCTGGGAAACTATAGTATAAACTGAGACCCTGTGGTGGTAATTCTTCTTTCCCAGTGGTTAATATATTTTTAATCTCATAATTTATCATCGCCACTGATAAGTTTTTTTTTTTTTTTTTTTTTTGTGGTATGCGGGCCTTCCTCTGTTGTGGCCTCTCCCGTTGCGGAGCACAGGCTCCGGACGCGCAGGCTCAGCGGCCATGGCTCACAGGCCCAGCCGCTCCGCGGCATGTGGGATCCTCCCATACCGGGGCGCGAACCCGTGTCCCCGGCATCGGCAGGCGGACGCGCAACCACTGCGCCACCAGGGAAGCCCCTGATAAGTTTTTTTTAAAAAAGGTGATGTAGGTTAGCCTTGAGTTATTAATAAGGATAAAATTATACAGAAAATGCCACTTTTTTATGAGGGAGTTATTCAGTGTGCTTTGTTCTCATATTTAAAACTACGTCCTATATCTTCAGTCACTTCTATCCCAAATAATAAATAACTTATACTGTATCGTGTAATTTATGAAGCATTTTTGCATATGTGAACTAAGTTTATCTATAAAACACTGATATGTGTTCTTGCTCCTTTTTATGGATAAGGAAATTGAGAAAGATTAGATGAGCTTGCTAGGATAATTTTATTCCTATTGTATCCTTTTTTTTTTGAAATGGATCATTTGATTACCCACGGTCTCATAAGAAGACATGTAGAGAAAGGAGACTATTATGAGTATTCTATAATTCTTCCTGGTAAGTGGGTAAAGATATTTAACTCTGGGAGGGATAAGAGAAAGAAATATTGCTGTTTGTCCTTTGCTTATATCTCTTAATTGTATTAGCCACCATCTACTGAGTTCTTACTTTAGTTCTTACTCTGTTGAGTTCTTACTAGTATAAAGCTTACTTGTAAGCTTTATAAAAAAACATTTAATTAGCACATTTAATCATCACAGTACCCTAAGTGGTGGGTATATAATACAGACGTGGAAACTGAAGCGTGGAGGTAGTAATTTACCCCAGAGTGTACATCTAGTAAATGGTTAAACAGGGTTCAATCCAGGCCATCTGACCCTAAAACTTGAGCTCTTCTATATTCTCCACTAATTCTTTAGACTACTAGTACTATATTCTGTATTTTCCTTAGCTATATCCTTTTATGGCCCTTGTAGGGAACTACGTTTCCTGTATCTTATATAAAAACTAAGTAATTTGAAAAAAGCTGAGATTGGTTTAGGCTATGTTTTTTTAAAATTTTGTTTTGTTTTTGATAACATTATATGCTGTGGAGGTTAGAAAGATGAGCTTTTGAAAAGGCAAATATCAGAAGCTTCTACTTACTACTGTTCATTTTGGAATATAGGATGTGGCAACTGGCAGAGACACAGGAGAGATAAGATTAGGTAGCTATGAGGGACAATCTTGAAAAAGTAGGTTGGGTTCTCATCAATAAAATCTTAGTGAAAGTTTCCATAAAAATGAGTCAGGCTTAAGATAAGGCTAGTCTACTCCCATGGTATCTTACATATTATGGGGCCATTTGCTCCCCTAAGACTGTTAAAAACAGGCCCAGACCTTAAAAAACAAGACTCCCAAGTGAGGGTTCCAACAATAGGGACAGATTTGCTCAACTTTACCAACTTGCAATATGGCAGAGCTGGGTCTCAAGCCCAAGTCCTCTAGACATATGTTTGAAAGTTGAACATTACTTTCACGCAAATAGGACCTAGGCAAATCACAGGAGGCACATTTACAGATTCTCACCTTGTTTCCCTGGACCCCAAGCACTCAGGACCTGCAAACTTTCCTCAAGAGTAAGAGGGTTTTATTCTGCCACCCCTCCCTGAGCAAGGCAGTGCCCCCGCGACCACACCTCCATCCTCTGCCCCTCAATGCACTTCCCTTTCATCTAGTTCAGCAAGTGGTGCAGGACCCGCTGATGACTCATGCACAGTAAGGTATGAAGGACTGACAGCTAGCATCCCTGGCCAATCAGTGTTTTAATGCGAAGGAAGAATTCTGGTGTTTGATTAGCAATACCATTCCCCCCAGAAAAGAATTCTGGATGGTGGAATTTCTGCAGTGATATATGGCTCAGAGTGAGAAATGGGGTAGAGAGGAGGGAGAAATTATTTTTAGGAGGAAGTTCATCTTAAGGCTAGAGTCGGCAGAACTGGATTTGAGTGCAAGCTGTACAGTTCCTTAGGCTGTGTGAGCATGTCCAAATTACTTAGCTTGTCTAATTCCTAGCTTCTCTACCTGTAAAATGGGGCTAATGATGAAATCCATCTCTGAGGGTTGTGGAAATTACGTAATCTCATGTGTGTGAAGCATGAGATTTACATGAGAATGAGAATTGCTCTGTAGATACTGACCATTATTTTTGGTCTTAGAGCTAGGATTGGGGCTGGTTCAAATGCATAACCAAACATAATCAAATATAAACGGATGGATAGAATGCAATGGTTAGTTAGCAAATGGTGTCTAATCAAAAATCAGCACATCCAACTCTTCATATCTACGTGCACATGATTTTGTTCATGAGCTTTCCTTGTGTTCTCTTATGTTGCACACTGTTCCTTATGGGGGGGATTGTCATGTAATGACAATCATGTAATGATGACAAATAACTGTATAGTGTTTTTCTGATAGGTCTATTTCAAAAATTGATTTTAACATGAGTTATCACCAACACTAATTTTTGCCATTTATCAAAATATGGCTTGAGACAAGCCATTCTAGTCAATAAATGTTCTAAATATTCTCTATACGAGAGATTCTCAGAATTTACTGTGCATTAGAATCACTAGGGAGGTTCTGGTTAAGAATTTTGTTTCATGGGCCCCTCCCCCAGAGATCTGGATATAGAACATTGAAGATGGAGCTTAGGCAGCTGTATTTTTAATAAGCACTCACAGGTGACCTGAGAGAAGTGGTAAGAGATGCCCATTTCGAGAAATTCTTTTCTGTTATTTTTTTTCAAGTCTGGGGAGAAACAACTGTTTATCTGGCCCAAAGTTTCCCGTTTTTCCCCAGCCTCATTCTCCTTTCAATCTCAATTGATGACCCAACCTAGATTTGTAAGTGAAAGAACAACCTACCTGCCATGTATCTCCAGAGACCACAGTCCAAACTTGGAAATACATAGAGAACCTGCATTTGAATCTCAACCTAGACACTTTTCTCCCTATTCTGAGGCTTAAAGTATCCCTGCACATACATAATTGTAAATCTCTCTTTTCTGAGTGAGACATTTTGTAACTGTTATTTTAAAAAATTTGGATCTAATTTTCTTTTCTTTTTCTTTTCTCTTCTCAGAAGACCTCAGTAATTCTTGTTTCTGAGTTAAGATAAAATGAAAGACGGGTCATGTATGCTAAAATGTGTAATTAGGCGATGCTAATTAAGTACTTTAAAATGATTAGACGAAAGCACCTTATGTGTACTTCCAGCCTCAGTCAAGGGCGTGGCTTCAGGCTAACATCGGGGGTAATTGGGTTGCCTTCCCTGACTCAAAGTGCTTTTTTGCCATGAATCCTCCGGATCTTGCATTTCAGATTTCATTTCTTCCTTCAAGCAAATACAGGAACAAAGTATCTTCTTCCTATCCCTTAATCAAAAGCCATAATGCCGGAACTCTTCTCTGTGCCTCCCTAGAGTGTTTTAAAGACTCCCGTGGAGGCCTTGGGTTCAGGGATACTATGTGAATTGGACCATGAGTTAAAAGCAGAGGAGATGCTTTTAACTCATAGTTCAATTACTGTGAGACTTGGAGCAAGTCACTTTGCCTTTTTGAGCTTTGATCCCAGGAATTGTTGTGGGACTTGATGAGATAATATTTAAAACATGTGCAAAATATTTAGCACTTGATAGATAATCAGTGAATGCCAGTTATTATTATTACCTGCTACTGTATTTTCCAAACCCAGATGATAAGCCAGTACAACTACTATGGTAGAAATCTGGGCTTCCAATAGCAAGTGAGATCTGAAAACATAATGGGTCTAGTATTTGTTCTTAAAGGCCACGTATGATTTAATCCTTGAAGTATTTTTGTCCTGTGGAAAAAAGTAAAAAAGGAAGAAGGAAGGTGGTTTGGAGAGCTGGCAGTGTATTGCGCGGCTGAGCTACACTGGTAGCAAAAGCCAGTATTAGAGAGGATTCTTGGAGAGGCAGCCTGTAATTAACTGTGAGGGCAATGGTTCCTCTGAAACATCCTCATATTATAGAGCGCTCGTTGTTTTTGGCATTTCCTTGCTATCATTTTCTCTTTCTGGGGTCATATATGCATACATTGAATTACTTGGAAAATGTAACCAAAGACCAGAAGCCCTTGTTTTACTGTGGGTTAGAAGTCAGAATGACGGTACATAATAATTAGGTTTAATTGACAACATTTTTTCTGAAATTTCTGAATTTTTGCTAAGTTTTATACATTATCACTAGCTTGAGTTTCCCCCCTCTCTCTTACTTTTATTACTCGAGTCACCAGAAGGAAAATTTAAAATATTTCAAAAATAGCTGTTTCTGGGCAAGTCACCCAACACACACTCCTCATGTTTCCTCTGGTTTCAAACATAAAGGGGAAGCCGGCTCAGACAAGAACACTCCTTGCTGCACACCCGCCAGCTCACGCATCCCCCTTTTTATTCCAAGAGGCTCCAGCTCAAAGAAAAGTTACAAGGTTAAGCGCTACTCCGAGTTTCTGACACAGCTAACCCCTGCTTGGTCTTCAAAAAATAGAGGTCTGTAATTCCTTTTTGAACATGACTTCAAAGTGGAGGTCTTCAGCCACGAGCTCCTCTTTGACACCATCTAGTGCCCACTGGTGATCTGTCGGCTCCAAAGCTTCCCGCTCTGTCTTAAAAGCTTTGTTGGTGTCTGCGGGCATGGCCATGGCTGCTCCAGTCATCTGTTCCTGCATCATCTGTGATTGGTCAGCAGCATTATCTTGGCCCAAAATCAGAGAGTAAATGCCCTGAAGCCCAAAGACACTGAGGAAATACCAGGATGCAGAACTCACCCAGGAGGCATCTAATGTGAGTAGTTTAATTCCTTGCTGTAGCATGGGCTTAAAAGGCAGGGTCAAGTGGAAACGGGACCTTGGTTGTGACAAAGCCTGAAAACGTCATGTTGATCCATCCACCAATAAGAATCATAGGGAGGACATGTGTGACGTTGCCTTTCATCATGTCTGTGAGCATAGTGGGATCAATCACAGGAGAAGGAGGCACATCCTTCCTTTTAGTTTTTTTTGAAAAATCCATCCTCTGGGTTGTTGAAGTAATATGTTCGTGTCAGGAGAGACTGTTTGGGAATGTATTTTCCATTTTCCCTGAGGCCTCTGCTTCGAATTAGGACTTGACTGCCGGAGACTTGTTCCTGGGTGAGCTTCTTGTCGCTCTGCAGCAGGATGGACACGTAGTGGCGAATCATGCCCACGAAGAAGGTGATGATAATGACGGGCAGAGGACCACCCAGAGGCGGATGTTGGAGTCGAGTAGCAGCTCGGGCCGGGCCCTTCCATCTTCACAGAGAGCCAGCTCCCGGCTTGCTGTAGCCGGGTTGATTTTCACTGGGGCGCCGGGCTCCTCGTCGAGTTCGCCTCCAGGCCTTCTCACGCCCCTCAGCCAGGCAAGCCGGGGCCACCGGACAGCCCGCAAGCCCTTATTTTATTGACAAGTCATGAGCATCTTTACCCAGAGGAAATGCCAGGTTACTGAATTTACCCGCAAAACTCTTCAGAATCCTTTGTTACCTTGTGTGGATTTGATCTGTATAGATGGCACATTAATAATGTTCTAGGGCCCAGAGAACTAATTATTTACTCACAGATCAAATCTGTCTTTCTCATTTGTATACCTTGCAACTGCAAAGGATGGGAGTTGGTAAACTTGTTAGCACTGTGTGAGTCTGGATACAGAGAACATTTATAGAACAAATTCTTGTCTGTGTTTAGGCATGGTTGCTGATCTTAAATGCTTTTGTACTAATCTACTGGGGCACTTGATTCAGTAAACATTTACTGAAGACCTACTTTGTATGCTGCCAAACGCTGAATATAGCCATTGCGTTTCACTGGGTGCAGGTGTGCATTCCATAAAGGGACAACAGCAGTACAAGAAGGAAAGTACATTTCCTTTACCAGGGAGAAGTAGCAGATAGATCAAAGTTTGAGACTTCTTTTCCCCTCTCTTGCCCTGAATCTTTTCTCCCTGTCATCCAGAAAGTCAGGTAGTTTATTCTGCTTCATCCCTTCCAAGGAGGATTAGGACACTTTCCAAAGAAGTCACAGCAAACCTTCCTGGATTTTGTTTCCAAAAGCCTAAGCCAAGATGAACAAATCCAAACAATCAGAAGGGTCTGGCAGATAGTGATGGGAGGAGTGAGCTGGATGGCTCTGTGGTGAGTGGAGGGCGTGTGGTTTGCATAAAGAAGGCAGCTGCTGCACTGCCCCAGCTTTTGTTTCGTTTTGTGAGCCCAGAGAAGTCAGACGTCCAAATTTTTAAAGGAAATCCAACTTTTGGTACAAAGAACTACCGGCCCCAGCCTACTTGGGAGAAGAGAACTAGGTGAAGAGATAGGTTCCCCGAGACTAAAAAGGGATTTTCCTGGGTTCAGAAAGGAAGATAATTTTGTGCGCTCTACAGAAATAGAGATCTTTACCCACAGCCTCATGGCAGCCTCTGGGTTGGTTGAGAGGAGAGAGGTGACTTCATGGTGCCCTAGGGAGGTGGAATCCCAGGCAGAGATTTCCAGGGAAGCCTCCAAAAATTTCAGTCAGCCAATAAGATGAACTTTGGTGTAGAATCCCGTTTTAAGGAAAGACGAGGAACTATGGATATAAAAAATAAACTTAAAATGCTTAATTCCTTGCATAAGATAGTAGTTTATCGAGGCACCTATAGAAGAGTGGTTTAACATAACCTGGTTTCAATTACTGAGTTCAGACCATGAATCTCACATTTACTTTCTGTGAGTCTTGAGGAAACATGTAAACTCTCAATGCATCAGTTTCTTCATGTTTAAAATGGGAATGGTACTTAATAATACTAAGCCTACTTCAGTATTATGAGAATTAAAGTAAATAATATGTGTATATCCGGTGTGATGAACAAGCAAGACTCATGAGCTACAATTAGAAATCATCCTTATTTTAACTTCCCACTATCCTTTTAAAATTTATTTAGAAGAGACGTCCTTCTTCTCCTGGTTGAAAACACAGGCTGATGGATGAATTTTCGACTTCATTTTAGACATTAAGACCTTTTTCAGATTTCAAGGTTACAAACATAATCTTAGTTCTGGAAATGGTCTGATCCCACATACCAGTAAAAACTCCAAATTTGATTTAAAGTTCAATCTTCTCCTCTCTTTCATCTGAAAGATGGGAAAGGCGGGAAGGAAAGCTCTCCCTTGTTTGCTACTGCTGTAAGATGGCATTGTGCACACTGGGCCTGGCAGTTAAATATGGATGACTCCTTGGCCATTTTATATATCCTTCGGGGCCCCCATGAGAACTTACCAATACAGGCCGTGCCTTGTCTTCCAGTTGCCACTTTCTCCCTCACTCCCTCAGTCCCCGTTTTCTTTTCTTTTTCTTTCTCCTTCTGGAAGTCCACAGAGCAGACTCTATTGCCTTCTGTCCTATTACTTCCCCAGACAGTCCTCTGGGATAGGTTTTAAAACAGCTCCATGCTGGCACATGGTTAAGTGTTTTTAAAAATGTCATTATTATCACCACAGTTGGAAATAACAGGTTTGAGAGGACTGTATGAAAAGACATATTTACCTAGTTCCAAATTAGGCACCTTATACTATAGATACATTTTAAGAATGTTTCTTTAAATGAAAATTTGACAATCTGATGCTTTTCCCATGTACCTATTGTAAGTACCATACATGAGTTTACAAAGTATGAATGGGCCAACATAGGATTCATTAACTAAATATATGTGGATTTTTATGAAAGGGGCATTTAAGGCTTCCTGAAAGGAGGCAGCATTTGAATTAAGCCTTGGAATTTGAAGAGGGTTTTACCATGATAGGCCCAGATGGTGGGAGGGGAAGGAGTGGGAAACCAGAGGCAAAAGAAATGTGTCTGGAGCTAATACTCATGAGTGACAGTGTGTTACAGCAGAGGTTCATTACAGGTAAAAGTTAAAACTAGTATTGACTGAGGATTTCCTGAGTGCTTCATTTGGACTACTTCATTTATTCTTCTCAAGTTTGTGAGGCAGGTACTGTGAGTATCCCTCTGTTATGCATAAGGACATTGAGCCTTAGAGAGGTCAGGGTAGTGGCCTGAGTTATCCCAGCTGGAGAGGGCAGGACATGGGATTAGATCTGGCTGTCTGACCTGGGCAGGGTCATGCCTAACTACTGCATTATGCAGGGCGCTTAGTTGTTAGGGGTTATAGGTGGCATTCACACACAATACACATTGGATCACAAAGAAGGTTCAGGATGGTCTGCATAAGAAAAATTTTAATTTTATACATCAATCTTTGAAAAACTTACAGTTTTTCACTATATAATACTTTTAATAATTTCCTGCCATTCCTTTCTTCTTCTTCCCTTCCTCCCTCCCTTCTTTCTTTTTTTTTTTTATAAAGTTGTTATTAATCTAGGGACTGTGTTAGTCCCAGGATATATAATGGTGAACCAAAATATATGCAGTCTCTGCCCTCATGGGAATTATATTCTCAGGGTGGGAGGGAGATAGATATTTAAATAATTTCTAAGATTAAAATTGCAAGTGTGACTCTTACCTAAATGAATGGAAATTTGAGCTATTACAGCTTAAAGTGGGAGGTTTGTTTTGAAGGGCCAGGGGAGAATTAGTGACTTTGAACCAAGTCCTGAAAGATACATGAGAGTTAACTAGATGAAGCAGGAAGAGAGGAGTACCCAGGTAATAGGAGCAGCATACACAAAAGTCCTGTGGTAGGGAGAAGAATGGGCTGTAAAGGCCTGAGTGGCTAAATCTGAGCATACCGGAGTGGGACAGTGTACAGAGCAAGACTGGAAAGGTGGGGGCCTGGTCATGCAGCGTCTTGCTCTACATGTTAGAGCTTGATATTTATCCTAAATGCAAGGGGTTCTGACTTTTTAAATGAAGCATTTTAAGCAGGGGTGGCCCCATGCTCAGATTTCATTTTGAACATACAGCCCTAGCTGCCCTGCGGGGAGCAGATTGGAAGCGAGAGAAGTGGAAGGAGTTGGAAGAAGTAGATTATTCAGTCAACCAGGTGAGAGAGGCATTGCTTAAACCAGGGGGTAGCAGTGATGAAGGGAGATGAGCGGATTCAAGAGACGTTTAAGGGGTGAAATCAATGGGACTTTGGGATTGACTCCATATGAGGGGTGAGAAACGGGTGGCATTAAGCAGACTCTATGTTTCTGACTTGGAAACTGGATGGTTTGCAGTCATTGAAAAAAGGAAGGCTAGCAATCGTTTTGTTTTGTTTTGTTAAGGACTGAGTTTAGAGTAGCAGGGAAGACCATGAATTTTGAGTTAAAGCACCTTTCAGATCTCAGAGATTTCTGGTAATGGAGTTTTAGCTTTGACTTACAGTTTATGCCACCAGTACCCTACCTCTAATTTCCCCATTCCTGGGGAAAATTCCTATCCTGTGGGAAAACTGGGTCATCATAGACTGACAGTCAAGGGCTGCTGTCCAGTTGTTCACTGGACATGCCCTATAGCCCCTCAGATTCAACCTCTCCCTCCTGCAGATCCCAGAGCCAGCCTGCCTGCCCAGAGTAGACCTCAGATAGCTCAGGTGCTCTAGGCTTGTTACCTCAACTCAGACTACAACGTGCAACCCCTCCTGATGCTGATTAGGGCTGTCCAGCTGTTCCTACCTCACTTCACTCTTGCTGGTTTGGCTTTATCATCACTGGCTCCCCTCTGCCCATGTCTAGCCTGCCACCTCCTCTCCATCTCCTTCCCAGTAGTTCCCAGCATGTCTTATGGAGGGCTCCACATCATACGACTAGTGGAGATTAATAGTTCCTTCCTTCCTTCCTCTGGTCCTTCCCTCTATCCTTCCTCAGAAACAGTTCATCATTCTCAAGTGAAGCTGCTAACCTGAAAACTATCCACCAGATGGCACCAAAACATTATATTCCAAGTATTCAGCCCTCAGTACACCTTCAAGAAAAGCCCAAAGGTTCCACTACTACGAGATGATAAAGCACAGCCCCAGGTGCCAGTTCAACAGAAATTAAAATTCTCACTGGAACCTCCCAGAATATTTGGTTTTGGATTTTGTTGAGAGAGAGAGAGAGAGAGAGAGAGAGAGAGAGAGAGAGAACCTTTCTCAGTAAACGATCTTTATTTTTTATTTTCTGCTCTTTAGATTCTGAATAAAAGACTATGATGGACGTTACAAAATGAGGAAAATGAATATTTTCAGGGACACTGTCATTTTCACTTGTGTTTGCTTCACTGTCCTTTTCTTAGTGCTAAAGCTTTGCTTGTTAAAGAACAGCACATCAAGAATAGAAATACAATAGCTCCCTCTTACCAAAGTAATAATTAAGATTAAGTGAAAACAAATGTATGCATCCAGCATCCTAGTTAAACAGAAGAGTAAAATTAACCATTTTCTCTAGTTTTAAAATGTAACTGTAGGGCTTCCCTGGTGGCGCAGTGGTTGAGAGTCCGTCTGCTGATGCAGGGGACACGGGTTCATGCCCCGGTCCGGGAAGATCCCACATGCCACGGGGCAGCTGGGCCCGTGAGCCATGGCCGCTGAGCCTGCGCATCCAGAGCCTGTGTCCCGCAACGGGAGAGGCCACAACAGTGAGAGGCCCGCGTACCGTAAAAAGAAAAAAAAAAAAGTAACTGTAAGTTTTTTCCGTTTCAGCATTTAGCTATCATTAATATAGCAAAAATAGTATGAGTGACCATTTAAATGATTAAAACAGTTAGTGAAATTAACATATCTTCTTGGTATTATCTTCTAACTGTGGGATAGTTTTTTCTTCAATCAACATAATTAACAATTATGTTGTTGATGACAGTTTAAGAGACTTTGAGGGTTGTTTGTTGTTGTTAGTAATATTTCAGTGGCTTAAAAAATACCTCACCCCTTATAAATTAACATTTTTTACTGGGTGATCAAATGTCTATCTGGCAAAATTTAGTCAAAACTTCATATGAGGAAATATCTGTAAGGATTTGTTCTTTCAAATTTGGAGATCTGGGTACTGAGTGATTAAAGACTTTGCCAGGGGATGGAAAATGGATAAAGAAACAATAGATGTTAAAATTTACTATTTTGATTCTTCTATGGAGGCAAAAGAAATGATCTATGAATAAATGCACAGCATGAAGTGAATTTTAAAAATGAAGACATGTTAAGAAATAACTTGACGGTAACTCAGTTTTGTGTATATATTTTTATAATATTTCGTATGTATACTCTTTTGTAAAATTTGGCCAGCAATTGTAACATGCACATACATATACATAGAGTACATAAATATTCCTTGTTTTGCAAAGGTGTGTGTGCATGGGGGGTGGTGCTGTGTTTTTCCACTGCACAGAATAGAATGTGTCTTGCTCTAGAGCTTGGATGAATGTCTGGCGTCTTCCCTACCCTAGGGAGTCATCTGAACGTCCACAGTTCCCAAAGTGCTTTGGGATCACTTAGGCTAAAAGATGCTACTTATTGTGAAGCTATCTTGTTTTATTCCCAAAGGAATTTCATCATTTTATATTTGTGAAAACTGTCAATGCATCTTTCTCAAAATGCAATTATCTGAAAGAAGAAAACCAACACAGAGTGGACCCCTTGCCTTCAAAGTCATTTTATTAAGAGTAAATTAGACTGAAAAAGTGATAGTCTGAAATGCATTTTCAATAGATTGCTGTCAGCCTTGCTACCTGTCAAACAGAGAGGCCTGAAGTTTCATAGTGACATATGGATTAGCCCAGTCTTCCCTGCAGCGTGAAAGCAAAAGACAATTGGTGATGCATGGGGCAAACTCATCTTAAAACAGAGATATCAACAAAGGAATATGACAGCATGAAAAGACAGAGTGCAGCCTGCTGTCCACATCTGCAAAGAGATTCTGTCTGAATCCATAACTTCAATACACTATGAGACAGAAAAAGAGAAAGTACACATTAAATGTAATTGTTCATTGGGTACTTTGCTTTAGCAAATGCTGAATTTCATTCTCGGAAGGGAGAAAGAAGTGGGAACAATGGATAAAATAGGTGCAGTTATAAAGAGTCATTAAGAAGAACCATATGGAATTAGAATTATTTGATTTTTTAAAATCATCCATCAGAGGGACTTTAAATGAATCTTCAAAGTTCTCATCCATTAATCAATTGAAAAAATAAAGGCTGAAGTCACAAAAGAACCTCAAGAGCAAAAAACTCTTTTCCCAGTTAGAGCTTTAAACTAGACTGGCAAGGTCATTTAGTTCAGGGTTTGTATGAAAAAGAAGTGCATATCAAAGTTAGAGAAAATCATACAGATCTGCTTAGGTCTGGGAAAATACAGTATGGATTTTTTTTTAACACCTCATGTGAACAATTACATAGGTCACTTGTATGACCAGTAACTTACAATTAAATAGAAATGAAAGTTCCTCTCATAGTCGTTTTAATCCATACATCCTAAGGGACTCAAAAAACAAGTATAACTAACACGATGCAAAAGTCAGTGAAGGAAAATGGTGCATTGAATTATAGAAAATGCTGATTTTCTAAGCTTAGGATTAGATGCTAAAAGACCAAAGTAAGATAGTTTTGGAGTTATGCAGTGGCCACTGGAGACCCACTCAGAGCTCAGAAGGAAAAGTTCAGGAAAGGGCAACTTTGGGGTATCCTGAAGGAGTTTGCCTATGGGACAGGGGTCAGTGATGAATGCTATTTTGTCAAATCATCACCTGCGTGATGGCTTCCTTTGGCGACAGGGCTGGCTCTGCAAATAGGAATAGCCAACTGCCTACAGAGGGTCACTTAAAATGGGAACTGGAAGCCTCATTGGGGTGCCTTGAAACTCCTGTGATTAGTCATGTGTTAAGTGTTCATGGATATTTTACACAAGTGGAGGATGGGGGCATATTTTCTAATTAATATATTAGGGAGCTTTAGGATATCCATGTCCTTCCTAGGAAAGTGCAGAGTCCTGAAGGTTTGAAAAATGGAACAAATGAGTTTTGGGTGTTTTCCTTGGCTGAGCCAGAGGACTCACATATAAGATACTATTGATACATCAGAAGTCATGAGGTTTTGGAGGGGGCTGAGGTTATCAGAAATCAGTAGGGAAGTAGGAAAGAAATTAAGGGCATCAGTGGAAGCATTTCCAAAATTCATAATTTTGCCTTTAAGCAGAGTTCTTCCCAGAGAATTTAGCTTATTGATATTTGCTTTAGTACTCTATGGCCTTAAACATGCATAGGAAAATTACTTAGGAATAAAATAGACATGTTTGTTGTACACTTTACATCATTTTTTAACACTTGTGTTTTCTTGTAATGTCCCTTTGTTTTCTCTGTTCATTATATCTTCTGTCAATAAATGTTTCTTTTTGAGTAGCATGGACATATATACACTACCAAATGTAAAATAGATAGCTAGTGGGAAGCAGCCACATAGCACAGGGAGATCAGCTCGGTGCTTTTTGACCACCTAGAGGGGTGGGATAGGGAGGGTGGGAGAGAGGCTCAAGAGGGAGGGGATATGGGAACATATGTATCCATACGGCTGATTCACTTTGGTGTACAGCAGAAAGTAACACAGTGTTGTGAAGCAATTATACTCCAATAAAGATCTATTAAATATAAATAAATAAATAAATGTCTCTTTTTCCCACATACCCTTAGGAATCAGCTTTGATTTCTCATTTTTGAATCTAAACTCACACCCCTGAAACCACAGTGTGTACTCTTCTGACATAATTGCTGTTGATTTCGCTGCTATTAGATTTGTTCTTGTTGTTGTTGTACCAGTGTGGCTACACTATTATCTGAGCATTAACACACTGTGTCAGATAATTTTCAACTGCATAAAAGGGATCAGAGTCGATTATCCAAATGAGGGTTTATTTTTCTCTCATAGAAAATAGACCAGGATCAGCCATCCAGGACTTTTACAGTGGCTCTTGTTGACATCAGAATCTGGATGCTTTCTCTCTTTCTGCTTCTCCATTTTTGGCTTATGACTTGTATCCACATGGTCACCTCATGAATCCCAGATGTTTGATCTCTAGCCTTTCCTGAGCATTACAAGTGGAGGAGGAACAAAGCCACATGGAGAAAGGGTGGTGTCTTTATCAGGAAAGCAAAGCTCTTCCAGATATCTCCAGGCATCTGCTTACATTTTCTTCACCCAGATTGTGCCTGATGACCATCCCTATCTTGAGAATGCTTGAAAATACAGCTTTTAGCTGGTCACAAAACCAGTTCTCTATTTGTATGGAAGAAGGAAAGACTAGAGATTTTGGTAGGTGACCGGCAGTCTCTACCTTACACTGACTTTTCTGCAGAGTATATGTAGAGTGGAATAGGAAAATGCATTTCTAAAAAGATCCCATACTTAACTGCTTAGGGTATAAAGAAAAGGTCTTGGAGGGAAATGTAGAGCAATGGATGGATGGTTGAAAATTCTAGCCGGGAATGTTGAAGAGGTTGATGTTTGGCCCAGGTGCACCAAGAAAGCTATTTTTTTTTTTTTTTTTGGTGGAAGAAAGCTATTTTTTATTTTAAAAGGGTTAGAGGTTGACTTGTGTGGAATAAAGGAAGAGGCACAGGAAAGAATACTAACATGAAGGAAAAGAAAAAGATAACCATGACTTGTTCCTTCGTAATGTTTGAAAACCAAAGATAGGTAGGTGAATTTCACCTGTCTGCACCACACGTGGGGCTGTAATGATGAACAAAGGCAGGCAGAACAGGCCAGTTCTGGCTTCTTGACTCTTTGCTGCTTGGGTGACTCAGTTACTTAGCCTCTATCCCCTTGTCTGTGAAATTGAGACATTGACTATTCCTATCCCATTGCTTTGCAAGATTAAATGGTATAATGCCCAACCCATAACAATCCACCAAACCATGTTAAGTATCATCATCATTAATCTTATGACTGCAGGCCTGGAAATTATTTCACTGATTTTGGCTCTATCTTCACACAGCTGTTCTGGGTGATCTTGGACAAGTCATTTAACTCTGGGCGCAGATTTTTTTTTTTTTTTTTTTTTTTTTGCGGTAGACTTGTGTGGAATAAAGGAAGAGGCACAGGAAAGAATACTAACATGAAGGAAAAGAAAAAGATAACCATGACTTGTTCCTTCGTAATGTTTGAAAACCAAAGATAGGTAGGTGAATTTCACCTGTCTGCACCACACGTGGGGCTGTAATGATGAACAAAGGCAGGCAGAACAGGCCAGTTCTGGCTTCTTGACTCTTTGCTGCTTGGGTGACTCAGTTACTTAGCCTCTATCCCCTTGTCTGTGAAATTGAGACATTGACTATTCCTATCCCATTGCTTTGCAAGATTAAATGGTATAATGCCCAACCCATAACAATCCACCAAACCATGTTAAGTATCATCATCATTAATCTTATGACTGCAGGCCTGGAAATTATTTCACTGATTTTGGCTCTATCTTCACACAGCTGTTCTGGGTGATCTTGGACAAGTCATTTAACTCTGGGCGCAGATTTTTTTTTTTTTTTTTTTTTTTTGCGGTACACGGGCCTCTCACTGTTGTGGCCTCTCCCGTTGCGGAGCGCAGCCTCCGGACGCACAGGCTCAGCAGCCATGGCTCAAGGGCCCAGCCACTCTGCGGCATGTGGGATCCTCCTGGACCCAGGCACGAACCCGTGTCCCTTGCATCGGCAGGCGGACTCTCAACCACTGCGCCACCAGGGAAGCCCAAGGCGCAGATTTTTTATTTCAGTAAAATGAATGTAGTAATATCAACCTCATGCACTAGTTGTAACAAACAAATAACAGGCTTATGTAAAAATCCTTTAAATGGAGAATCTTTATATCCAAGTGTGAGATATTATTAGTGTTACTATATTGCCTATACTTTTTTCCCCTTTCCTATTTGTTCCTTTTTTTTTTTCTCTACTCTCTGCTTACTTTCTCAAATGAAATTGGTACAGAGTAGAGTAGCTAATATTTGGGATCTTTCTAAAAATTAGAGTTGACAAATATAGATGGTATTCCATCAATCTGTAGCCGCTAGTGCCCAAATATTTATCTGTGAGAAACTGAGCTGTGGTCTAAAACACTCCTTGTGAGTTTTAGCTCAGATGGAAAAACTGTGTTTTCAAGCTGTGTGTGCCAGAGACCAGTGTACTCTTCTGACATGTTACAAGTTCAAACTGCTTCCTTTCGGCTTTGAAAAGTATTAAAATTGTCTACCGTTATGATAAACAATTCCCATTTAAAACAATCTCAGCTTGGAGAGTCTGCAGAGGAGAACAGTGCAGATGATCTGCCTCTGCTGGTGGGAGTTGTCACTGATCTCCACTGCCCCCTGCCTCAGCCCTGGGGCAATTCCACATGCACTGGGCCTTAACAGCACCACAGTTCCCACAGATGTTGTCAGCTTTAGTCACTTTAAGTGGTCTCTGGTAGGCAGTATAGAAATGGTTTCAGTAGGATATTCTTAATTTTTAGAGTTCAGGTAGATACTACCACATTCCTTTTATGCCTCCTACATAATTTTCTATTAGTGCAATATATTGAATTTCTATTCCAATTTTCCATAATTTTATTTAAGGGGCACTTAGTACTTGATAACAGTTTTTTCCAGATTGATGCATCAGAACTTTTGTTTTTCACCATTAATTCTAAAAACTTAAAAATGAGGCTGAGTAATGGCTGGCATTTTTCTTTTTTATGTGTTAGGAAAAAGAGTTCTTTATATCTGGCTTCAGCTCTCCTTTAGTTTATCCCTCTTTTCTGCCCTTCTTTCTTACCCTACTTATAGACAAGATCAATGTCATTCAAGATGTCAGCCAGCACTTAGGCAAAGCACATGGGTGCCATTGTCTTATATGATGCCTGTGGTTTGGATCTCATTCTCAAGGACACAGGACTAGGGGACTCAATTGACTGTACGCTGAGGAAGTGGTTCACAATCAAAAGACCCACTAGGGATTTCTTTACAAATAAGAAGGCCAATATACTAATTTATAATAGAAAATATTTCTTATCACAAGAATATCTATGGGGCTTCCCTGGTGGCGCAGTGGTTGAGAGCCCTCCTGCCGATTCAGGGGACACGGGTTCGTGCCCCGGTCCGGGAAGATCCCACATGCCACGGAGCGGCTGGGCCCGTGAGCCATGGCCGCTGAGCCTGCGCGTCCGGAGCCTGTGCTCCGCAACAGGAGAGGCCACAACAGTGAGAGGCCCGCGTACCGCACCAAAAAAAAAAGAATATCTATGACTAACCATCCCTGGTATTAGCAGGCCCACCCCTAACCGTGTGGGGCTGAGACAAGGGTACTAATCGGGGCCCACATACCATGTAAATGTTTAGGAGTAATAAATTAATATATAATTGATCAAACTATGTTCTGTCTTCCTACCTTGACAAATGTTCCTACCTTGACAAATGTACCTTCGTTATAATCTAGAAGGCCAGGTTAGGATTAGAATTCTTCACTTTCCTTGCGGGGAGGAGCCAGCTTCATGGCTCCCAGCCTCCATGCCTATGCTCGCCAGCCTCTGACCCATCTCTTTTCATCCCTGGATCTTTCCACGGCCTGCCAAGCATCTCACATGTATGCTGTGAACACCTCAACTGACACAAGCACAAGTTAATCCGTTCTACCAGCAAACAGCCACCCACTGGCCATTCCTCTGCCTGGCTTTGGGAGGTGAGACCCAGGGAAGAGACAGTACAGACTAGTGAGGCAAACTTGGAGCCATTTAGGTAGGAACTCTAGGGTCCTGGGCAATCAGAACATGATGCTAGAGCCAGCCCAGATGCCCAGAGTAGACTTAAGTTGTCTCAGGTGCTCTAGGCTGGTGACCTTGACTCCGACCACAATGTAGGGGCCCTCCTAACACCGATTAGTGCCGTTCAGCTGTTCTGTCCTTGCTTCAGCTCTTGCTAGTTTGGCTTCATCACCACTTCATCACCATCTTGACTACTGCTCTCCTCCATCTCCTTACCAGTAATTCCCACCATCCCACACTCTCCCTGCCCCTCCACTCTGCCTAGAAAGCTTTATATGGACTCTCAGATCCTTGTTTCCAGAAAGGACAAACATCAATTACCTTTAATCGAATAAATTTTAGGTCTGCAATCTGGAAATTCCCCTGAGTCACCTTGCCTGGATTTGGGGTGGGTCCTTTAACTCCTTAGTTATCTGTTCTTAGGAATTTCCTGGGTTTACATACCTATTACTGATCTCATCTATGGATGAGCTTCCTTAACCATTATGAAAAATCATTAAGAAGTATTTCACTGGTTATCAGGATGATCTTATAAATTTCAACCCCCATATTCTTTTTAAAAAATTTTAAATTGAAGTATAGTTGATTTACAATGTTGTGTTAGTTTCTGGTGTACAGCAAGGTGATTCAGTTATACAGGTATATATATATATATATATATATATTCTTTTTCATATCCTTTTCCATTATGATTTATTACAGGATATTGATTATAGTTCCCTGTGCTATACAGTAGGACCTTGCTGTTTACCTATTCTATATATAGTAGCTTTTATCTTCTAATCCCAAACTCTTAATTTATCCCCACCCCATATTCTCAAGTAAAGACTTAGGATAAATTCCTCCTCACTATTATTAAATAACCACTTCAATTTCCTCACAAGAATCAGTGGTTCTCAAACCCTAGGAAGTATCAGAGTCATCTGGAGGGCTTGTGGACCCCAGATTACTGGCTGGGGAATATGTGTGTATGTGTGAGAATTTCCATTTGTAACAAGTTTCCAGGTGATAACTGATTCTGCTGGTACAGGGGATGCACTTGGAGAACCACTACTCTTCGTGTGCACTGTTCAGTCTCCTCTCATTCACTCTTCGGTACAGCACAATCTATCTTCCAACCTTGCCATCTACTGACATTGCTCTGACAAGAGTCACCAGTGCTCTCCTACGGCTAAATCCAATGCTTAATGGCTAAGTCTAAAGGACACTTTTCATGTCCAATAGATTCTTAGGAAATTTCTGATGTGTTTGATGTGATCTACCCCTACTTCCATATTCCTTCTTTTGAGTTTTATTTCATACAACTTTCTGGTCCTTCTCCTGGTCTGGATGCTATGCTTTTCTTGCTTCACTCTCCACCTGGAGGGCCTCTACCCACTCATCTTTCTAGACTGGGGCCCAGTGTCACTTCCTCAAAGAAGTGGTTCCTTTTCTTGTCCCAGAAACATGGATGACCCTTTCTTCTTCTTTCCCATTCTACTCTACTCATGCTTATATCATTCTCTCTGTAATGCCTATAATGGCATATATTTACTAGTCTCCTTACTCAGGAGAGTAAGGATTTTGACCAGATTTTCTTTTGTTCTTCCAAGTATTGCTAAACAGTAGGTGTAAAGACTTCCTATGGTTCCTTATAACCCTGCTGGGTACCAGTACCCACTCTCATTCTCTGGGATGTAGCAAAGGTATGTTTATGTGAAGCCCACAGGAAGGGTAAAAGCTAAGTCTCTGGATTGGGACAGATGTCAACTGCTGTGTTTCCCCTTGACAAAGTGCCGGTTGCCCATGAAGCGAAATCCTCTACAGATGCAGTTACCAGTGGCAGGAACTGTTAGCATTATCTTGAGAGAGTGAAATGTTTTGCAGGCCTGGTAGTCTGAGGATGAAAATTCAGCGCCCATTCATCTCCCAGATGCCTGAACAATGCCATAGTTGCCCTTTGCTGAAAATATATTTCAGTTTGCATGGCTTCAGTGGATTTGGCCCTCTCTTCCCTTTCTCATTAAACTCTCTGCCCTCATCCTTTCCCCTTTCATCTCTCCTCCCTGAAAGAAAAGGAGAATCTTTATCTTTGAAGCAAATATTTTATCCATTATAGGAGTTCACTATGCCCTTTAGGCTTAAATCTTTGGAAGCAAAGTCAGAAAGAAGGAAGACTTTTTTTCTTCTTCGCTGTTTTCACCCAATTATGTCACTCTTCTGGGTAATATGTGCAGCACAGACTTGGTGCTTCTCTGTAGGATAATGTGAGGGTGAGAAGTAGTCTGTCTGCAAAAAGAAAATATGCTGGTTATTATGGCAAAACATAGCCTATAATTCAATTCATTGTGCTGCCAGAAAACTTGACTATAACCTCTCTGCGGCCAGGAACTCTATGCTATTCATCTTTGTAGCTACCTTGCCTATTACACCCGTCATGCCTGTCATGTTTACTAGGGAATCAGGAGGTATCATCATTTCACACAAAATGATAGCCTATTGCCACCATCTTTAGAAGAATTTCAAAGAATACACAGTTAACCCCTAATATTAATGCACCCTTGGAGCTTTAGGTCAGTAGGTCTGAAAAGAGCCTCTTGAATAATCATCCTTTCCCTCCTCCAAAGCCCTGTTTCTCCATATAATCTGGGGTCAGTAACAGCAGTAAGAAAGCCAGCAGCAGTCACATATGTGCAAGTCAAGCTTCTCTCCATCTGCTTCCTCCTTAGGGAAAATCTAATGCTAAAATGACTTTCTAAGGGGAGGAAGCACAGCTGTTTTCACCACCATCTATGGCGTCACGGGATTAAAAAAAACCCGCTTCCTTTCCCCTTAAGCTCTGGTTTCTTTTGGACACGTTTTGGATGGCAGCGATAATTCATTTTGCTGCTGCGATGCTGGTTCCAACAGCACCTCCTTTGCTGCTCTGGCCTCCACCCCATTTATCTCTGGCCCTGGGAGCCAGGGAGACAGGGCTATTTCTATCTCAGGCATCTGTGTTTTTTATTAGCTCATGTGTTAGGCCAATCTAAGTGTGAGGAGGAACTGAAACTACTTCACACTTGTCTGAAGTAGTGCCTTCATTTGGGTGAGGGGCAGAGAAGTGTGGGTTGATGCCGAGATGCCTGAGTCAGAGGGCAGAGATTCTGGCAGGGACACTGTCACTGTCTTTGAGAGTCCTGGTGGAATCCAAGAAATGTAAAATGTGAGTTATAGAGGAAAACTTTGGACAAATCTGGCAAAGTCTTCATATTTCTTTCTCTAAGAATGAAACTATGTCTAGATAGAATCACTTTTTATTTTTCCAGCCCCCAAAATAAGATTATAGCCTGGCCAAGTGACCTCAGGTTTTTTACTGTAGTTTACTCACCTATGTGGAGGTCCTGATTGTCCAGAGGAGCTCTAACTTTAAACATTAAAATTGTGTATTAATAACTCTTAGATTCTTTTATTTCTTTCATGTAATATCATTCTTCTCAAGAAGGAACACTTAATTCTAGTTAGTTTGAAGGGCCTGACATTAGTATGATTTCAATGCTTCCCATACGATAGTTGTACGGCCAGGGCCTTAGAACCACTGACTGAGAATCCATAAGAGCATCTCACTCTAAAGTGTAATTCGATGAGTCAAAGATTTACTAATAACTTACTGATATAATCTATCGAGTGGTTTCTTACTCCAGACTATAGCAGCATATAGTTGGCATCTTTAAATTTCATAATTTGTTTTCAGTACAGAAATATATTGGAATTGGAATATAGGGCTAAGTGACTGTTTCCTTTGTGACTTAACAATGATACTATGAGAGCTTACATTTTATGGTCCCTTACATTTTATCAACAGCATTTATACAACCTCATTTTATTTTGGAAACAATTCCACTTGGTCAGTATTTTGGCATTTGTAATGATATGAGAGAAATATTTCTAGAATGCTTCATGAGGAATATTATCAGAAAAGTAGCTTTTCTCTCTGCACACGGTCCACCCTGTGGTCCCAGCAAAGGTCAAAGTCGGGATGTGAAATAGAAAAACACTTGACAAACCCAAAGATGTGTAAAGCCGGCCCCTTCACCCCATGTAGGAAAGGGAAGGAGGAAAGGCTACAAAATGAGGGGAGGTGATTGGTCAGACATGGTTGCAATGCCTTTCTTTCTCTAGGTTGAAAACCCCGGAGGGCATCTGGGACAGTGGCAGCCGTTTTGAGAGGAAATCTGAAAGCAGAGCTGTACTCTGGTCTCCCATTGAAACATAGGAATAGAGTAAAAGTGGAAGCAGGACTTTTGTGTCCTGCTTGTAATAATTGTGTAAAGTTCCATGTGACTTGGAAAGGCTACAGATGTTCTCTGGGCCCCTACAAGAAAGCAGAAGGTTGAGAGCCATTGGCTTAATCTGTTGCTATGAAGTGGAGAATATAGACAGGACTCAGAGAGCTCTGAATCAGTGAGAACCAAGGTTGGGTCAAGTCCTTAGGGGAGGGCAACGCCACAGCTATTTTAGTTCTCCCCTGAACTCATGGAAACTGCTCCAGACTCCCGGGTTATCTAACTGCTTCTTCCTTGTCAAAGTTACCTAACTATGTCTCTTCTGAATGCACACTGGTCTAGAGTAAGTGGCAGCTGAATGGTTTAATGTGGATGATTCACACTGAGAGGGGTGGACTAGAAAGACCATGTGGTCAGACGGACCTCATCCAGTTCCAACACTTTCTAGTTTGTTCTTAAACAAGCCATTATTTACACTGGTCTAGAGTAAGTGGCAGCTGAATGGTTTAATGTGGATGATTCACACTGAGAGGGGTGGACTAGAAAGACCATGTGGTCAGACGGACCTCATCCAGTTCCAACACTTTCTAGTTTGTTCTCCTTAAACAAGCCATTTAACACCTCTCAGCTGAGAATTCTTCTCTCAGCCTCAGACACTTACATGTAGCTCTTAGAGCAATATAAAAATTAACTACGTAACTCTACTCATTAATTTTGGTCTCCTTGGGTCATTGCAGAACTGGGCCTGGTCTATAGTGAGTGCTTATAGTGGTCTATAAGCAATTGTTGAATGAACTGAATGAATGTCTCAGCCAAGAGGCTTTCAGCTACAAGTGGCAGACAACCCAACTCGGATGCTCTTCAATATGAATAAAATTTTAATATATAGGATAACATAATTGAGAAAGTCCAGAAACTTGGCAATGATTAATTATGGTTGAATTGATAGCCCTGTTTTGGGTTTTTTTTTTTTCCTTTTATAATTCTCTAACTTTGACTTCCTGCCCATGCTGACTTCTTCATAGCTGTACTGATGGCTGCAAGAGTCCTAGACAAAGACAATTCAGAGAAAAAGAGGACATTTTTGGTGATTCTATCTTCGGAGTGAGGAAATGTCTTTCCCAGAACTCCCATCAAGGTTCTCTTCTTGTCTCATTTGACCAAATTGTAACACATGCTCACTTTTGAGTCAAACTTTCAATTAATGCAGTGCACTGACTGCCCAAGGCCTGGGCTCCTGCGTCCATCACTTCAGGGACAAAGGGATTATCCTTAGAATAATCAGTCTCTGAAGCTAGCAGAAGGGCCAGCTCTGCCAGAAGCACCTGGGTCATATGTGGGAGGGGTGGGTACTTGAACCCAAATTAAGGTTTTTTTTTTTTTTTTTTTTTTGCGGTACGCGGGCCTCTCACCGCTGTGGCCTCTCCCGTTGCGGAGCACAGGCTCCGGACGCGCAGGCTCAGCGGCCATGGCTCACGGGCCCAGCCACTCCGCGGCATGTGGGATCCTCCCGGACCGGGGCACGAACCCGTGTGCCCTGCATCGGCAGGCGGGCTCTCAACCGCTGCGCCACCAGGGAAGCCCTAAGGTACTTTTGGAAGGAGAAAATGGATGCTGGTGAGACAATCAACCACTAATATTTACCACAATATGTAAGCACCAGCCACCGTATTTGACATGTAGTGGGCTCTCCATTAATGCTGCCTTCGTTTCTCTTATAAGCAGGACTTGTATAAGAACTCAAAGAAAGTGAACAAGTTTTTTGGGGTGGACAGTAAGTAGATTAGTGGGATTGGAGGAGGATGGAGACTATATCAGTCAGAATCCCAGGAGCAAACACATAATACGCTCAGATGAGGCGACTGAGGAGAATTTTTATAAAAGGGCTATTTACAAAAGCAAAGGGAACCAACCAGGGATAGAGGGGCACTGCAGTGTTGGCAATGAGGGGTGTGTTACTACCCCTAGGACTGAAGGAGCGATGGGAGTAAACTGTTAATAAACCTGGACAGAGTAGCTCTCAGTTGGTCTCAGTAGTAGGGGTCCGAGTGGGGGAAGGGAGGGGATTTTGCCTCTTGGGGTACATTTGGCAATGTCTGGAAACATTTCAGATAGTCATGACTTATGAGATGCTATTGGCGTCTAGTGGGTAAAGACCAGGGATGCTCTTACACAGATCCATGCAATAAAGTATTATCCTGCCCAGAATGTCAATAGTGTCAAGGTTGAGAAACCCTATACCAGAGAAAGCACTGTGAAAACAGAGGGGTGCTCAAAGTCTGGCCTTTGCATATAACTCCAAGCAGCCAGAGACAGGGAGAGCACTCGAGCAAGAGATACCCTCCCTGCCTCCTGCTGGCCCATATCCCCGTGGCTCCCACTGAGTAGCAGGCTCGTTTTTGTAGTTCAGCAATTGTTTAACTGGTTTTGGTGGCCTTCGAAAGCCTATCCATTGGATGGAGACCAAACCTATTATAGAAAGGTTCATCATATGACTATTACCTTCTTTAGTTTTGCATAGGGGTTAATAAGAAAATAGTCATTTGAGACTGTCCTATGTAAAGAAATGAAAGACTTAATTTTCACTGATTTTTGCCACTCTGGCCTCTGACCAGCATGTTTGAGAATTAGACATATATACACTATTGATACACTATATGTACCCACATATACACTATTTATACTATATGTATAAAGTAGATAACGAATGAGAACCTACTGTATAGCACAGGGAACTCTACTCAGTGCTCTGTGGTGACCTAAATGGGAAGGAAATCCAAAAGAGAGGGGATATGTGTATACGTGTAGCTGATTCACTCTGCCGTGCAGTAGAAACTAACACAACATTGTAAAGCAACTGTACTCCAATAAAAATTTTAAAAAAGAAAGAGAATTAGAGGCTTCCCTGGTGGCGCAGTGGTTGCGCGTCCGCCTGCCGATGCAGGGGAACCGGGTTCGCGCCCCGGTCGCCGGAGCCTGTGCTCCGCAACGGGAGAGGCCACAACAGAGGGAGGCCCGCATACCACAAAAAAAAAAAAAGAGAGAGAATTAGATGTGGGTTTTTTTTTTTCTTTGCCTTATCCTAGAATTTTTTCCCCTTAAGTAAGTATGGAGCAAACTTTTGTGTAGTTTATTATCTGAGCTTGTTATTTATCAATAATTAATTAGAAAAAGTATAAATGGAAAATATGGACGTTCACTCCTTTCTTACTTCATGCACTTTTGAAGGTGTTCACCCTGTTGTCTGAGACATTCCACTTCAGGGTGTTTCAGCTGGAGGATAACTTGAAAGAAGATGCTCTGAAACTTTAACAAATTAAAGTAATTTAAGACCTTGCACCCCTTGGCTAAGTAGTAGTAAAGCCATGCCAGACAGAATGTTCACCAGGACTACAGCCATGTGAAGACATTCAAGGCTCTTTACAGTGAGATTCAAGATAAAAGCAAACTTATGAGTGAAGTAAGAAGCCTAATTTTGTGCTACTGATAATTAGCTTCTTGTTTGCTTCTTTCTAGAATTTTTACCATTAGATTTATTTATTTACAGCTAAATGAACGAAGTCATCTAACATATTGTAAACAAATGTGGGCATATTTATCAGATTGTATCTGTGGAATGTCTTGGAGATTTGTAATTATTTTATCTTAAAATTCAAACCCAAACAACTGCTTGGTTCACGCAGTTCTAATAAGTTGGTAGCAATGAACAGAAGTCACAGTCTGGGAGACCCTTATAACTCACTTAGGATGTGCTCCCCCCACCCATACCTTCAGTGATGGAAATGACACGTGCAGCCCACGGAAGTAAAAAAATAAATGCGCTGACAGATGCATCCTGGACCTAGAAAAACCTGTGTAGAAATACAAATCTGGAAGATTTGTAGTAAAATTTTTTTCGGTTACTCCACCTGAATTTCTGTGTGAAGCTATAGTAGTTTTGAGGTTTTTTTTTTTTTTTTAAGCAAGCTGAATGGCAAGGTATTAACTATAGACCACAAAAACTTCAAGGGAAGTATGCAGAGAAATTCATTTAGCCTGCTGCTTATGCCTCAGCTGAAAGAGCATGGTCTCTGTTTTGTTTATGATAAGCCAATGAATTGAAATTAAGATTTGGATATCAAAAAGAAGTTAGAATTTCAGGAGATGAACCCAAACCACTAAAACCCTGAGAGATAAAAAGATGTTCTTTTTAAATTTCATTATTGCGTCTCCTTTTCCAGCCTCCCCGCTGTCCAACAAAATCCTTCAGAAAGTAGTTACATGTAAAAATCAAACATAGTGAGCCACATTTTTTTTCCTAAAGAGAATATGCTCAGAATATTTTCAAAGCTTCTTTAAGAACGGAGGCAGATAGTGACAACCTTGAAAAACTTGAAGTGAGAGTCCAGGGAGGGGTTTAACGCAAAACCTCCTGCAGAAAGCTCACATGAGCCACCAGAGAGGTCTGGTGAGAGAACATTACTTTGTGGACATAGATGCCCAAACTTTACCTTCACTCCCCCAACATTTGCAATGGAACCATTCCTTTGAACAACCAGGAAAGAAACCCAATTTTAGCTTCAGTGTTTTCCAATGAAGCAACCTACCAATTACACCCTAAGACACTCCCTCACTCCCCTGTCACTCCAGGCCAGCACCACTTGTCACACTCTACATAACACTCCAATGCCTTCCATATGTGCCTATGTCTATGTACAAATCATCCATAATACACACTTTTTTTTTTTTTTTGTGGTACGCGGGCCTCACACTGTTGTGGCCTCTCCCGTTGCGGAGCACAGGCTCCGGACGCACAGGCTCAGCGGCCATGGCTCACGGGCCCAGCCTCTCCGCGGCATGTGGGATCCTCCCAGACCGGGGCGCGAACCCGGTTCGCCTGCATCGGCAGGCGGACGCGCAACCACTGCGCCACCAGGGAAGCCCCCACACTTTTTTTTTTGAGTGGAGACATTACCCTGTATTCCAAGTTGTCTAAGGCTATTCCGTATGATGAATGTGCTGATAACTTTCCGCTATTATTCATCTATTTGGCCAATCACCTCTCAGCATGTCTTCTAGCTCCGATGGCACACACAATCACAGCTTATCTCTTGTTCATACATTGTAGCTCAACACAATTTTATCTCTGAAACTACATACTGTAGCAGATGTATCTTCCATTATGCCTCTGCCCTTTTTACTCATCTTCCTGGACTGGGAATCCTAAAAGTGGCAGTCTTGGAAAGCAAGGTAATGAATCACAGGTCCTATGACACGTCTGCTCTCCTTCCAGACCATATAAAAGTGCTTGCTATAAAAGTGATGTATTCCCTAAGCTTGTTGTTCATCTCCTGTGACACACTCCACTCCGTGTTCAGGTTCTATCTGACTCTCTGTATAGCCCTGTGGAATTTGGAGCTTGGGGAACCAGCACATACATACTGATATGTCTGCTATTGCTTTGGCTGTGAGTAATAAAGGCCTTTGTTTCTGACGGAGAGTCTTGTGTCTAGCAACCACGGAACTGCAGAAGGCTACTTACATTGCATAGCTATTTCATTCAGTGTTCTACTGCTTCCAGCCTCCCTCCACTCTGTCAAACTTATTTAAGTAGGATAAAATCTCCACAGCTGTGAGCCCGTACATCTACCTAAATGCACGGGCATTCCCTTCTACCCTTCCTTCCCTCCTGGCTTCCGGTTTTATCTATCTATCTTCTATGCCTATCTATCTATCTATCTATCTATCTATCTATACATCCATCCATCTCTATCTACTTATCTGTCATCTACCATTTTTTTCATTTATTCAACAAACATTTACTGAGCATCTCCTTTCTTTCAGGCACTGTTCCAGAATATGCAAATTCAGGAGCAAGCACAACAAGCTAATATCTCTCGTTGTATCTTTATCTTCATCTTTATTTGAAAAAAAAATATTAAAAACAGATTTCAAGGAATACATACAAATAGCACAATCCATACTAGATATAGGTAAAGAAGAGATGAAAAACAAAGAGAAAAAGGGTAACAGTGCTTAGGGGTGAGATTAATACAAAAGATGAAACATGTTTTTGCTGCAAATTTGTCTCTAAGGTTTATGCTGAGATTTTCTAAGTTCTCTGGGTATGGAAAATCTTCCTAGAATGGGCACATCTTTCAAGAAGGCCCAATGTCCAGGCACATAATTATCTTTCTTGTGAGATTCTTTCGAGTTGAAAGTGCTCTGCTATTCTGTGGGAGCATCTAATCATGGGGACCAGGATTAAACCACAGAGTAAGAGCTCATCTAAGCCACGCCCATTTCCTGGGCTTAGGTTCTTCATTCATATATTGGTCTATAGTACTCTATAGCTTGTGTGTCTTCACTACTGTGGTATTATCTGTGTTATAGTATACAAATGCAGAGACATATGAAGGTGAAGAGTGATTATTACTCTAATCTGAGAGAGAAAAAATGTCCCTTTGGATAGATTTCTGTACGTGTAGAAAATTCATATTAATTCCTTCACCTGTCCTTCATGGTACCCAAGTGCTAGCGTTTCAGCTCCTTAAGATGCTAACTTGTTCTTTAAGACATCCTTCATATATTAAACTCTTGCAATAAGGGTTTCTCAGCATGTTACTAAAGGACATCTGCATTTGTCTAAATGCTTATTTAAAAAAGAAATTGGGATTTAGTGCTTGTCGGCACTAATGGAATCGATGGTACTTTAATATGTGTTAATGGTACTTCAGTTCACTTAACAGCAGAAAACAGTGTGGTTATTAACCAAACACACTGTTGTTCCAAATGAAAGAAAAAGTGTATGGAATCTAGAGAAGGCAAAGATGGCACATGATTGTGCTAGTATGAGGTCATTTGAACCTAAATGAAATGTATGCATTTTTCTTCTTTGCTGTGTTTTAGTCCAAAGGGTAAACAGAATTGTAATGGCAGGTGTTGGTGAGGCTATCATGCATCTTATCAAAATTGAAGGTAAAAGAACTTGCTTAATGCTCCTCTGTGTGAAATTTCAGTGAGATGCTAACCATCAGCTGCTAGCTCTAGGAAAGGATTTTTCCTCCCCATTGATGTAAATATCTTTAAAAGACCAAGTGAATAAGAGGGCAATAAGGGAACATGTATTCTAGAAGAACAGAGAAGGGCAGTGCATTTGGTTAGACCTTAGCTTATCATATTAAACTCAACAAAATGAGAAGGCAAATTAATGGTTGAGGACTTGACTCATACACCTTGCTTTTGAACCTCCAAGGCTCCCTTTACCTTGCACCTGTATAGAGTTCTTTTAGTGTTCATTTCTGGATGCATTCATTACATCTGGTGGCAGATTTTATAATTTAGACACTGCACGTTGTTAAGTCAAAGCCTAGAAATAATGTTATAAGAAAGTATGACATGATCACCTTCCAAAAGAAAGAACTACTTTTCCAATTGCTATCTGTATCAAAATGATCCTAAGTACTTCCTAATATGGCTGATCCTTAGCTTTTCTAAAGCCTGGTGAAAATTTTCTGCAGTTAAAAGATTAGTCAAGCATTTTGAATTAGTAGAGAATGTGCTAAACTTTTGGAATATTTTGTGTAGTCACTGGAAAATATTTATTTTGTTCATCTTTCCTTAACACTTGTGTTATTCTTCTTTGGGATGGAACATAATAGACTTACATCCTTGGCTGAAAGAAAAAGTCACTTCAATTCTTACAATTGATTTTTAAACTTTTACTTACTGGTTTATGGGCTCTAAAAGGATCGTTTCTGAAGTAAAACCTTTCTCAAGTCTTGTATAGAATGCATAATTTTTGGCATTGTTGGAAACTGAAAGGATGTCTAATGATTAAATGTTTGAAATACTAAATTAGAAATCAGGAAACTTAAGGTATTATCTCAGCTCAACACACCGTGGTCTCAGATACTGTGCATTGCTGAGTTGTTACAAAACCCAATAAGGCAATTTTAAGAAAGTGCTTTGTACTTTTTGGAAGAAAGTTTTTATATCAATATAAAGCATCAATATGAGTCGCTTGAAGTGCCATTGCCTGAAATCTGGGAGTCAATACAGTATTCTCTATTGCTAGTGTCTAGTTACATAAAACACTCTAAGCTTATACTGTCAATTTAATATCCATGCAGGGTTTTTGTTAATGCACACTCTAAAAGGGGATGCTAAACAATGAGATCAATGAACTATTAGAAATCACTCTGTATGTGGGCAACATTTCTTCTTGCATCATCCCTCTTAGTTTCCTAAAGAAACATTTTCCTATCTTGAATTTCAACAGGTTATATTTACTTTCACATCACAGAGACAAACATAGTGTCTAATTTTTTTTCTCTTTTTAAGAACAATGGAAAACAAAAATCATTGGTTTTGAATATTTCTTAAAGGGAACCAATAATTCCACTGTGAAACTACACCAGGCTGCTGGACATGAGTCAAACAGCAATGAATTAAATCAATAATGCCACAGCTTCCACCCAGAAAGATTAGACTGCCTAGAAGGCAAGTATATATGTAACACAATTTCTGCCACAAGACTGTAGCTATTTTCAAACTTTAAAATGTATTTCAGGTAGCATTCTTAGCATTTTAACATGGGGCCATTTTCTTCAGTGTTCTCTTCAGGGTGAATATCTATCATCCTACAAAATGAGAATTCAGGGCACATGTCAAACTTTCAAGGAGGGACACTGGGAGGTGATAATGCCCCAAAGATAAATTGGAAAGTTACCATAGGTATTAGCCTGTGTAAATGCTGCTTTCGATTTGTGTAGCAGCCACTGTAGCACTTTCAGAACAAGATAATGAATTAAATGTAATTCTTGGCTGTCCCCTGAAGTCCTAATAAGGACCAAGCAGCTGAATCCAAACTGATTTGAAACCTATCCTGGAACCATGACATAGATGCCTCACTTTCATTCTATAATTGAGCCAAGACAAGCTGTAATATAGCTTAATTTCTATCCTTGAAGACACTGACAAGAATGGCTCTTGAATTACAGCAAAATCTCATGTGTTTTCTTGTTTTATGAAGGACTCAATAAATGCCAAGACTTGTCCTTGGTTCTCATTTCTTAAGTGGGATGGTGTTTATATTTTAGCCCAAAGAGGCATTGCTGTTATCTTATGCTTCCTTTTTTAATCTGTTAACCAACATAATAATGACAGTATAAATCATCTCATTTGTTAAATGGTTCTCTAGGCTGGCCTTAAGAAAACGTTAGTTTTAGCTAAAACACTTCAATCACTCAACATGACCTCACCTGATACAGTCTGGTACTCTGAAGGATATAAATAAGATATTTCTCATCTTAAGGAGCTCACAATAAATTTAGATGGAGGAAGTGGACAGTAAAATTGAAACACTTGGATATTAATATGAAAAAAAATCAACTCAAATTTTAGCATATGAAATTCATTTTAAGTGGACAGAAGATGTTGCAGATTTTGTTTGTTTGGCCTTCCAATATTAGCTATTGCTATGAGTGTATTGAGAAGGAGTTTGCAATGAGGAAAAATTGTGAGGTTGAGTTAAGAAGGGCTTATCTTCTTTGGAATATGCAAGTTGATATTTTCTAAATTCAATTTGTATTTTAATTCATGTTTTGCAGGGCTTTTCCAAAATTGGTTCACCAACCAGTAAATCAAAAAGGATTCATTAAAGCATTTCATTTCAAGGCACTGTTTATAAAAAAGTAAGAAGATAGCATCATTTAGGTTTGAATGCTGTACAGAGAGCACCAGCTTATGGAGTCAAGATTTTCTAAAAGAAGAGGCAGAGTGACTCAGAGCTCCCTCGTCCACAACCAAGTCATCAGAGCAACTCCACTTCCATGAGGGCACCCAGGTTACTGCTTTACTTGTTTTGAAGCTCTTGCTGGCTCTGAGACCACAGTCTTACATTTCTCTATCTGATCTCTTGCCTCTAACTACTTTGCAATCTGCCCTCTTGAATGTCTCTGTAACCAGACTCCAAGTTCTACCTGACTCTGAGTGTCTCGTCATCCAGTCTCCAGGGTCATTCCAGCCAGTGGCCCAAGCTCTTGTGGGATTTCCACTTTTTAAGTTTGTGTGGAAGTTTCCCTCCCATTATCCTCCAGATGTGTTGAGTTCAAACCCTCAGTGTATGATACTCTTCATAGTACCAGGTGGGCCTTTGAGACTTGCAGAATTCAGAACCAGGACGTGGTCTCTAATTAGCAGGTGGATCTCTCTTTTGAGCACTGACACTGAGGGGGTGGCCCCAGTAAGTTGTGCTGAGCCTCCAGCGACCACAGCATAGAGGTCAGGGTCCTGTATCCTTCTGGATGGAGAAGGAAAGCTGTGGCCTCTGCCTCATTTGCCAGGGGGCCTGGCATACTCTTGTTTGTGTGACTTCTGTAGAATTAATATAAGTCAGATAGCATTCTTTCTACTGAGGCTCTTACAACCAAATACTTAAGACAGTATAAAAACCAGAGCTTTTCTGGATTTAAAGAAATGGAGTCATTTTAAGAAGAAAGAAAATTGTAGCTTCTGGAAAAACAAGGTAAAAAAGCAATGAGATCTGAACAGTAGTAAATGTATTGTTTTATTCAATGAGAGAGAAGACAAAAAATTCTTATATACTTAACGATTTCCTAAAAGCATAGCTTTATTTATTTATTTTTGTACTTAGTCTCTGCTTGTGGTTTGGGACATTTCATTAAAAAATGTTAAATAAAATGTTCCCTATTTATAAAAAACAAAAACAAAACAAAACAGAATATCTTTGCATTAACAAAAGGCATGATGTAGAAAATAACTTGGCAGAGATGGAGTCCAGACAACAGCAGAGTTGCTTGGGAGAACCTGGGTTGGTCAAGCATCAGACTGGCATATAGTCTTGAAAGCAGGGCCACATCACACAGTAAGCAGGAATTCACACAAAGAAGCACCGAGAGTCCCAGAGGGAGATTCAGGATACTAAAATCAGGGTCCTGCATTGATAATCAAATGGGAATTCATGTGTCATGAAAAAGAACAGGGCTATCAGGCAAGGTGGCTCTTAACAGATTTCTTCAGTATCAGCCAGCTTTCACTGGTCCAATCTAATCTGTAAACAGATAAACCAGTGGTGTCTTCAGGGTAGCTGAGGCTTCTGACACAATCTCTGTGATAAAATTTCATTATGTGAGGATACGAAGAGAAATAGGCACATAAAAACTAGTCAAATAAATCCATATATCTAAAAGACAGTCTATGCTTCTTGTAATTTATTCATCACAGGTGTGAGAAAGAATCCCTTCAACAAGAAAAAATTGTTTAAAATTGGATATTCATTCCAAAGTATGAAGATCCTATATCTTTTATGCTTCCCTCTTACATTATCCATCAAACAGCAAATAAAGTCATGTGCAGAGGTTTGGGGAGAGTCCCCAGTGAGGGCTACTGTGAAGACAAATGGTTAATGTCTGCTCTCCCAGCTGCTCAGTTAATTACTGTAATAGAAAACATCTTGAGGGAAAACACTGCATACAGTTATTAGCAATTAACCCACAACTCTAAAAATCACAATTCTTACTAATAATAGAACATTGCCCAGCCAGCCTCATTATAATCTCTACGCAAGAGTCTTGTATTTTCAGAAAATGTGAAATCTTGTAGGTTACTACTATTTCAAATGCAAATAGGAACTTGGGATGATGAATATGACATTGAGAAATGCAAAATGTAGTAGAGTAGAGAAACAGAGAGGCTATGATTTATGTGGTAATAGACTAATTCCCAGACATGCAAATGATTCAGATATATTAGTCAAAAGAACTTCCCTCTGAGTGTTTACTACAATTACAGGGCTCGGTGGTATTAATGGTTGATGGTACTAAAGTGGTAAAGAAGGTAGGATAAAAGAATGCAGGGCAGGAGAAATCCACGAACTAAAATAAACAGATATGGTATTGCTTTGTTTTTCTTTGAATCATGGAATCTTCTTAGATACAGCAGGTCATGAAGCTCCAATGCTTTTCCTCCCATTTGGATATGTTTCATCTACTGTTCCCCATATTGTTGACCTCATTCAATGCTTACCAGTCTTCTTGCCTTTCTAGAACACACTAAGTTTATTCTTGTCTCAAAATCTTAACGCTTGCTTTTACTTCTGTCTGTAATATTGGTCCCTCAGGTTGGGTGTGACTGCCTCCTAAGAATGCAGATATCTACATAGAAAAGGCCTGATCACACTACACAATAGCCTGCCTCTCCTTTCTCTTTCTGTTCTATAACATTCTCCTATTTTTCCATACATATACGTCTATCTGATAGAGTAGCCTATTCTATTATTTCTTTTTCTTTTTTTTTTTTTGTTGCGGTACGCGGGCCTCTCACCGCTGCGGCCTCTCCCGTTGCGGAGCACAGGTTCCGCACGCGTTGTTGCGGTACGCGGGCCTCTCACCGCTGCGGCCTCTCCCGTTGCGGAGCACAGGTTCCGGACGCGCAGGCCCAGCGGCCATGGCTCACGGGCCCAGCTGCTCCGCGGCATGTGGGATCTTCCTGGACCGGGGCACGAACCCGTGTCCCCTCCATCGGCAGGCGGATTCTCAACCACTGCGCCACCAGGGAAGCCCTCTATTATTTCTTAATTTATCATATTAGGCAGTATTTATTGACTTCCTCCCTATTTTGGATCCATTATACCCCACTCCAAACCTTGCTTTCCACTATGCCTTCAGTAGTTGTTTCACAAATCTGTGTCAATATTTGCATTATTTTATAGATGGCATATTGTTTGCAACTACACCAAATAATGTCAGGATATTTACTTTCTCAATAAACTTTGTTTTTTCTTCAGTTAATAATTTTCTTGTGTTTTTTTTTCTCATTGATCAGTAGTTAGTTTTCTCCCCAAGTGTTCTAATGCCTAGAAATAATTTCTGTAACTCCCAAACACAATAAATGACCCTCCTCCCCTTTTATCTTCCAGAGATTTTTCCTATATTCTCTACTTACTCACTGGCTGTAGGATGCTTTTTAATTTTGGCTCACAGTTTGGATTGTAAAAGTTCCCTTTGTCACCTTCCTGAGAATACTCTTTTCCATATTTTCTGGTTTCCATATTTTCCTTTCTTATCTCACTTCCTCATTTTTCTGGGATATATCCTCCACTAGCTTCCTATGAAAGTATATGTGAGTGGTCAGTTTTTTGAGCTTTTGTATGTCTGAAATATCTTTCTCTTAAACTTGATTGATAGTTCAGATTAGTATGGAATTCTAGGTTGAAAACCATTTCCCTCAAAACTTTGAGGTTATTATTCCCCTATTTTATATCACTTGGTATTTGTTTTCAGAAGCCCAGTTCTATTCTGAATGACGTCCTTCGTATTGTACTATCTCTGTCCCTTTTAGAATTTTCTCTCTGTCTCTGCTGTTGTGGAATTTCAAGATGATGCATCACTGTGAGTTGTAGTCCCACAAACTCTGTGTACTCGGTCCATCTGGAGATTCACGTCTTCTGGTTCTTAAGCTTTTTTGTTTGATGATTCCTCACCTTTGTTTTCTCTTCTCCTCTCTTTCTGCTTCTCCTGGATTAATCCACTCATTTTATTTCCTTTTATTTCCTAGCTTCTCTCTCTTCCTCCCTGTCTCTGTCCGTCTGTCTCTCCTTTTACCTTCTGGGAGATTTCCTTGATTTTCTCTAACCTTTCTATGGAATGTTTTTTCACTGCAGTTATCCTATTTTTAATTTCAAAAAGATATTTTTCAGAGTGTTCCTTTTCCATAGCAAAACATTTTTTTTGTGTATGTGACTGTAATATATCCTCTTTCTTAAGATAATACTTATAATTTGGGCGGGAGGGGATTTTTTTCCTTTGCTTTCAGGTTTCTTTTATCTGTTATTTTCATGTGGTCTCTACATACTGGAAGCTTTCTTTATATCTGGTGATCCTTGGCTGATTATGTTTAAGAGTAAGCACTACAAAGATTACTAGAAAGAAGTTCTGCTTTTGTGGGTGGGTGTAGTCAAGGGGTAGACTTAACTGGAAGATTATCAATCACTGACCTTTTTATTGGGGTCTCCAGAAAACAGTCCTCCAACCTCCTGCGTGGTGCAAGATATATAGTTGGATATAGGTTTTCTGGGACCACAAGTGAGAAGGGCCATGAGAGGGCTTCAGTTTATCCTGTGGACGTTCCACCTAATGCTCTTGCGTTTAGCCCTCTGCCAACCTCTGTTTTCCACTGTGTCAAGGATAAACGCCTGCAATTCAATTTTTCCAGAGACTACATCACCTGTGTCTTGAGGGGTATAAGGAGAGGGAACATCAGGAAGTCAACTACCCTCCATATTTTACAAGCATACCCCTCATTTTAGGCATCACTCACTCCTTCCAGGTTTCTTCAAGCACCAGATTTCTCAGATGTTCTCTCTGGGGAACTAGCTCACTTCTCTTCTCCTAGGCATTGCCTTTTACAGGCACCTACCTTGTAACTTTTGTGACTTCTATCTACCAATGCAATTAGTAATCCAGCATCAGGCTTCTATCTTCCAAACTCTTCTTGAAATAGTTGACTAGTTGTCTCCTCTCCCGTTCGTATTGGAGGATAGTATCTAAAAACATTTCTTTATTCTTCATTTAGTAAAATTTGGGGAGGGAACAGATATAAAATATTATGATCAATTTGCTGTATTAAACTGAAACACTATTTTTTTTTTCAGGACACAGCATCTATTTTTTAAACTAGTTGTTATGTTTATCTAAAGCAGTGGCTTTCAAGCTTTAGTGTGCATCAGAATCATTTGAAGGGCTTGTTAAAACGAATTGCTATCGCTCACCTCCAGACTGGCTGATTCAGTAGTTCGGGGATGGGCCTGAGAACTATTTCCAACAAGATCCCAAGCAATGCTGATGCTGCTGGCTTGGAAGCCACACTTTGACAAACACCAATTTATATGTATGGACTTTTGGTTTAATTTACTCTGGTTCTAGTCTCTTGTATTCAGAAGTATGTGCCTGCTGAGCTCCTCATCATCCTTTATCACCTACCCCATATACATCCTCTGGAAGGCTTTGCAGACCATATAGAAAGCATGTCCTCCCTCAAACTAACCCCTTTCTCCTCTATATTTTATTGCTACTTGTTATGCTAATCATATAGGACAAGTCACATGTCTGACTTCCATAGAAGAAAGTAAACTCTTCGTGCATGTAGCACCTGTCTTATTATTTATTTACATTCTTCTTCCTCCTCCTCCACTCTCCCTCCTCCCTCCAGTTCCCAACCTCCACTCTTTCCCCTGCTCCCCCTTCTTCATTTCTATTATGGGACTCATTGCCTCACATACAGAGGCATGATGAATGGAAGTTTTGTTACCACATGCAGTTGATACATAGGACACAGGTTTGGAATGGTTTCTCTCAGAAGTTGTGAATGTCTTAATTCATTCATCAGTGTGTCATGTAATCGTTGGCAGGCACATTCTTGAAGTCAGGCATGCAGATTACAGCAGCTTTACTCAAAGTAGCTGATCTGTGAACTCTTCATTTCCTGGTCCCAAGGATGATAAGGAGCTTACCTCAGAAGGAAATCAATGGACTGCTTACTTCACTGGGAAAGTCTTGCCATTAAAAAATATCAACTGAACTAAATAGTGCACTTAGTGATGCAGTCTACTTTCATTCTGGCAAAAGCTTCTCATCGCGTCAGGGACGAGTATGAAACACGTTGAAGTTTGGCACTGGTCAGCAAACAGCACTTAAAAAAAATGGGGTATAATTCACCTGTCATAAAATTTACCCTTTTAATAAGTGTACAACTCAGTGCTTTTTCATATTTTCACAAAGTTATACAACCATCACCACTACCTAATTTCAGAGTGTTTTCATTACTCCAGAAAGAAACCCTGTACCCATGAACACTCTCCATTTCCCACTGTCTCCCAGCTCCTGGTAACCACTAATTTACATTCTGTTTCTATGGATTTTTCTATTCTGTACTTTTCATATAAATGGAATCATAAATAAGTATGCGGCCTTTTGTATCTGGCTTCTTTCACTTAGCATAAGGTTTTCAAGGTTCATCCATATTGTAGAATATATCAATACTCCATTCCTTTTTATGACTGAATAATATTATGATGTATGGATATGCCACATTTTGTTTATCTGTTCATCAACTAATGGACATTTAGGTTCTTTCCATTTTTTGGCTTTTATGAGTAACACCGTTACAAATATTCTTGTACAAGTTTTTGTGTGGACATATATTTTTCATCCTCGTACAGTGGAATTGCTGGGTCATATCATAACTCTGTGTTTAATGTTTGGAGGAGCTACCAAACTATTTCCAAAGTGGCTTCACGATTTTACATTCCCACCAGCAATGTGTGAGGGTTTACATTTCTCCACATCATTGTCAATACTTGTTACTGTCTCTTTGATTATAACCATCCTAGTAGGAGTGAAGCTGTACCTCATTGTGGTTTTGAATTGCATTTCTTTAGTGGCTAATGATATTGAGCATCTTTTCAATGTGCTTATTGGATATTTATGTATCTTCTTCGAGAAATGTCTATTCAAATCATTTCCCCATTTTTATTTTTGCGTGGTAAGCATTATTTATATATACTAGCTACCAGTTCCTTATCAGATATGTGATTTGCAAATATTTTGTCCCATTCTGGGGGTTGTCTTTTCACTTTTTTGATAGTGTGCTGACTGTACTTTGTATACCATGGTGCCATAGCTGAAGCTGTCTGTCTCATATGCTTCAGAAAACACAGCCAAAACTACAGAAAATATTCCAGGTGCAAGCATGTACTATGTTTGTATGAAAGTGGAAGATAATGAACTTCCAAATACACTAGTTTTGGGTTGGTGATTTAGAGCCTTAGCTATAACTTGGGCCTATCCTTCCAGAGAATAGCCTACAATGTTTCCTGTCTTCTTACTTGGGGTTTAAATGGATAGGCTCAAGACCATATTAGGTTTGATAATTTTTCCTTAGGTGGATATTTTTTCCTTATTTACACTGAGGTTCATTCGTCGCTACTATGCTCAGTGATTCACTCTTGTGAAACCCTCCTCTGATTTATCCATATTGAGTTGGAGAGGAATGGAAAATCCTATACTATCAATGATTGATTTTGATCTTTCCTGGATGTGAATGCTTAGTTTATAAAAGGTGAGCTAATGGCACAGTATGAGTAGCTTATTGCAGCCAGGGCCTAAATACTGGACCCACTATGAAGCACGTATCAGGCTGTGTTGCTCCATCTGTGTGTTCTTTAGGATTAGATTTATTCAACATTAGCATGGTTAGTTGTAGAGGCATTGATAGTGGCTGTTAGGATTTGATCAGTTACCCAAGGCATTCAGACATTAAAAATTGGAATTCAGAATAAAAGCTTCCAGGGAAAGGATTTTTGTATTCACTTTTTCTTCTTTGACAGAAAAAAAAAATGTTAGGAAAAGTGGGCTTTATGCAAATAATAGTAAAGAAGCTCTTTACATACAAAAATTAGCTTTAAGTCACCCCAGATAGTCAAAGCAATCTTGAAAAAGAACAAAGTTGGAGTCCTCACATTTCCTGACTTCAAAATATAATACAAGCCAACAGTAATGAAGATGGTATGGTTCTGACAAAAAGATAGATATATAGACCAATGGAACAGAATAGAAAACCCAGATATAAACCCTTGCATATATGGCCAAACAATTTTGACAAGGATGCCATAACTACACAATGGGGAAAGGGCGGTCTCTTCCCCAAATGGTGCTAGGAAAACTGAATATCCACATGTAAGAGACTGAAGTTAAACCCTTATCTCACATCATATACAAAAATTCACTCAGAATTGATTAAAGACCTGAACATAAGACCTAAAACTATAAAAGTCCTAGAAGAAAACAAAGGGGAAAAACTTTAAGACATTACATTTGGCAATGATTTCTTGGGCATGATGTCAAAAGCACAGGCAACAAAAATAAAAATAGACAAAGTGGACTACATCAGGCTTAAGAATTTCTGTGAATCATAGGAAACAATCAACAGAATGAAAGGCAACCTAAGGAATGGGAGGAAATCTTTGCAAGTCATATATCTGATAAGGGGTTACTATCTAAAATATATAAGGAACTTCTACAATTCAACAACAAAAACAAATTACTTGATAAAAAATGGGCAAAGGATTTAACAGACAGTTCTTTAAAGAAGATATACAAATGGCCAACAAACACATGAAAAAATGCTCAGCATCCCAAATTGTAAGAGAAATGCAATAAAAAGTACAATGAGATATCATCTCACACCCATTAGGATGGTGACTATCAAAAGAATAGAAAATAACAAGTGTTGGCAAGGATGTAGAGAAATTGGAACTCTTGTGCGCTGTTGGTGGAAGTATAAAAAGGTGCAACTGTTATGGATAACAGTATAGAGGTTTCCCCAAAAATCAAAAATAGAATTACCATATGATCCAGCAATCCCACTTCTAAATATATATCCGAAAGAATTTAAAGCAGTATCTTGCAGAGATATTTGCACACCCACATTCATTGCAACATTATTCACAATAGCCAAGAGGTGGAAGCAACCCAAATGTCCATCAGCAGATGAATGGATAAACAAAATGTGGCATATACACACAATGGAATATTATGCAACCTTAAAAAAGAAGGAAATCTGTCACATGTTACAACATGGATGAATCCTGAGGACATTACGCTAAGTGACATAAGCCAGTCATAAAAGTACAAATACTGTATGATTCTACTCATGAAGTGTCTAAAGTAGTCAAAATCATAGAAACAAAGTAGAAAGTTGTTTGCCAAGGGCTGAGCAGAGAGGGGAAGGGGGAATTCCTGTTTAATGGGAATAGAATTTAAGTTTTGCAAGGTGAAAAAGTTCTAGAAATCTATTGCACAACAATGTGAATATACTGTATATTTAAAAATGGTTAAGACAGTAAATTTAATGTTATATTTTTTTTAACATACACACATACACACACACGAAATTAGCTGTGTAAAGTACAGTTTCCAAAAAAGTGCAAGTCAAATGTTTATCTGGGCTGATCTTCTAATTATGTTCTAATAAATATACATAATTCTGGAGTTGGTAATTCTATTATAACTCACATCTGATTGGTCAAGTCTTTAGGGCCAATGAGTAGCACAGTACTGAGAAATTATGTATTAATCACTAGACAGATATCTTAGGAGTTTTATGCTGAATTTATCATTTTCCTTAAAAAGAGAGCTATTGGTTTGTAGGGACAAAATTTAGTGGCAGATGAAACCAAAGTAAGAATGATTATTCACCTCTTGGTGTGACAATTCCAGTTGGTTCCTGGGTGAATTTCATTCTATTTTGCCTGACATCAAGATTTCAATGTACATGGCTCATTAGTGCTTGTAGGCATTTCTATAATGGCAATTTATTACACTTTCAGGTGACACAAGCTGTCCTTTGAAGAATTGCTTTCTGACCTCCTCCTCTTTCCACCCACAACACCTGCCAGATGAAGTGGCCTGTTCTCTTTTCCTGTCCCCATACAGACACTGGAAGTTTTTGTGTGCAGGAGAGCAGGGCTGAAAAGCTTTGGCAGGAAGGTTTTTGCAGCAGCCTGCCTGTCGAACTGCATGGATCAACAATTTCTCAATTAGAAGAAGACAGACGAGAAGATAAAGTACGTAGGGACTGTAAAGCTTCAAGCAGCAGCTGAGGAAGATTTTGGAACATCTGGTCAGAATCTATTTCTTTTTAGGTAAGCATTCCTTTTTACAACGAGCATACATAAAGCGTGAAATTGGCTTACCCCAGCTCCTCCTTACAAGGGAGAAGCTAGTTAGATTTATCACTCCTTTTATGCAGGTCTGCAGAGAGTGGGGTAGCATGTGGCATTCCCACCGGAGATCCCCCCAAATCCTTTGGGCTCTTCTCAGAGAGAACATTTGTCTGCTATATCAAACCCATTTTTAAAAACCTGTTCAGGTTGGCAGTGTAAAATACCATTCACAAAAATAAAACCCAATTCATGATGTGTCTGTTTTTTTCCTCCATGAAATTTATGTCTGAGCAATGGATGCTATCAACACAAAACTTCTCTCTCTCTTAATTTAAAAAGTTGATTCTTTGTGTATGTGGCTCATTCCCTTGCTTTGTTAAATTTTAAAATTTCTTTCATGTTGGGCAATAAACGCTGAATGAATGGTTTTGTCTGTATCTGGCTTCATTTTGTGTGTTCATAGCATCCCCAAACCACCAAACTGCATTGCTCTTTTACTGTGTAAGATTGTAACTAACAGTTTTCATAATGCACCCTTTTTTAAGAGAATAGCATAACCAGCCAATAAAAACAAATTACCAATTATTTTTAAATTGTATGAACAGACTGCAAAAGGAGAGCTGAGTTCAAATTAGGGCTTCCCAGTTCATGGAAAATTTTAAATTCCTATGCTGGAAGAGTATATTTCATTTAATGGTAATTGCTTACATGGCATTGTGTTACATTATTATCCATGCTAGAATAACTCGAAATCAACCTCACTTTATGAAATATACACTAATCACATTTACCGTCACATCCGAAGTGCTTTTAAATATTCACCTATAATAAACATGGTTTTACACTAATGTACATAAAAGGAAATTTTTCTAATTTGGGATTTTCAATTTACTGATTCACTTCCCCTGTACCCAAACTAAGCATGCCCTTTATTAAACAACCATGCAATCAGATAATTTACATACATTCCTGTATTTCCCCATTATTCTTTAGCTCTTAAAATAGTTCTGAGTTTCAGCTGTGGCTTACATAAAATTTAGCCTTGTAATAAAGAAGGTCTATTATTTATGCAAGGCTTTCTGTAATATAAAGAAAAAAAAATGATTAGAAACTTTTTACACTCCAGGAGAGAATGAGTTTAGTTGAAGATAGAGCCCTACGGAGTTAAAACTAGTCCAGGAGCAAAGAAAGGCTTAGCAAATCATATGAATTTCAGGGTACAGTTAAGCTATACTGTCATCTTCAGGTGTGCTATACATTTTCATTAAAACAATTAAGATCAAACTGTATTGAAATAACCCGGAGTCTTTAGGTTTCATCCAAAGACAAACTAAAAGTTGAATCAATGGAAAGAATTAATATTTTCACCTCTACTTACATCCAGAAGGGAAGAAAAACAGCCTCACCTTATGTAGTTAGTACACACTGTTCAGGAATCACCATTACTGTGAATTACCAGTTTCCTTTTCTTCATTTCCGCCCGCCCTCACCGTGCCCTGCCTGCCCTTGGTCATTTCACTGTTCATTAGCACCTCACTAGAAGAGGGAGTGGAAAAAGAAGAGGATGTGAAATTAAGCATTCAACTTTGTTCCTTGGTAACAAAGTTGACAAAGAGGTTCAGGAGAATTTAAAACGAAGAGTTAAAAATCAATGTTAAAATTATCAATGTGTTTCAGCGACCCATGCTGGGCATGTCATTATCAGAACTAATTAAGAGTTAGCCAAGTGACAATGCATTTCTACAGCAGATGTCAGCACTTTCCTGAAGTCCGCTCTGTGATTGGAGAAGGTTTGGTTCATGTATAACAAGTATTAAAAAAAAAAAAAAGAAAAAATGAATCCCTGTTTTATAAAATAAGGGGTTCAAATAATGATTTGTGCAAATTGCTTCAAAATTCTGTTTGTTAAAGATATCTGTCAAACGATAGAGATATCATCTAGTTGTATACTTATGATTTTTCACTTTAACTTCAATTAAAAAAAAGTAAAAAGAATAAATATGTCTAGGAGAAATAGAGAAGACTGCAGGGTGGTGTGAACTCCAGCTCCTCAAATCAAGGAGGGCAAAGTCACAGAATGCGAAATAATTCAGGAGTGGAATGGTTCCAACGCACCCTCATCTTTTTCTTTCTTTTCATAGAAACCCCAGAAGTTTGCTCCTCAGTCTGCCCTGTAAATGCCCAGTTGCTTCTTTAGTTGCAGAAAAAGCAGAATGAAAAGAAGGGAGAACAAAGGCTCAGAAGACTGAAACTAAGAGCCAGATGGTTAATTCAGCTATAAAGGGCCAAGGGAAGCCCAAAAGACCATTTGGGGCACATCCTCTTAGGGCTCCTAGGATTGAGGAAATCAGGTGGTACCACTTTAAATGTCTGACTATGAGTGAGTCATTGGAGAGCCACTTTTGGTAAGTTTAGGAATCAGAGAAAAAAGTTGTCCCGCTGCAGATTGATCCGTTTCCTGCAGGGCTGAACAGATTATGGCTTCGGAGCCGGGCTGTCCTTGTTGGAGGGCACAATGCACCATAGATTTTTATTTTCACGAATCAGACTCCAGAGGTTTGTGGCCTTCCAGACAGCAGCTGGCGCCGGGCAGAGGCATCTCTTCGGGCCGGAGCTGCTGGCGACCGCGAGGCGCTTGGCTATGCCATCCCAGACAGGCGGGCCGGCACCGCAGCCTAAGCCTCCCGTTCCGAGCAGACGCTGTTCCCTTCTGGAAGGGCTCTAGGGGCTCGCAGCTGACTGCTCCTCAGCAAATTTGGGGGAAGAGGAGCTGGTTTGAAGGAAAGGAGGGAGTAGGTTTGGAAAAGGGCTGGCTCCTCCTCATAACTCCGGTGCCTGAAGGGGGTGAGATAGACGGTGGCCAAATAAATTGAAGGGAGATGATCCCATTTGGAGTAACGAGGATTTATGGATGAGCCGACGATGTGTCCTGCAACTGTCGATTTGGCAGGAGATTTGACTCAATCAACTGCTGTTTGGTTCCTACTTCAAACCGACCTCGCCCCCCCCCCCGCCCCACCCCCTGGACTGTGTTCTGACCGACTCCCAAGACTCGGGTTGGGAGCGAGCGGAGCAAGAAAGAATCAAAAGTCAGCCTTCCTTTGGTCTCTGCTTGTGGCAGATGTACAGCTGGCTTGGTTCTGAGCAGGTTGGTGTATGAGGGGAAGCCAGAGCCGCTTCGTCTCTTTGGCGAGGTTTGGGTGTGTGTCTTGGGTGGGTGGGTAGGAAGAGGTAGGGAGCAGGGTTAGGCGGGAGGATTGAGCAGAGCCCCCTAAATCTCTTCTTAGCTGCCCCTCCAGCCCCCAGCGTCCAGGCCCCGCCGCGCCTCCTCCTGGCGGCGCGGGAGAGAGGAGGGGGTGAGGAGGGCGCGGGGGTGGCGGGGCGCCCAGCAGCTAGTCGAGCCGCGGTGGCGGCGGGGCTGTCTCTTTAAGCGCTCCGGAGGGGCCGGGCCCGGAGGGCGGTGAGCGCGTTTCCATGGCACCGAGGCTGAGGAAGCTGCGGGGCTGCCGGGCTCGCAGGTTGCCAGTCGCTCCCGGCGGAGCAGGGGCGCGCATGTCGGCGGCCCTGGGCGCCTCGGGGACTCGCCAAGGCGCTCCGCCCGCGCTCTCCGCGTCGCGGGTGATGCCTAGTGGGGCCGAGCTGCTTTCGCGCCCTCGGCAGGGAGACGCATCTCGTTGGACCCGCGAGCCCCGCACACCAACTTCTGCCCGCCCAGCGAGCTCAACTTCTGCGCGGGTCTCGGACTTGCGGAGCCGGAGTGGCGCGCGGCGCGCAGCCGGCGTGGCGGCTGGAGCAGCTCCGCCCGACGGAGATGACCTAGCGACTGTGGCTCTGGTGCTTCTGCGCTTGGGTGGCCGCCGGCTGGCCGCCAGGCAGAGCCCTTCAGCTCCGTCCGGGCATGTAAGTGGCGCTCGCGCGCCCCGGGACGCGGGGGGAGAGCCGGCCTCGTATGCCTCCGCCCACCCCAGACCTGCCGCAGTCCTGGCGGCCGCAGCCGTTCCCTCCCGGAAGGGATGGAGGGCAGGAGTGGCAGGCGGGCACCGGGCGGGGTCGGCGAGCACTCCCAGGCGGAGCGCGGCGGGAACGCTGTCCCCAGCGCGTCCTCGGGTCAGAGACGAAGACCCGGGGGGGCTGGGTGCTTTCCACCTGACATGCTTTCTCAGCGCCTGACAGAATTTTCCCCCAAATTGTGTGTGTGTGTGTGTGTGTGTGTGTGTTAATTTACTGTTTGGAAGAGTAATTGGCTAATGATAAGTTCCACTTTCTGAAAGGGTTTTGAATGAAATCGTTACTTGACATGTCCTTTCTAGAGACCAAAGAGTTTATATATATATGTATTGAGAGAGAGAGAGAGAGAGAGAGAGAGAAGAGAGAGAGAGA
>NC_041214.2:61776705-61834541 GCF_002837175.3 Physeter macrocephalus
GAGAAGAGGAGGGGAGAGGAGAGGAGAGAGAGAGAGAGAGAGAGAGAGAGAAGAGGAGAGGAGAGAGAGAGAGAGAGAGAGAGACTTTTGTTTTGTTTTGTTTTTTGAGAAGTATGTCCGAGTCCGAAGGAGTGGATTATTCCACAGGTTTGACAGAGGCGAACCCCGGCTCATTCGCCGAAGTGAGGAGCTGGGGAAGAGAGTATGTCAAGGGCTGAATGCGCAGCCACTTAGATGCTAGCCCGGTTAGGAGAGAACTAAAGAGTAGCAAGATGACTGAAACTCATCCTCTGAGGGTGGGGCATGGTTTCATTTCCAGATTAGAAGTGAAGAAGGCAGGAGATACTCATTCTTGGTCACTGTGTCAACTGTAGCGAGAAGCTCAGGGGAAGTGTGAATCCTTACTAATTGCCCGGTCGCCTTGACCGCTGGAAGAAGTTTGCACTAAATTCTGTAGCATCAGGGGATCATCATCGAACTGTCTGAGAGAGAAGCCAAATTTAACTGATTTTCCTTTCTGCTCCTGAGCGGTTATGAATAGACGCCAGGGTATTTTGAACCTTTAAACGTCTTTGCTACTTCTTTGCTTCATCTTTGATTTTCTGAAATGTGAATGCTTTATAGTAGAAAAATGGTTCAGAGAACACAAAGCCATCCATACCTTTCTGGGTCTTGACTTTTTCTTGTCAAAAAAATACTATTCTTGGATTCACTTTACATTTCCATATTTCATTCTTCTCATGTGAGATTCGATTTGCTACCTGGTTACTGCAAATGTCACTAACTATAAATCTTGAGACATGGCCACAGTGCGGTGGCATCGCAGAACAACTTGCCTACATAGTTTGTAAATACGTTTTTTGGCAGAAATGCAAGAAATTTCTGGGTAGGTGATTTATTTTACATTGATAAGATGTGTCTTGTTTATCTGAACAGGCGTTTCCTCTCCAGTTTATCTCAGGAAACACATCTTACTTTGGGTAGCTTGTACATGCATAAGCTTCCACTTTTTAGCAACTGCTTTTTTAGCATGCTTGCTGGCTAGCCGTGCTCTTACTTTTACAAGTGCTGTTATTGAAGTGGACCCTGGCTGGCTTATTAGGTAGCTACCCATGCACATGAAACAGAAAAATCCCTTTGGGGGAGGGACACTGAAAAACCACAGAAATACCACCTCACTTTTCATATTGCTTGGATATTTTACCTCATGTTTCAGTATTGATACTTCTGTTGAAAAGGCTGGAAGGATGACATTGCATTTTTTTTTTAAAGGACACTGCTGCTGCAGCTCATTCATTTATCAGGTGAGATGAGATTGGATATTAAAACCAATAAAAATTCTTGGGTGTTTAATAGAGATGCTCTTTCTGGGAGTTATTGAGATCACTCTGATGACTCTTAGTACTTTCTGAAATCTGGATGGGAAACCCTGGTATTAGAGTTAATGGTTTCTTCAGCAGGAACCATGTTGGGATTTAGTGCTAGGTTTCTGCAGATGCCTTTGCAATCGTTGTAGGCATGTGCAATACAACCATGTATAGCACTTGGCTTCCACACACCTGTCCATCTGTTAAATTAAAGAGAATTCTTCCTGAGATTTTTATTGACCTCTGAGGTCCATTATCAGTGAGAGCAGGCTTCTAGACCACTAATGAGAACACATCATCCTACTGACTGGTACTTATAGGTCATTAACACAGGTAAAAATTGTGTGTAGCTGATCTTGTCCTTGAGCAGATTTTGGAGCTGGGGTGACAACTGAAAAGAGGAAATGACTGTGCAGCTAAATAACAGTCAGCCTAAACATAATACATTGTATTTACGGTACATTACTCCACAGGTAAGCTCATTTTCAAAGGACATTTTACTAATGAAGCAAAAGATGTAATGTATGACATATAGGTCCTCCAACTCTAATGATAATTGATCTGATAACCTTGTCTTATCACTTTTAGGAAACCTTGTATAACTAAGCTTAGGCAGATTCATAAAGTCAGTATTTCACAAAGAGTGCCTACGTACCTCCTATGTAATTCCACGTTGGAAATCACTGGTAATGAATACTTAATCTTTTTGAATTCTTAGTTAGATGCCAGGCAAATTTCTAACTACTTTACATGTATTATTTCATTATTATCCTGGAAATAGCCCTACAAGGTAGGCATCATTATCATCTCCGTTTATGATGAAGAAAGAGACACAGTCAGGTTATGTTCACACTCCAAGAATTCATGAGATTTGGATCCAGGTAGTTCGAATTCCAGTGCTGGAGTTCTTAACAAATATCAATCCCTTTCAGAACACCCAGGCCCAGCCAGTGTTTCTAAGAAGTTCTTTGTAATCACTGCGGGGGGTTCTCAGTGGGAGGGTGGCTGGTACCTTCTACCTAGTGCGTATTGAGGAACCTGTGGGGCTTTTTTGACTGTTGTGAAAGCTGTAGGGTTCCGTTGGCGTTTGGTGCTGGGTATGGAGGCGGGTTGGGGTGCTGATTGTCCTGCAGTGGGTAAGATTGTTCCACACAAGGAAGACCTGCTTTCTATCCTGACTGAGACTCTTCATAAGAAATTTCCTGCTCTCTCATGGCTGTAGACACTTAAAACACTTAAAGCAATTGGCTCAGCTTAAACTGGGAATTGTGGAATAGGGAAAGCTATCCATGGCAAGTATATTATGAATTGGAGAGTTGTAACTGGTGATGGCATTTTAAAAAAAATTAATTAAGTTTTGGCTGCGTTGGGTCTTTGTTGATGCACGCGGGCTTTCTCTAGTTGCAGCCAGCGGGGGCTAGTCTTCGTTGCGGTGCGCGGGCTTCTCATTGCGGTGGCTTCTCTTGTTGCGGAGCACTGGCTCTAGGCACGTGGGCTTCAGTAGCTGTGGCATGCAGGCTCAGTAGTTGTGGCGCATGGGCTTAGTTGCTCCGAGGCATGTGGGATTTTCCAGGACCAGGGATTGAACCTGTGTCCCCTGCATTGGCAGGTGGATTCTTAACCACTGCGCCACCAGGGAAGTCCCGGTGATGGCATTTTGATAAAGGGGTATTGAAGAGTTTACTTATGTTAATGGTACTCTGCAAATGTTTTCTCAAGGATTAAATAGATGGAAATAAACTCTACTCCACATCTTTGAGACATCAAAGGAAAATGACTGGCTGTAATACACTCTATTAAAATTTATCCTTTGTAATGCTCTCTTGTAAACACTTGCATAATTATTGTATACAACATGATGGAAATAGTAAACATGAGAGTGTTACAGATAGATATCACACAGGCAGAAGTCTATAAAGGCAGATCCAGTAGCTGAAGCTCCTGGGACTTGAGATATTTGGCATTCTCTGACACTTGGGGGGAATTTTAAAAAGGTATGGTCACTTTGTGACTCAACAGTCTCCTAAACTGTTTAAGACAGTGCACATCCATTCCCTAATGTAGGTATCCGACACAGGTTGACATACAAATCCAAAATGTGCCTGATATGATACAGTTTATCCACTCGACCCTCACATCCAACACATTCCTGTAGAACTGTTTAACCTCAGCCTTGTGTAGCTGATATAGAAACTTGTGGTCAGAGTGGCAGAGATTTAGATTTTCAAATAATGAATAAATTTAGAAGTAGAGAAAGGTAAAAAGGTATAATAATTCAGAATCACACCATGTTGGAATTTGTTTTGCTTTGGTATTGTTTTTTACTTCTGAGAAAGCCTGAAATTAAGCCAATTAGAGACGTCTGGGGCTAATAACAGTCCACTTTTAAATTTACAAATAATCTAAGAATGGTCTGTGGTCTGTCATTTACTCAGTGTAAATTAGTTCAAAAATATTTTCCTTTCTCATGAAGTCAGCCACACTGAGTATAAAGTGAAGTAGAGAAGGCTGGGTGTTCTCTCCATGGGCAAGGCATTATTTCCAGTAGTTTGTATTTATTGATACCTTTAATCCTAACAACAATCCTCTGAGGTAGATAATACTATCATCTCTATTTTTCAGATGAGGACACTGAGGCAGTGAGAGAGGTTAAGTAACTTGTCTGAAGTTTCATAGGTGAGACGTGGCGGGATGGGCTTTGGACCCATTCTAACCCCAGAGACTTGTTCCTAATCACTGTTACCTGTGATGGTCCCTTGGCCCTTGATGACCTCTCCTTTCTAGGCTTCCTAGGGTCTCAAATTACCAGCCTCCCAGACCCTCCTGCTTATATTTAGCAGTAGTTTACTCTCTTTCTCCTATTGCTTCAAGTGGACCTAAGCCTCACCTCGGCCATGTAGTTTTAGCAGTCAACTTCAACCCATACTTTATTGATGAGATTGACATTATATTATTTAATATATAATATTTTGTCAGGCTCCCTGTCCTCAGCTTCAATGTCGTTTTCTGTATCTTTACTTCTTTCTTAGGTGTCTCATGGGAATAACTTTCTACTTTTTTCATGGTAATCCCTTCCCTATATGTTCCACATCCCACCTTTAAAATTTTTCTATATTAATTATCTCTTTTCTTTCTTTTATTGCCAACTCTTTCCTTTCTACTATTTTTTCCTCTTCTCCCCAATGTGTCCAAGTCTCCTTATCTACATCTCTTTCTGTTCCATGTTTATATGTTTGTGTCTATATGTGGATCTGTCTTGACCTTGCTTCTCTTCTTCACCTTCAATTTCTCAAGAACAGCTCTTTGATGCTTATCAGGGATCTTATCATTGATCATTTAAACCACTGCAGTCTGGCCTCCTCTGCTGAAATTCCTTCTCAGAGGCTGCCTTTTTCCCAGAACTCACCCTACTCTCGTTTTCCCGTAGTATGTGATATTACTGCCTATTCCTTTTTCCCACTTCTCCACTGCTGCACTTGTTCCTTTCCTTTGTACACTCCGTATCATCTGTAGTTCTCCTGCACCGGCCTCTGCTTTCTCTCACCTTCTATCCTTATTCCTCTTCCCGTTCTATATACTTTACCTGGTTTATCTCTTCCTTTCCACTGGCTTCTATCATATGTTCTAGTCTGGTGAAAACCAGATCTGTACATCTAGCCCCATTCTCTTCAGAGCTACAGACTTGCATTTTCAACGATAGATTTTTCATCACCATGGGGTCCAGACTCAAAATGTCCTTAGATAATCTCTAGTTACCAACGTTCTGTCCCTCTGAGGTACTTCCCTCATCTTCCCCTCCCTTCGTATTTGAAACCCTTTATCTGTCACTTTTCTCCCACTTTACCTTGTAGTTATATTATGAGCTTTAGGTGAGATGATTATGAAAAGACCTTTGTATATGACAATTGGATAACTAGAAATTAATTTTTATATTCCTATCAGGCACCAAAATTCTAGAAACACCAGCAAGGAAATATCTCTTGAATTAGTTCTCTTCCGCTTTGCCAGCACTAAAGCCCAGCCAAGCTATTTTTACTCCTAGACTGCTATAGTCATCTCTTGGTTAGTCTTCTGTTTCATATTCTCTGGATCCTCTTTATTTTTATTATATATATGGTTTAACTTTCATCAAAGTTGGTTTCTAAAGCAAAGACTTACTAGCATCGTTTCCTTTCTTAAAAACTTATTGTCCATGGAGTAAAGTTCGAGCATGAGAATATTATTCTTAAATAGCATTTATTAAATGCCAGAAACAATTTAAGTACTTTCCATATTTTAGCTCATTTAATCCTCACAACAACCCTATCAGAGGGTAATATTGGTATCCACATTTTATAATGAGGAAATTGAGATCTAGGGAAGTTAAGGTTTTCTGGAGAAATTGCATATAAAGGTATAAAGCTCAGGAGAGTTTATATTGTTAATAATTTTAAAAACTAGGCTATGAACCCAGACTGTTTGACTGTAGAATCTTGCTCTTAACTATTATACTCTATATAAGATTTTATCTTTCTGGTAGTCGTCAATTTCATAAACATTTATCAAATAGTTAAAAAAATTTCCTTTAGTTCCCTTCTCCTTGTCAGGAACTCTGAAGTGTGTAAGATTTTACTCTACCTTCAAGGTAACAAGTTAGTCTGCCACAGTACATAGCTGCTGACAGAAGATATGAGGCTCCTGATCAGAGACAAAGGACTTTATTAATCAAGCCATAGCAGGTAGTGTGAGCTTCATGTTTGCATCGGCTTCTATCCCCCCACCCCCAATTCCACGGGGCAATGAGGAGTGGCCCACATGGATACTGTGTACATAGTGGATTTATGTCATAGCTGAGGAACCTGGGCCTTAAAAAATCTCCAATCATCTAAGGGGGCTGTTAGCCACCTTGCCCAACTTTTGCCCTTAGAGGGAGACATCGTCTTTATTATCCTGCTCAGGAAACAACTCTGTCCTCAGCCCTGGCAGGACACACTCTCTAAATCTTCCAAAGCTGTTTGCTATATACAAACATCCTTCTAGAACAAAAGCCATCAAAGCGTCTTCACAAGGTATGAAGAAATGTAAGAGACCTTGAAGAATTATCTCCCAACACCCCTAACGTTTTCCTTCCCAATTTCAGCAGCATGGGCTTTGCTAAAGCTTAACTCTAGTTTTGTTCTCTTTTGCTAAATCCAGCACTTGTTTTTCCAGTTCTTTTTCAATAGGTGGGAAACTCTGGAACTAGATGAACACAGAGGCTTAATGAGCTGACTCGAGGGGCTATGTTCAAATCCCAAGTATCTGTCTTTCCTCCACTGAAGCTGAAATCAAATCACTAACCTAGTTGCTTAATGTGTAGCTGATTTTTTTTCTTGTTACTTCCGTTTAACAAATAGTTGGTCAATGTCAACTACTTTGCTGGACTTTGTGGATACAGAAAGGATAAGGTGACCCTCTGTCCTTGAGCAACTCATAGACCTGGGGGGAGATCAATGAACAGACTAGAACCTGTCAAAAGAAAAAAAAGTTGCAGAGATGGAACATATAACCTAGTTGGAGGGAAGAAAGAATCCAGGGCCTCAGTGTAGGTTTTCAAGAGTGTATTTTTCTTAAGCTGATTCATTGAGTAAAGGTTAGATAGATGATAAAGGTGGTGCTGGTGGGTTCTAGTTGGTGAGAAGAGCATGTGCAGCAAGAAGGAGGTCTCCTCTTCTTTAGGAAAAACCATAAATCATTTTCTTAATGGTATGTCTGGAGGGAAGAATGTAAAAGGAGCCACAGTAGAAAATGGGTTTAGGGCAGATGAGAGGGGATAGAACTCAGGAAGGATCTTACATATCAAATTGAGAGCTTTGGATTTAGCAGTGGACCAGGGAGGAACCAGGAAGTGACTGACTGAAAGCAGGGGAGGGACCTAGTCAGATTTGTGTTTCTTGAATGAAGAATGGCCTGGAGAGGGAAGAGGCCAGAGGTAGGGAACCCAATTAGGAGGTTCAGTAGTAGAGGGAGAAGTGGTGTGAGTCTTATTAACAAAAGAAATAGTGGTGGTGATTAAAAGAAGGGACAGATTCCAAAGAAGAGCTGGTGAATGTGTGGAAGAAAGGGAGTGAGAGAGAAAGAAGACTTGAGGTGACCTCTGGGTAACAGAGAAGATCACAAACACAGGAAAGGCGAGAAGAAGGTGAGTTCAGCAGTGACACCGTGGGCACTTCTGTGTCTGTGGGATCTCAGATGGAGACATTCTGGGGAAGCTCCACAGAAGGGCCTGAGGCTAGGAGAATGGTCTGGGCTAGAGCTATATTGGGGTGTTGAAGTGGCAGGAGACAAATATGTATAAAACGTGAGGAGAAAAGATTATTGAAGAAGGAACCTGGGGAATTGTAATATATGACAGGAGGACAGATGAAAAAGGACCCAAGGAGGAGATTAAGAAACTGCCTGAGAAAAAGGAAAGAGGGAGTGTAAATGCCATGGAAGGCCTCAGGAACGTTAAATAAAAGAGGAACATGGAAAGTGAGGCTGTCGCTACTGAAAAGTAATTGACTTAGAGTTACCCAAACACACTCTATGGAAGAACCTTGTTTTAGTTGAGAACTTACCTGTGGCAGCCATCACTTGCAGTTGTGGTGACCAGAAGTGGAGACTCCTGGAGAGTGGTTGCACGGGTCTGAGTTCGTGCTGGACTAGTGTCTGCCGTCATTCTCGGCCTCACTATTCCCATTGCCAGACATGACAGGACAAAGGACTTCCTGCTGTCCTATTCCAGCAGCATTAATTACAGATGGGGCACACTTTACGATCAACTCACAATCGCCAAGGCATTTTCCTTGGTTCTGTGGAGATTGTCAAGACGGGCAAGATAAAGTCCCCATCCCCAAGGAACTTCTAACACTGTGTTCTTTGTTGTGGGATCGTTAAGTACCATAAAGGACTTAGACCAAAGTATGAGTGTTATTAAAAAGGAAGGAGAAACCAAACTCATGAGAGGAAATCATGGAAAGCTTCATGGAAGCGGTGGCATTTGAAGGCGAGGTAGACTCAAAGCAGAAGAGCATCCATTACAGGAAGAGAGCAGAGCACGGCAAGGCCTCGGAGGCTGTTGGAAGGGCGGAGTATCTTCCAGGGGGTGACAGATACTGTGGTTAAATGGTGTTGCCATCATTGTTCCCATGCCCTTGGAACTCTTCCCTCACCAGGGTACCCCCCCAGAGGCCCCCAGTATTCTCCACACTTTCCTTTACTCTCAGTGAACTTCCCAGCACAAAAGTCATCTATTTCACAGATAACTTCCAGGTCCCTCAGATATGATTAGCTGACTCTCTGTCCCAGCAATCTGAGCTGTCATTCGTATTTGTCATAGGTATGTGAAGATCTCTAGTTTTCTTAAAGAAATCTATTTGATAACCATGTGATAACGATGAGGACATGTTCGGAATAAGTAAAGACTTTTCCAGCCAACTGTTTGTAAAGTCAGCTCCTGGTATATAAATTATGTGGCTTGTCAACTCATGATCTGGGAAGTGTTTTCTGTCACTCTTCAGTGGACAGTTTTCAGTGGTGTTAAGTGTTCCTCCTCACTGATAATGGTTAATTAAGAATTGACAGTAATTCTGAGCTTTAGTGGCTTTTACTCTTGAGGGAAGAGGCAATCCCAGGAGACTTGAGGTTTGGTTTCTCTGAATTATTAAGAGCACTATTTTCATGGTTTAACGTAGTGGATTCTGATCAAGATCAGGAGAAAGGCAACCTAATTTTGAATTTTTTTTTCCTCTGGAGCTTAAAGCACTAATCTTATTTGCAGTACTTCCAGATTTTCATTATACTGTAAAGAGTTTGATTTATAGACAAAGGTATGTGACAATAGAATAATAGTCAAATTGTACTGCTTTTTTATTTATTGTGGAGTTTAAACAAATTTTGGCTATACTAGCTTACAGAGTCCCAAAGATAAGAAAACTTCTCAGCGTGAATAAACTGGGAATGTATCTTGACATCAAAAATTTATTTTCTAATGCCTTTCACGGTTTATTCATGCTGAGAACCACTTCTTATCTTTTGAACTTTTGAACTCTCTCTGTATCAGGATGAGCAAAAATGAACACGGGTTTCCTTTCAATGGACTGAAATACCACATGTAAAATAAAACAAGTAGAAACTCAAGACACAGCGATACACACTGGCCTATTATGTGATAACAGAATAGTATTTGTACTGGGCTTTAGGCATGTTATATGCAATATGAAACGAATTTTGAAATAGGAAACACAATAGGCAGCAGCCATTCAAAGGTATGCCTTAAATCTCTTGTAAAGCACATCTTGCTTGAATTCAACTGACAGTAACAAGTTGGGACCAGGAAATGACTCAGTCAACATTCTCCTTTCATAAATCTATTTATAGTAGAAACACCATTAACCTTTTAATTGTTTCACAGCTAAAGTTGCTGTCAGTGCCACCTTTAAAAGGGCTCAGGTTCATTAAAATTTAAGGGACCAGTAAGTTCATAGTCTACTCTAATGACCTAGCGATGGTTGTGAAGGCTCTAAATATTCTCACTTTTTTTTTATTTTTGCGGTACGCGGGCCTCTCACTGTTGCGGCCTCTCCCGTTGCGGAGCACAGGCTCCGGACGCGCAGGCTCAGCGGCCATAGCTCACGGGCCCAGCCGCTCCGCGGCATGTGGGATCTTCCCGGACCGGGGCACGAACCCGTGTCCCCTGCATCGGCAGGTGGCCTCTCAACCACTGCGCCACCAGGGAAGCCCATGAAGGCTCTAAATATATTTTTGGCTCACTGAACAACTGAGGGATTCTTTGTAGTGGCCAGGTGTGCGCCCAGTAAGTTGTTGCATTGTCCCATTTGAATCCCACCAGAAAAGTCTCCCCCATTCTCCCTCATCTGAATCCTAGGGTCTCCTAAAGTCCTGTTGAGCGTCTTCTGTCAGTTTTTATTTAGTTGGCCATGTTAATTCTGCAGCTAGATTTTAATTTCTTTGAGGGCAAAGTGTGAGCCCAGTAATTGTTTGTTGAATTTAAACTGGTCACTGATAATCTGTTTCTGCAGCCCCTCTATTGCCCCCTCGTAGATAAAAAGGTACCCCAAACTTATTTATAAGCATTGGGAGTTCTTGTTCTGGCTGTGCTACGTATTAGCTGGGTGAGACTGTAACATCTCTGGTCTCTAGTTTCTCATTTATCTGTTAAAACAGATGTTCCAAGAGATATTGGGTTGGCCAAGAAGTTCATTCGTGCTTTTCCATACCATTTTACGGAAAAACACGAACGAACTTTTTGGTCAAGCCACTACATGTTAACCAGCCTTAAAATATGTCCCTAATGTGATTTGTTATGTATGATTATTTAACATTGGTCCCTTAAATGTAGGGAAATGTCTGCCCAAGACATTATTTTTTTCTGTTTGGCTTTATTCTATGTTAAGCCTTCCCTGATAAGATGTAGTTAAAGGATCCTTTTTCTCTAAAGAATGTTTCTGGTTGATAATAATGAAACACTCTCATTTGCTTATAGAGATAAAATATTTGATTTTCTAAGAGAAAACTGAGATAGAGAGATATAAAGTCTAACATCAAGGGGATCCAGAAACCTTACACCATCAAAGTGCATTAAACACCAGGAAGATCCAAGATCATCTCACTGTAAATTGTTATTTGGGGTGCTAAGGATCTATTCTTAATCCTGGGATTTGGCAGTAATATTAGGATGCAGATTATACAAAAACAGTAATAAGAGGGAGCATGTGTTCATTTATCCTTTTTACCATGTGATTTTTGTGTTTATAAACCTGAAGAGTGAGGTGAACTAGGTTTGTGTGATTGTCAGTTTCTGGAAGTGACTCCTATGGGCTTTGCCCACACTGTGTGTTCAGTTTCCAAGTGCTCTTTCTCGCCTTCAAAAAATGGCTTCACAAGAAGTCTGCAGCCTGGAAAAGGGCCCTCACCAGACCATGCTGCCACCCTGACCTTGGACTTCCAGCCTCCAGAACTGTAGGAAATAAATTTTGGTTGTTTATATTAAAAAAAAAAAAAAAAAATGGCTTCAGACTCATTGCCAGAAGATTTTGGTTAGTGGTGGTAAATAATGACCAGAGTAGATTTTAAGAAATCTTATGCCAAGGTGGTACTTTTACAGGCCAAATCTGCACTAGAGGCTGTTGAAATTCTTTTGCTTTAGGAGGTACGTGCATCGGTTTCACCATTTCTTTTTTGTCTTGTAGTTTTCCTAAAAGTTATTTCTATTTCCAGTAGATTTTGTCTGTATGATATCAGTACACAAGCTGCCCTTTTTATGTCTTAAATTACTTACCCATCTTGCATTTACACACTAGACTGGTTTACCTGACAGTGTATGTTCAAATAAAAAATAATTTCATTATCCCTTATCCATAATTTTGAAATCCAAAAAGCTCTAAATACTGGCAGGTACTTTTTTGGTTGTTGCTGTTATTTGTCACAAACTAATTTGGTGGCAAAACCTACACCGAGCTGATGTGAGTCTAATTATAGACTTTATTTTATTCAATATGAGAATCCTCAAGTTTCTTTAAATAAATGTTAATGGGTTTGGTTAGGGTGTGACTCTAGACACTTCTGGGCACATATGTACCGTAGTGCCTTTCTAAAATCTGAAAAATTCTGAATTCCAAAGCAATTTGGCCTCAAGAAATTCAGATACTTCTAACCTATATTTGTAAATATGATATTTGAGGAACATACTGATTTTCACAGGATAATTTAAATTTTTAGAAGTTTTTTTATTCATACCATTCTTTTATAAAATGAGGAATTGCTTTTAAGCAAAGAAGTACCCACCTATTGTTGTTTGTTTAAATTCTGGATGTTGGGTGGTGTAAAGAAGGAAGGTTCAGCTTCTTCTGTTCCCCAGAGTAAAAAAGAACATTATCATAACATTAATGGATTTTTTTATCTGAAATCCCAACATTTTATAACATACCTTGTCAAAAGTAAAAAAAAAAAAAAAAAAAAAAGTTAGAGGATTTTATCATTGAAAAATGTTCCCAGGGACTTCCCTGGTGGTCCAGTGGTTAAGACTCCATGCTTCCAATGTGGGGGCATGGGTTCAATCCCTGGTCAGGGAAATAGGATCCTGCATGCTGCATGGTATGGCCAAAAATTAAAAAAAAGAAAGAAAGAAAGAAAAAATTTCCCATTTTAATAATCAGAAAATAGAGATTAGATAGTCCTTTAAGGGTAATGCATGAAAATGAGTTTTATTGTTATTCTCTTAAGCCCATTGCTTCTGTATGAAAGAAGCAGAATCAATGGAATCCATTGAGCAGGATCTCCATGCCAGGCAACATGACAAGGGTTTTCTATATTGTTTCATTTTATTTCATCTGAACAACAAACTCTGTGCAGTTGTACCATGCCTCTAATGTTGAAAAATCATTATTTAGGGATGGCGATAAGGCAAAACAAAACCCATTTCTACAATTTAGATATTTTATTCATTCCAATTTTATTCTCTGTGAAGTAAGGATAAAACTTCTTTGGTCTTACTCTTGGTTACTTTTTATGATGTCTAATTCCAGAGGGTGAACTGGTCTTTTGAAAGGTAAGGCGGTCTGGTTAGGATCAGTCTGCTGGACCCCCTAGTACCAGATTAATATTAATAGAAATGGACTTTGAAGTCTTTTGCTCTCCTCTGCCTCACAAACTTTCCTATTTCACTTTCTTCATAAATTTTATTTTGTTCTGTGAAGTCCTTATTTTGACTCCAACAAGCCTTTATATTTTTGAGATTGCATTTGTGATAGATCGATAGCTGTTCAGACTCTGGTAAGCTATTAGTTCCCAAGGAGAGTCAACCAAAATTCCTAACTCACTTTGCTGTTGTCCTTGCATTTCAAATTAAATATGCTTGTGATATTCTCTTTTGTATGTAGAATCTGCATGACCACATGTTGCATTATTAATGGCCTCCCCAAGGCTTTGCTTCTTGCTGTGACTACTTCAATTATCTCAGAGTTTAAGCTCTTCATCTGGTAGCGTAGGTGGGGCACTTATGTTTTTGGCATGACTTTCTAGCATGGCAGGAAAGAAGCCTGTTCTGAAGAAAATAGGGGTCCTCTTAAGGTGGGGTAGAGTCCCTTGGTAGGGAGTTTTGGTCCTCATGGAGACAGACACTTCAAGAGAGCCTAAGGGCCTGGAAGAAAAGTTAATTCTAAAGGACCCCAGAAGCCCAAGGAAGACACTTTTACATCTGACAGACTGGCCAAGAATTGAACACGAAGAGGAGGTAAATAGTCTCACAAGGGAGGAGGGCTACACATGGGAGGGATTGCAGGTGAGGCTTCCTGCCTCTGTTCAGTATGGCAACAAGAGATAGTAGGGCTTTTGACCTACAGACAAATTAAATGCCAGCTGTCAAAAATGTGAGCTTTATGGCTGAGTCTTTGCAGTTGTGTGAGATGGAAAACATATTTGTGAGAAAGCAGCTAGGAATGGAAAGTCTGAATTAAAATTAATTATGGCTTGAAGGAAAGATAAATGCCTATTCTGATTGAACTGGAGGCTAGCAGTGAATCTATTACACAAACATATCATCACTGTCTGTTTCATGTGTACTTCATTTGCCTACGAAATGAAACTTGTTTTCTTTTGAACACCATCTTTAAAATTTCTGTGTGTTAGCAAAAAAATTGGAAATGGCCTAAATGTCCAAAAGCAAGGAAACAGTAAGGTAAATTATGGTATATCCATTATGATGGAACATTTATGCAGCTATTAAAAACGATGTTTACAAAGAATTTTAACATTCTATAAAATGCTTATAATAAGTCAAAAAAGAAGCAGGATACAAATGTCTGTAACAACATGATTTTATACAGAAATGTATAAATATAAAGACAATAAGCACAAAAGGAGGGAAATGCATCAAAATGTTTTAATAGTGTTTTGTCTCTTGGTGGTGAATTATGGATAATTTTTATCCCCTCATCTACAGTGCTCAGTTTTTGCCAGTTTTTCTGTAATGAACATCTATTACTTTTTTCTCAGGATAAATACGTAAAAAAATTCAACTTGCTTCTGAAATAGTTTTCTGACCTGACATATATTACTTACCAGAGCCACTTGAAGACAACTTCGTAAGACTACTGTTGAGGCTACCAGTGCCACAAAATTATTTCTGATAAGACCCTTTATGGTTCATTTGTATTTCATTAAAAACATGTCATTGTGTGCTCTATCTGGGTTGCTACCATTTATTCCATTGATGGTTAAAAAAAAAAAAAGATGCAGACAGTGTCTTCTGTTTAAGGTTCTGGAAGCATCCCAGAGCAAGGGGGAAGAGGTAGCTTTACCTCAAGGGCTCCAATCTTGTAATCTGGCTCACGATTAACTGACATAACCATATTCAGGAAGAAGTAGGCCATAAACATGGCTTCTTCAGACCTATAGTTACTAACTCAGAGTTACAGCCTTAACATTTAATCTACTAGCTGTAAATTGCTAAATATTTTAACAAATTTATCGCATTTTTTTCCTACTCCAAAGGATGAGATTAACCTGACTTGGCTTTTAGGTGACTCTTACTTCTGTAACCAGTTGGTTACAGGTAGAACTATTTTGCTTACCTAGAACTCAATTTTCTGGCAGCCTATCTGCCTGGAAAATAATTGAGAATCAGGAAGTAAATAATAGTAACATGAATAACAATAGCTAACCCATATTGGGTACTTGTTATTGTTTTAAACTCTGTGGGGTACTTTACCTCATCATCTCATTTAGCCTTTACAAAAAACAATTGTATTGCTCTCCCTAGTTACAAATGAGAAAACGGAGGCTCAGAAAAGTTGAGCAGCTTGTCCAAGGTCACATAGCTAGTTGCTCTGGAGCTAGAAACTGAACTACATTCCAAAGCCCAAATGTATACTTAACTATTACAGTAAATAAAAAGTGCAAACTGATGTCACAAAGTCTCTATTCAGAAAATGCTGGATTTTAAACTTCAAGTTCTCAAGTAAGAATCACTCTATTTTTCAAATGACTTTAGCAGATTTACAAATAACATATTTGAAAAGAGGAAGAGAGGGCTTCTAGAAGCAGGAATTGATAGCAAAAAGGAAGATATGGCTGTAGACTGATAGTAAGAGGAGCTGAAAAAAACTAGGATATATTCTCAAGATCTCTGAAAGCATTATATTCTGGATTGGTTAGGTAAGGCATCCTGTTCACTTTATTAAGTGTACCAATGAGTAAATATGGAACTTGATCATGGTAGATTTATCTTGTCAATAAAATGTTAAGTTCAATATAGTCCTAATTTTTTGGACAAGTCTCTAATTTTATTATATAACGTATACATTTTATGGAGAAAAGATTAGAATCTACAGATGAGGTAACAAAATAAAAATCTTCATAATCTCACAACCAGAGATATCCACTGTTAACATTTTGAAAAAGCTATACCATATAAATACAAATGTAAATATAAATATGTATGTTTATGTTTTAACAAAATGGGACTGTGCTTTACTTTTTAATATTGTCCTCACTATCGTGTGAGCATTTTTAAAAATGTTCTTTGATTATGAAAGTAGAGAGGTATATAATATATTTGAGAATGATTTTCTTCCAGAAAGGATTAAAAAAGAACCTGAAACATTTATTTTGATGCTTTAAGGAAAAATGCATATTAATCCAGAAAGTGACTTCATGTGAATCAGTTCATTTCTTAATTATGCTATATCAGTGAAGCACTGATGTACTTGAGTTATCTTCATGCCACAGAGCTCTCATTGTTCTCTATTTAGATTAAACCTTTTAAAGTAACCTTGTTTTTTTCAGTAAAGAAAAAAGGATCAATAATGAGAGTGATAATTTAAGAGTGTTTTGAAAGGAAGAGTATACATTCCCTGGCTGGAGCTGATGTCATTTAAAGCCATCTGCTTCTTTCACTTGAGATGCAGTTAGCTTTGTACCCATCAGCCTACTTAATTCAGGGGGAGGGGCAGGACCAGCTTCCAAAAACTGTGTTTTCATTTGCTATTTCATCTGACAAAGATTTATCGAGCACCTACTTTGTGTGGGTCCTTGTGTTAGATGCTTATTTAATGCAAAGAGGTATAGGATGTTTCCTCTGTACTCAGAGAAGTCCAGTCTAATGATGAAAAAAAGCAAATAAGAAGGTAATTGCCGTTCAGTATTTTAGGTGCAAGGAGAGAAGTGAGCTTGGGGGCTATAGAAGCACATGGTCAAGCTTCTTTGGCCATAGAGATGCCTGCGTGAAGTGTCTTGAGAGTGAGAAGGTAGGTGAGTGATGAGGGGAAGGAGGGTGATGAAGTATGTTTCAGGTAGAGGGACCGCATGTATAAAAGGTTTGGGGGACTACAGAACAAACATGCTGTGTTTAGGGTCATAGAGATTAGGATCTAAGGCAGAACAAAGCTTGAGAATTGGCCATGGCCTATCAAAGAGGCATTGTATGCCATGCTGAGGAGTTGGAATTTTATCCTAAAGGAATGAGGAGTCACTGAGTATATTGTCAGTGGAGCCTTGAGAAGAACAGCTATGGTTTTGAGAAATCACTCTGGCAGCTGTATGAAGAGGCTCTCAGTTGTGATAAGAAATGATCAGGATCTGAACTAAGGTGCTGGAGAGAAAGTAGTTGAACTGATTAACTTGCTGATTGTTGGATGTGGGAGGCAAGGGAGTGGGTGGGAGAGATGGTGACATCATCATCTCCAGGGTAGGTGACAGGGTACACGGTGGTGTCTTCTACAAGTGAAGAATGCAGAGAATGAAGCAGATTGAGAGGGCAGGTCAAAGATGATGAGTTTGTTTTGAATGTACTCAGCGGGCAGCTGGATGTGTGGATCTTGAGATGAGAGACAGCTGTGGACTAGAACAATAGATTTGGGGTTGTCTGGGAATACAAGTGTGAAACCAGGGAGCGGGGTAGGCTCACGCAGGAAGTGTCTGTGGATTCAGAGGGGTCCTTGAGGACCACCATCATTGAAAGGATCAGCATAGAATAAGTGTGTGGGCTCTGCCTCTGGGTTCAAATTCTAGTTCCACCAGTTACTAGGGCAAGTTACCTATTCTCTCTGTCCTTCAGTTTCCTCATCCATAATATGGAGATGACACATATTTCAGTCATAGGGTAGTTGTGAGTCATAAAGAGTTAATATATTAAAGTATATGTAGTAGACTGGCTTGTAGTAAAAAAAAAAAATTGATGGCTGTGGCTTTACTCTAACATTATAATGATTAAGGGAAATTTGGCCAAAAAAAAAAATAGAAAGAGTTAGTGAAGAATACGGAATAGGTATTGTCAGAAGGGTAGGGGAGGACATCTGTGAGGGAGTCATAAAAATTAAGGTGGACCAGAGGAAGATGAGTTGTATTAATGTTACAGGAAAAGACAAGCCACGTAAGAGCTAGAAAGTGTCCTTTGTTTTTTTGTTACAAGAGTTTGCTGGTGGCCTTGGTGTGTTGGGGTCCAGATCCTGATCCTGGCCTGAGGAATGAATGGAAGCTGAGAGTGGAGTGAGCAAGTGGAGACCACTTTTCTAAGGGGCTTGATTGAAGCTAAAGAATAAGGATGTTGGTCAGGGGGAGATAGAGAGTCGAGTGAATATTTATGATTGTTTTAAAGTATGGGTGAGGGGGCTTCCCTGGTGGCGCAGTGGTTGAGAATCCATCTGCCAATGCAGGGGACACGGGTTTGAGCCCTGGTCCGGGAAGATCCCACATGCCGCGGAGCAACTAAGCCCGTGCGCCTCAACTACTGAGCCTGTGCTCTAGAGCCTGCGAGCCACAACTACTGAAGGCCAGGTGCCTAGAGCCCGTGCTCTTCAACAAGAGAAGCCACCGCAATGAGAAGCCCGCGCACCGCAACGAAGAGTAGGCCACGCTCGCCACAACTAGAGAAAGCCTGTGCGCAACAACAAAGACCCAGCACAGCCAAAAATAAATAAATAAAAAAATTAAAATGTTTAAAAACAGAAGTAAAGTATGGGTGAATCTAAAGCGTTTTATATTAGTTAAGAAAGAACTAGGACAGCGGAGAGGACTGAGCATTGAATTAAAGGAACCCCTCATTTATTCATCAGATTTCCCTCAGTATTTTCGGTCTGGCACTGGGGCGTAAGCTGAGTATACTCTCAAGAAACTCTGGTCTTAGGCTGTGTATGAAGGCAGATGGCCAGAACTCTAACATCCTTGTGTTCCTGCTGACGATGAAGTAAGGCATTGGAGGGACTCTGCCTTCTCATGGCTAAGAACCTCTCCTGAGAGTATTGGTCTGGGTTAGGGGTAGTAGGACCCCTGGGTGTTGACCTGAAGTATATGAGATCATCTCAGGAGTTTCTTCAGCAGGTCAGACCACGGTGCAGGGAGCCTCCTGAGTGAGGAAAACCCCCCTGCAGTCATGCTGACCAAGCTGTTCCCTACATGACCACTGGTAACACCTTTCATTTGGATACTTTCTCTTTCAAAGGCACAACAGTGTATTGGAAGGAACATGAAGCTAGATAACCGAAAGCTTACTTGTTTCATTCATTCATTCAAAACTATGCATTGAGCACCTACTGTGTGTGTCAGACAATATGCTATGGACTGGGATTGCAATGGGGTCAGGAGAGGTGGAGTGCATGCCCCAAAAAGCTTGCATTCCTGTGAGGGAGACCGGCACTGAAACAAACAGTCACACTCCTGTAGGGAGAGTAGAGGCCCACAATTCTGTGCAGAGAGGGTAGGGCATCTTCCTGAGGAAGTGATGGCAAGACTGGGCTGGAAGATAGGTTGGGATTAGCCAGGTGCAGGGAGCAGGGGGGGAAAGAGCTTTCAAAGTAAAGCAACCAGCATGTGTGGAGTTATGAAAGAGTCTGGTACTTTCCAGAACCTGAGAGAAGTTTAGTTAGGCTAGAATATGGAGGGTGCTCTTCGTCCAACTAATTAAGTGATATCGGGCAACAATGATGCTGATCTTCTGTCTCCTGCTCTCTAAGGGCAGAAGTGGGAGAAGGATGCCCCCGGAGGCTGCTGTTCTCAGAATGCAGAGATAAAACGGGATTTGTGGGAAAGGACGCTGAGGACCATATGTAAGATGGATTCGGGCACAGAGAAGACAAGGGAGAAACTAGAATCAGGGTGATCTGCTGGGAAGTTACCTGTTGATGAGACTACTGCAGTGGGAATGTGAATGGAGAAAGGAGTGGACTGGAAGAAGAAATCAGTTTGTTAAAGAACAGGAGATGCTGGGATGAGCAATTCCTTGAAAATTCCTGCAAGGAGGCTCACTTGAGAAGGATCATCATGATGTAATGGAAATGAACTGAATTTTCAAAGGGATACATCTCAGAGGACGGCAGCTGGAAAGCTAACGAAGAGATGCAGAAGGTATATCCCTGGAGAGAACTCAATGAATTTGTGCCAAGGAATTTTAGAAGGGAGTGTTTGAAAAAATTAGATTGAACTCTAACTTTCCTTTGATGAATGCTCTTTTAAACCCAGTGAATTGGGTAAATTCTAGGCTTAACAATAAAGAACTACAAAGTGCTGTTTGTGACTGGCCAAAGCAAACCGGGTAAGTCCTAGATGCTCTTCTAGCAATGTTAGCCCTGATTTTGTCTATTTCATTTTTATTGCCAGTTGGTGAATACTAACAAATGTTTGAAGTTTCCAGTATTTTGTTTGCGGTAACATAGCAGGAGACACTCACATTGCCGTAGTAGAGTTAGTTGTTCCTGAGTAAATCCGGAGAGACTCGAATCTTGCGCGAAGGCTTTCTAGCAATTATTTGCAGTGGAGTGTGTGGAAATACAGCTCTGTTGATGTGCGTTTGAATTCTGAAAGAGACGAAGGGTGCTGTGAAAATGCATCGCGCTGCATTTGTTAGGAAATGGGATTGCCCCGAGGAGCATGGCCAGGGCCTGGTACAAGCTCACCACTGACCCACCCCGGGAGGACAGGAGGCGGGCGCACGGTCGATAGGCAATCACAGCGCCTCCGGAGGCTCCCTGGCAGCTAGTCAGGCGGCACCGCTCTGCGCCTCCTTGGAATTCAAGATTTCCTGAGCATGCGGATGGACGCCTGCCTGCTTTAGCATTAACAGTCAAAGAGAAGAAACTTGGGACCTTTAAAAACATGCCATCTTGGTTTGTTATGATTGGACTTTGTTTTCATTTTTCTCAGTGGTCAAAGAATGTTGTTTCTAGCCAGAATATCCTTGCTATATGTCCCTCAAAAGACTGATTTATGGTTGCTATGGGAACCGGATTATCAAATTTTGAAAATTAGTGTATTTTAGGTCCCTAGACACTGCAACACTGTGTGTGTGTGTGTGTGTGTGTGTGTGTGTGTGTGGTTGCTTCTTCCATTTGGAGAAGGAAAGAATAGAATCTTTTTCATCTATTTTTATTAAATAAAGTGAAATATACACCTTTGTTAGGTGAATTGTGGAGTGTGTGGTGTAACATTTCATTCACATTTACTGTGTGTCTCCACTATCTCATTCCCATAGGGACAAATAAACTAAAATGCTGAGGAAGGGGGAGGTTACTTTATGTGATTATAGCTCTATTCAAAGTTTCCTTTTTCACCTCTTTTAATGAAAAATTAAGTGTCACTTTCTCAGTAAAGCTTCCAACTCCCCAAGATCTTGACCATTCCTCTCCCCCCTTCCTTATTCCACATTTTTCATAGCACTTACAACTATCTCAGAAACTATATATTTTGCTTATCTTATTTATTCAATATTTATTGTCCATTTCCTGCATTAGGATGTAAGCTTCATGAAGGCAAGGTATTTTGTCAGTTTTGTTTGCTGCTATATCCCCAGCATTTGAAAAAGTATCTAGCATGCAGTAGTTGCTAACAAGTACTTGTTGAACAAATAAAAAATTAATAATGTCATATTAATATTCATTTTATTGCTATATTGCTTTGCATATGCTCCACAGTAGTATCCATTGCTTTTGGAAATAGCTGTACTGTCCCTATTCAAGTGGTGACGACATGCTAATCCCCAAAGAGTGGGGCATCACCCCTAACACCAGCCACTAGAATACAAAGATGAGTAGGTGCTGTTCCACAGGGAGCTTACAGTGGAGGAAGGAGGAAGGTAGTCAGTGTAATGCTAGAGTTGACCTCTGATGGCTTTGGCTGAAAGGTACACATGTTTAGCCAGAACCTGTCATATGCCAGGCACCTTGCTAGTCCCTCACTGTTATTCTCCTGTTTTTCTGATGGCAAAACTCAACTTCAGTGAGGTTACATCAGTTTCCCAAAGTTGTACAACCTGAAGGTTAGATGTTAAGACTGGCTCTGTTTAGTCATTTTTTTCCCTCTAAAACCATCCTCTTTTACTGTTTTAAAACCTACAAGCTATTTATGTTCTATACCCCAGACAATAAGTTCTGACCTCAGTCTGCTTGGAGAACATGATGGGGTGAGATGGAAGGAAACTGGCACTTTATAGCATCACGAAATCATCTCAGTATGGAACTTATCTGTCTGGTCTGTTCATTTTTCTCCTGATTTATAATTATAGAAAATTCAAAAGCAAAACTGAACTACAGTATTTAGGGATGCATAACAAGCTGATGAAACTCTAAAGATATATAAGGAAGTAATTACCATAAATTCAGGATAACTATTGCTCTAGAGAGAGGGGAAGGTCTTATGAAAGGGTATTAGGGGTAGTTCTGGGGTGATGTCCGTGACCTGGGTGGTTGGTACACAGGTTCGTTAGGATGTGCATGCACTTTGCCCTCACTTTTCTCTCTGTGTGTAATTGTTTATCACAAAATAACACGTCTCTTCATATTTCACCGTTTTGCCTTTGAGGAGAAATGAAATGAGGGAGGAATGTAGGTGTGAGGTTTGACTGTGTCAGAAAAGACGGCACTTGAAAATCTGAGGTCAAAATGTAAAACCTGTGAAGAGAGAGAGCAAAAAAGTGGCTCTGTCTAGTCTTAAAGCCCAAGCTACAGATATCACTTTGCCCCCTTTGGTGGGGGAATGTTTAACTCTGTACAAATGCCTGTTGCCTCTTTCCTGGTGGTCCTTGGTGTAGGTGGCAACATGTGCTTTTAGGAGACTTAAGCTTAAAGACCTTTAGCCTTTATGAGGGTAGAGATTGTTTAAATTCACATAATTATTTCTAATCATTAAATATTCTGAAATAGTGTGACAAGGCCATTTTGAATGGCAACATTCGGGACTCATCCTTTAAGGCAGGGGTCCCCAACCCCCGGGCCAGGGACCAGTATGGGTCCGTGGCCTGTTAGGAACCAGGCTGCACAGCAGGAGGTGAGCGGTGGGCATGTGAGAGAGCTTCATCTCAACAGCCTCATTCATTCCCCCCCGCCAACGTCCGTGGAAAAATTGTCTTCCAGGAAACCAGTCCCTGGTGCCCAAAATGCTGGGGACTGCTACTTTAAGGGTCTTCTTTGCGAAGCCTCTGAGATCTCTAGGTAAAGTTCAAATGCTTTGTTTTCTAGGCGCCCATAGTACTAGCTTGCATACTTATTCACGATCAAATTTTTGGGTAAATGTATTTTTATTTAGATATCTCCTTCATCAGATGGGGGAATGCCTTAAAGGTTGGAATTTTTATCTTAACTCTCTGTGCCTAGTGATTTTGAAATGTTTGAAGAAAACAAATCCGTAGAAAGAATTCACAATTCAACCTATAAATCCATAGAAAGCATCCACTGCGTGGATAAAACTGGTGTTTGTTAATCTCCATCGAATAAAGCAGGAGTTGGGGACAAAGGAAAATTGTGTTACGCTTGTGAACCATCCATGCAGAGCTGGACAGTGAGAAGATGTAGGAAACATTGATTTCTAAAGTGGAAATGCTACTGACATTTGGAGAAAGTGAAAGAAACAACGTTCATAATTAGAATTCATGAATTACTTTATAATTGAACAAATACTTTCACAAATGTTATTAATTATCACAAAACACAGTGAGATAAAGAGATATAATCCTGTTTTACAGACAAGGAATCTTCAAAGAGGTTAGGATAACTGTGAACTTGACAAAGTCACACAGATGAATTATGGAGTCCACACAGACACTTTCAATTCCAAATCCTGGACATCTTCCACTATACAATGTTCTTTCCAGAATAGGAGACTTTTATCTCAGTAAGAGTATGTAGGACTCTGACTTATGTTCTCCATTCATGGTATCTGCAAAAATGAGTTATATATTGTTTGGTTCATTTTTTTTTCTATTCCAAAATGCTTTCATGTATGGCTTAATAAGACTCAAATGCATGTTAAATCACATTTTATATTTTATTTTTCTTTCATCTGTAAAATGGGATTATACCTCTCTCTCTCACTGAGTAACTTGAAGTGCTTTAAAACAGATAATCTTGTGCAAAATCCAGATGGACACAAGTGTTTCATAAACTTAGAAATTGGTTTTATGTTCTTTTTTTTATTTCTATCTTGCCTATCATGACCTTTCAAAGGTTTGTGGTTAAACCCAGAGTAAAACTCTCCCAATGTTATTTGCCCAAGAAGCTATTATGAGATTTATATATATGACAGGAGATAGAAGTAATCTTTGCAGATAACTATTAGTAATATGAAGGAGCAGATATTAATATGGGAAGTGACGACTTCCTTAAAAATACCAGGTGAACTTTCGACTTAAAGTTAATCCAGCAGGCCTGCAGGGACAGTAAAGAATAGATGGAAAGTCATGTTTCACACCTGCATACTTAAATCATCCAAGTCTGATTTCCCTCCAGCATTACCAATTACACTGATTATAGTTCTTAGTTTTCTTTGCACTTCAACCAAGTTTCCAGACAATTCAAAGTACTTAGATGATCAATCTGTGTACATATTCTTATTGATTGCACTTATCAGAAACCATAATGGAAAAGTTGTCATAAAGATCTCGATTAAATGATACACAAGCTGCCATGGCAAACATCTCATAGTTGCATTTTGGCTGAATACACTGAGCTTCAGTTTTTCACTTCATATTGATTGGATAGCCTCGTGCTGTGTATGTGCAAGTATGTTAATCTGTGAAGCTAGGGTGAGAATGCTGGGCATGTTCATGAATTAACTATTGATCTAGAATCTGGAATTCACTCAAGATAGTTTTTGAAGAACATAGGAGCCTCTGTAAGGATGATAAAATGCCATCAGTTGAAACTGGTTACAGATCTTGATAATTAGGAATACTAGTGTAATTAGACTCTCTAGATTAGTAAGGGCCGAACTAGATTTCTACTTCCTTTTCTTGTTGTTAAAGAATAGCGTTCATACCCTTTGTTGAAATCAGCGCTCTTTTATAGAGAAGCTCTTCTCATCTAAAGGAATAATGTAAAATATGGGGAAACTACATCAGCATGAAAATGTTCATAACTGCCTAGTTTATAGAAAGGAGAAGCTGAAAGAAGCCTATAGGACGTGATGCATCCACTTGACAGAATTTGGGAGGCATTGAAGGTTACGTTTATGAGGTCTTAGCAATGTGGAAACTGCTTTGATATGATGCTAGGTGAAAATTTATTTTACACAGGTAAAATTGTAGATAACTTACTATTATATTTTTCACAAATATGTATATGAAAATAGATTTATGGAAAATAGTAGTCATTTAATTACTCTTATTATCAGCATTTTGCAGATCAGTGCTGTTAAGTAACTTGTCAGGGTCACACAGCTACTCAGTGAGAGGGTTTGGACCTGATCCCAGCATTGTCTGCATCCCACGACCATGCCTTAAGATTATAGTAAACTTGTAATATTGCTTCTTTGACACTTAAAAAATATATATCTACTATAAGGAAAATTAATGAGAAATACAAAATGGTGCTATAAAAAGTTTTTCTTTGACTTAATTTGTTCAACTTTAATTTTCTTTCCACTTTCATTCTTTCCTATACTCATTCATTCTTCTCTTTCCTTTCCTATTCTTTTCTCCTTCCCCATACTTTTGTAGAAGAGGAAAACGTTTTCCTTGACTCTTAGGGTCCTTGGCTGGGTCTGAAAATGAGGCCAACAACGATTAACAGGACTAAAGCATACACACTTATTTAGTATCAGTTTTATGTGATTAAGGAGCCTTCATAGGGAAATGAAGACCCAAAGAAATGGTAAATCTGAGTGTTTTTATGCTAAGTTTGATGAAGCTCGGACATTTGTGGAAAGATATGATAAGACAGAGTAGCAGATAAGTATAATAAAATGTGGAAACTTAGTGAGGCTGTTTCCTTTAGATTCTTCTCAAAGTCTCCAACTTGGCATGTTGGCATCTTGGATGTTCATTTTTCCTCCAGGTATAGGGAGGGTGCCTGTCACAGGAGCGTCTTAAGACCTGCTTCGGGGAGGAAGGGAAGGTGGAGGGTTAAAGGTCAGAGAACCTTCTTGCTTCTGCTCTTTTCTCAAACTTCTTCAGCTTAAAATATGCAATATGCCAAGATACTGTATTTTGGGGCAATGTGTCCTGAACCTCATCACTTTCAGTTCTTAACCAGCAAGAGCCATATTTCTACTAAGACCGTGTTCCGGTGGATAACTGAAAAACTGCCTCACCCAGCCTCCCCTCTGTTCCTGACTGGTCTTCTCCATCCTTGGTCATTTCCTCTTGGATGCCTCCCACCTATCTTAGTTTATTCCTTCTCTTCCACTGGAAGTAACCAAGGGAATTTCCAGACTCTCTTTGTGGAGGGGTGGGGGGTGACACTCATTTAGTCTCATATATTTTAAATCTGAGCGATTGGAAATTTCTACTCCTGCTCTTTAGTTCTCATTTTAGGAGCTGCATTTCTTGGCGGTAACGACTGTGGAGCAAATGTTAACTCTTTCTAGAGAATTCATACTAATTTGGCCCTTTAAAAGTTTTAAGCAGGAAGACTATTTTCCCTGGCCTCCCAGGGGTAGTGGGTAGAGGTGGAAGATGCTGGTGTTTATCTCATGTTTTTAATTAACATGTTTGTTTTTAGGGTGTCTTTTCTTCTCTGACATTTCTCCCTCTGGACTCAGCAAGTTTTTGAATCGTTGGTTCTCCTGCCATGAGAACATCCTTTGAGAGAGGCCCTAGAGAAGTTAAGAGACCCTGGAGATCTCAAGAGATGTTAATTAGTAGGAGTAAATAAATGGCTTGTTTATTTGTATGCACCTTTTAATGCTGTCCTTTCCTTTTTTAAATTAAGAAGTAGAAAATGTGCTTGTGCTTAAATGTAGTGTAAAGTCTCCCATATTCCTTTGGGTGTTGGTCTATTTTCCCTGGTTGCAGAAAGTATGTTCAAAAGAGCTTTATCTCTTGAGAATGGCCTTCCCCCATTTTATTGCCTTTTATTGCCACCCCTACCCTTGCACAGAAATATCATCTGAATGGTAATAATATTTTATCATCTGCTATAGTAACGATACTTGCTTATTTTCAAAAATTATACAGGATTAGAGTTGAAGAAACAGAGGCTTGGGAATTGCCCATGATTTGCATAAAACTCTTTTCATCCAAAAGTATAAAAATTATAGTGACTGAGTAAGAAGGAACCTTTAGAATGTCTTCCCCATTCTTATCTTCAGGCAGCCTCACACTTAAGACTGCTCAAGGAAATGAAATGCTGGAAGCCATTAAAATTATTTTCAGAACTCTTCCTGGTATCCTCCTTCTAAAATATAATAAGTCAAGCTATTGGAACTTTCTTATTAATATTTTACTTAATCTCTAACAGCAGAATTCAAGCTTGTTATTTTACATCCCATTCAAGAGAAGCAGTATGGAATAGTGGTTAAGAGCATGAATTCTGGAGTTAGTCCACCTGGGTTCAGATCGTGGCTTGGCCACTTACTACTGTGTGACACTGGGTAAGATAGTTTATTTCACTTGGCTGTAGTGTTCTCCTCTCTAAAACCGGCTAAAACTAGGTATGAGAATTTAGTGAGGTACTATATCTAAGATACTTAGAACAGTGCCTGGTACAGAGTAAGCACTAAATGATCTTTATGAGATTAGTCTTACCATTAAAAGAGGAGAATGGTCTTCAAATTAGAAAGGGTAGAATGATAATTGAAGGGGAGTTGAATCTCAAGATGTCAGGAGATAGTAAGAAAGCCCCAGTTTGAGGTTTTTAATCCTAGACTAATTACATTCCAGATTCTTGAGATAATGTGTATAGGTTATGATAGAACCATTTTTGGTAATCATCTTGGAAGCTTGTAGATATTTCTGAAGACAATTAAGAAATAAATGGTATTTTCAAAAGCCATCCAACATAACCTAATGATAAGGGTGTGCACCTTGATGGACTTGATTATAATACCGTTAGCTGGATTTGCAGATTTGTACTCATACAATTACAGTGTTAATTAATGGCTCATGAACATTTTTTGTTGTATCAGGAGTTTGAAGGAGTTTACAATTAGAATACCAATAATGAAAGAAATAAAATGTAAATAAAAGTAGAAAGTTGGTACTATGGCACAACAGAGCCCAAGCATGGGACCTAGGATCTAACATTATATGTTACCACTGAGCTTTAGGTTGAGCTCTGAGGTTCTTGGCAGCCAAGATGACAAAGGAGATATGATCCATTGTGTCACTGTCATTATCCCAGAATAGAAAGTAAATAGGTTCCTCAGGGGAATTTTTCCTTAGTGCTGATTTTTAAAAGAGATTTTTCACATGAGACCATAAATAATGAGTATTGATTTAATAGGCAATTCCTTCAACAATACGTTTTGAAGCAAATGCTCTTTCTTAAAACAACCTTAGGAAAAAAGTCTAAAAGTTATTATTAAATGTCAGTTCAGCAAAGGCACTATTATGAAAGGCTAAGCTAATTTGCGCTATGTATGTGAACTTCATGTAGTCTGACTTGATCCAAGATTTAGTTTAGAGATTGACTGTATATCCTTCAGTGGTGTTTTTCAAGTCATTTCTCTGGTTGGGAATTTTAGCAAGACCAGTATGCTTTAAAAATCAGCTCGGAAGCTAGTTAAGTCAGCCCACTATGAGGAAAACCATAATTTATTTCTCCACCAAATCTTGAAGCTCAGAGTTCGTGAGAGGTGCTAGGGCACTTGGTGGGGTGGCAGGGAGTGGTGAAGGAAGAGAAAGACTTGAGGGGTAAAATTAAGCAGTTTCAGCTTTAGTTATTTTTACACATTGGGTTTTTGGAAAAGACTATGCGACAAACAATAAAATAAATTATTTTGTTTAAAAATTTGGAAAACTACCATCATGTTGCATGGCCATAGTGATATTGGTCTAGTTAGTCATCCTGGCAATAAAAAAATCCAAAAGAAACTCTCATGGATTGTTTTATATTTTATTTTATTTATTTTTTTTTTTGCAGTACGCGGGCCTCTCGCTGTTGCGGCCTCTCCCGTTGCGGAGCACAGGCTCCGGACGCGCAGGCTTAGCGGCCATGGCTCACGGGCCCAGCCGCTCCGCGGCACGTGGGATCTTCCCGGACCAGGGCACGAACCCGTGTCCCCTGCATCGGCAGGCGGACCCTCAACCACTGCGCCACCAGGGAAGCCCTGGTTTATTTTAATAAGAACTTTTTCTGAAGATCTAGCCAAATGATTAGTTGCACAGATTACCTCCTGAAAGGGGTGCGGAAAAGGGGAAACAGACAAACAAATTCCAATTGCCTTTTGAAGAAAAATTTCTGCAGATACTGATTTTAGTTTTAGAGTAATTAATACTAATCTATAACCTATTAACTTTAACTTTGGCTAGAAAACAGAACAAATTATGTATTTCTAGACCAACCTAGGATTCTAGGTTCCTCGACCAAACTAGAAGAATGAAAATAAAACCATGTATCAACATACAGGATAATAATTACTTTTCTAATTTCTGTGGAAATGGAAACTGCATGCAATTTATCTGATTATTTACAACAAACTTGAGACACTAAAACACAGCAGCCATGCTCCACACACCAGTAGAGATTATTTGTTCTGCTTTGAAAACCCTCATTCTTCCAATGTTAAAAAAAATGCAAGTTTTGCAGGAGCATCAATAACTGGGTGTCCATACTGCTATCATGTATCGATAGCTTAGGTCACACCTAGTCCCTGTCCTTAGTGTTAAGGACAATTCAAGGGAAATAAAAAGCTATCTTTTATCTCTTAGGAAATGGAGAAATACAGATAAATAGAGATGAAGCCTTTCTCTCTCAGTTGCTCCTCTATACTTTGAATAGAGCTTTAGCATTTCTTTAGACATGAGACTGGTTGTATATTAGAGTCTTTTACCGCTCCTCGAACCTTTTGTATCCCTAATCCTAAAAACTCAGTTAGGATAGGGTCACCGCTAATTTATTATGTAAACCAGAACCCCTTTGAATATGGAAGTAGTTAATGAAAAGACAATAAGCAAAAATGGGACTGTCCTGGACAAACTCCATGTATAGTGTCCTAGAATCTAGGTATAAACAGTTGCAGGGATCCTGGAGTGTGAAGGGTTAAGGAGGTGGAGAACTGTGTGATTAAAATTAATAAAACACATTCATTATTTACCAGTTGAAGTATCTAAAAATATAAATAAGAAATTATAAATCACCTGTAAACCTGCTTCCTAGAGATAGCAATTGTTAATATTGGGATGAGTGACTTTCCACCTAGAATCTTCATGCAGAGTAAATAACATGTATCTTTTTTTTTTTTTAAATCAGTATCCCTTTTAACCATTGCTTTGTATCTGTTGCTTTTACTTAACTTTAATCATAAGCATTTCCCTGAGTCAAATATTATTTTAAAAAATTTTTTTAGGGCTGCAAACTATTTTATCTTGTAGTTATACTATAATGTATTAATTTCTCCTTATAATTGGTATTTTGAGTTATTACATTTACAAAATATGATGAACATCTTTGTAACTCACCTTTTGAGTGGAAGTCTCATAATTTCTTGAGAGTAAATTCTGGGAAGTGGAATTACTGAGTCAAATTTTCAGGGCTCTTGATACATATGTGTGTGTTTATGTGTGTGTGTACATGTATGTATACATATAAATATATATATGTATATATAATTTAAATTGTTGTCCTTCTGCAAAAATACACCACCTTAAAATGCCACCAGCTATATATCAGGTTGCCCCAAATGGTTGACTTTTTCCTTATATAACATCTGTAAAACCAGTACCTAGAATGGAAAAAAAAATGTCGGTAACTAAAATGGAAAAAAAAAAATGTGTGTATATGTGTCTGTATAGTTTCCTTAGACATCTCATAAATTGCTATGTGGCAAGTAAGTAGGAAATAATTACTTCATTGGAACATCCTTTGCTTTATTAACTTTGGAGAAATCATGAAATCTTTTATTTTTCTCTCTTAATGTTTTTATGAAATGACAAAGCCGTATGTCTGGGGTTGGTTATGAAAATACAAAAATGTACAGAAGTTTTTTACATGTGTCATTGGATTGAAAATGAAGGGGAATTAGGCTGCTAAGTAAGTGTTCAGTTGGTACTTTATTTTTTATTTAAAAAAAGTTTTTTGGGCTGCGTTGGGTCTTTGTTGTGGTGCGTGGGCTTCTCATTGTGGTGGCTTCTCTTGTTGTGGAACACAGGCTCTAGGCGCGGGCTTCAGTAGGTGCAGCACGCGGGCTCAGTGTTTACGGACATGGGCCCTAGAGCAGTGCCTGGGCTTCAGTAGTTATGGCGCTTGGGCTCAGTAGTTGTGGCTCGTGGGCTCTAGAGTGCAGCCTCAGTAGTTGTGGAGCACGGGCTTAGTTGCTCCATGGCATGTGGGATCTTCCAGGACCAGGGCTAAACCCGTGTCCCCTGCATTGGCAGGCAGACTGTCAACCACTGTGCCACCAGGGAAGTCCCAGTTGGTACTTTAGACTTAAGTGCCAATCAGGTGGAGTAAGTGACATGGTGGTGTGAACATCAGGGCTTCTAACTTGAATGGACATTCCCAATGAGGTGAGTGGGCAGTTTGGTGCATGAGAGCAACATTAAGCTGGGGAGTGACCTCTTTGCTTAGTTGCAAAAGATAAGTCAGGTTATTTTTCAGAAGCTTAAGTCTATCAGACTGGCCTTGTTATTTATTGGGATGATGGATAGATAACAACAGGGGCTCATCCTCCAGGGCTATTGTGATCAAGACACAGCAAGTGAATAGAACATGTAGTCCATTCTAGTGGATCTCAGGAGCTATAAGCAGATCTTTGACTGCCCATGAAGGGTTTTTATTGGTTTGTTTGCTTTTTAAATTTGTGGGTGTCATCAGCAAAGTCCCTTCTTACTCTATTCCAAATAATCTGTTGGGGAAAATTCCAGGTCTGGTTAACTTTTCCTTGTTCCTCAAATTGAGGGAAGAGAGTTGAATGATCCACTGTTCCAAAAGGATTCTTGTGTAGCCATGTCTTGTTAGAGGAAGTAAGTCAAGAAAGCTTCTAGACCTGATTATAGATCCTCCATGGTGCTCTTCAAGGAGTGCATCCTCTAATCTTCTCCCATCTAATGAGGACACTTCATGAGGCCAGTACAGTGTCCAGGGTTGTCTGGGACTGAACGTCTAGACTCAGGTGAGTGAACTCTTTAGTAGGGCTTGGTTGGTATATTATATGAGAACACAGTGTTAATTGGATACCTCAGATGTGCTGGTAATACATGTAAATCCTCTAAGCTAATAAGCTGTTTTGGATTTCTCCGTTTCTTCATTAAGATCACACATATCTTAAGGAGAGTTGGCCATACTACCATGCTGTGTGGAGGGTGGATTAGCAACCACAATTCGCCAAGCTTTAAGGTGAATCTTTCGATCCTTCATAGACTTTTAATACAGGAACCATCAGCTTAGACAAGATAACTGTGCAGACAGGATAAAAGAAATAGGACATCATTCGCAGAGACAAAAGTTAACATATTCTCTCTTTCTAGCAGATAAATAATAGAAAAGGCAATATTGTCCAAGAGAAAACAAAAATAATATCAAAAGAGTTTCTTGGGACATACTTTGAACTCCCCCCTGCTAGTTATGCAGAGGAAAATTACCGTGCTCCGCATCCACCAGGGTTAGAAAAGGAGGAGAAAATGTCTTTAAACTGCAGACTACAGTGTGAGAGATTTAGATTGGTTATAAGGAATAATATTCTAGTAGGATAGTTAAACACTGGAAAGTGTTACCCAAGAGACGTTGCAGGCCTAGAAGTGGGGTGGAGGAGTTACAGGTACCTCTGACCCCTGAATGCATTACACTAAGAGTCTTTAGAGAGCAGTGGGAAAAAGTTATGTGAAAGACGTACACAAGCTACGGTTACAAAGAATTTTCGGGACTTGATAGAAAGAAAGAGGAATAGCAAAAAATCACTCCTAGGCTAAAAAAACATCATCTCAGGGATGGCGGAAGAGTCAGGGTGCTAATGCACATCAGAATATAAAAGAGGCACAGAAGGAACTGTCTAGACAAGCAAAACACACTGTGAAAAAAGGATCGAGAAAAAGGGAGAGGAATTAAAATGTTAGCTTGCTATGTTTATAGCAAACAGTTATATGCTTGTAGAAATGTTTTGGTTTGGTGTCTGGAAAATATGTATAAAATGTAAATAGCTCTTTATTTAAAACATTTGAATTACTTTCTCTGAAGAATATTAAATAGTGATAGATTGTGAATTGGCTGAGATATTTATGGGCTTTCAAGGAGAAGGATAAAATCATTGGTCTCCTACAATCAATTCTTAAATTATGATTCCTTCATCATTATTGTGATTTTTGGTGCTGAGTGTGTGGTCTGAGGTTCCGAGTGCATGTGGGTGTCATTAGACAAATGTTTACCAAGCAGACTACTAAGGAAAATGGCATGGGTTCCAAAGATGTGATGCATTTTTCAAAAGGAGCTTGCAGAATCCTCAGGGAGATTTGACGGTAGCAGACACCATAAGGGCCCCTGGGGGGTACAAGGCATTTCTACCAGAGCTGAGAGCTGGCAGCAATGAGTGTGGGCTCTGTGAGAACACACCAGGCTTTCCTGGAAGGATGGCACCTGGGCTGGGCCTTGGAGGGGAGATGGAGGCTTTGACGGATGGAGATATGCAAGCAGAGGGAGACAGGCATCCTAGGAGCAGAGAACAGTGGTTGGTAGTACAGAGAAGCTCTACGCCTAATGTGTGGTGTTTTCCGAAAGCCAACAAAGGCTTTTGAGGAGGAAAGAGCACCGTAACCTTGAAGGAGAGAGAAGACAGGAAGACCAGTTAGGCAGCAACTGAGTTCGTTTAGGCAAAGCAACGATGGCTTGTCCTAGGTAAGGAAATGAAAATGACAAGAGTCATGAGGGAGAAACTGTGAGAAAGGCCTGGGTAGGTGAAAAGGGGGAATGCAGAGAGAGCCAAAGATGGGAGGATGCTTAGTAGAATGTTGAGGCCATTGATAAAAACTAGAGAGACGGGGGCTTCCCTGGTGGCGCAGTGGTTGAGAGTCCGCCTGCCGATGCAGGGGGCACGGGTTCGTGCCCCGGTCTGGGAGGATCCCACATGCCGCGGAGCGGCTGGGCCCGTGAGCCATGGCCGCTGAGCCTGCGCGTCCGGAGCCTGTGCTCCGCAACGGGAGAGGCCACAACAGTGAGAGGCCCGCATACCGGAAAAAAAAAAAAACTAGAGAGACGGAAAGGATATTGATAAGCAAGTCCTTGGAATCAAAACCTGCTTCTCTTCTGCCTGATTTTCTTTCTTCCCTCCCATCCTCCCTTCTGTCCCTTGCATAAAGCCTCTGCTTTTGTGCCTGCTCTGCTCAATGTAAAGTAATGAAGGGAAATAAAAACATGCAAAAGACATCCCCTTGCCTTTTAATTGCTCACCATCTAGTTTGGGGAATAGGATCTAGGCATACTTCGGAAATAATTAGCACACAGGTAAAGATAATATAACTACTGTGTGAGTGCAAAAGAGGAAAATGGTGGGTTAAGGTCTCTGTCCGGCAGAAGCTAAACTTAGAAGTGGATATGCAAAGTGTGCTCTATTTTAGTTGTGCATCAGGTAATAAATGGGGTCAAGCTCATTGGTTCTGGTTCTAGTTTGAACCAGATTTCTCTTTCAGGTACCCTTGAAGATGTTAGCATGTCTCCATGTGTTGTCACCCGTATATTCAGAGATCAGAGGAATATTAAAAAAGTTTATGACAAGCTATTCCTGCCCTCTTGTTATTTATGGAGATTTCTTTTCCCTAGGAATTACATTGCAGATAATTCATTTTTGAAAGCTTTCCTGTATTTCAAAAATATTTGTTGAATGAACAAATAGAGTGACTTTTTAAATTAATTTAACCCCAACTTTCAAATAACAGCATTCCTAGATGAAGTGAAGCCTTCAAATGATTTCAGGGTCGGATTTATCGTGGTCATATCTTAGTGTAGGATTCCAGCTTTGGATTTCACATCCGGCAGTTGTGAACTAGAAATTTTAAACACTACGCACCCAGCCCCTATCTTTAAAGGACCTGTGACTTCAGTAGAAGCTCTAAGAATTTATTTTATTCCAAAAGGTTAAAAGAATCCAAAATGGGCTGGTTATTTTGCACTTCCCTCTTAATAGCACCCAGGGATAAATACTGGTATCTTTTGTTACCATCTGTTTTCTAGTTTCTCTGTCTATTTTTATGTCCTGTTTCTATTCTGTTAAAAATTCTCTTCTATTTATAAAAAGTACATATAGTTGGCAATATGAGATTTTTTTTGCGTCTTCGTGTATTTGATGAGACAAACTACTAGATCATTTTGGAAGACAGTGATTTGTGAAATTTGAATATGAAAAAACAGTAGCAAAGAGAAGAAAAGCAGTGGGGGTATTTGCCAGATGGGAGATGCCTTACTGCTCTTCTGCAGGCCCTGAGAGCCACTTGATAGAAAAAGGCTCACTGAATCTAATCTTTTGATATTCACTCAGGGCAACTGCTGACTTCAGAGCAGGTACTGTCTCTAGAAGGAGTAGAGAGTGATCCCTGTGGGGCACTAGAAGGCCTTTTTTTCCTATTTCTGCTCTTTTGGGTCTCTGTTCTCTAATTAAAATAGGTGTTTTGGAAAAAGAGAACATGAATTCTGAATACAGTAATAAATTGTATCCTTGCCTCAGATGGAATTAAAATGACTGCAGACTTGAAATTTCCCTGCCTCTGAAAACTTAATTTGATATTTTCTGTTACACACCAAGTAGTGATTTGCAGAGGCACAGACTGCATCTAATCTTACATCTAATTATCTGATCATCTGAATCGCAAATACAGTAGTTAAAGGGTGTCTGTTTAAAGGGCAGCCGCAAAATGTAAATATTAAAAAGGAGAGCTCTCTAGTTTTCAGGAAGCAGACATGGAGATTTATAATAGCCATTATGTTATTCACGGTATTAGGTCAGCAGGTCACATAAAAATGTGGTTACGTTGTTCTGTCATTAAAATGTGAAGATAATTCTGAAGTCTGTGCTGAGCTTGTTTTGACAATTAACCTCCATTAGTATTCTAGGCCACAGAAGAGCAAAACTCTTAAAAGGCTCTCTTTTTCATGAATGTACTGTCAAATTGACTTCATCATTTAAATAGGACTGTAGCCACAGTAAATGATGAGTTGATATTTATACAAAGCATAACCTTAATTAAAATATTAAACGCAGTGTTCACGGAATTATTGTACATTTATATGTAATAGAGTAAAAACATTGCATGGGACTGTTAAGCTTTTTGTATGAATCTAATTAACTTTGACAGGCTCTGGGCTTTTCTCCCCCTTATTTTCAGAAGTGCTGTAGAATAAATGTTCTTGCATCTGGAAAACTTCAAACAGTTTTGATCAGCAGTTCAGATCTGATTTAAAATGTACGTATTGAGATGCTCTCTTAGACATGCAGCGCTCAACTTCTTGTGGCAGGAAGGCAGATGTGGAAGGGAGAACAGCTGTAGACTGGTGCTGCCAGTGGGTATTGTTTTTGTCACAATTTACTGTCAAGCCGCTACCGCTGTGAGCAGGTCTTTGTATATTAGGCTCTGGTTAATGAAAATGTGAACTCGCATGGCTGATTCCCTGAAGGGCGATTAGGAGGGAGATATTTCTCTTCACCCTTACACTTGAGGCACCAGGAGCAAATCTAAATTCCCACGGAGCCCAGTGACTTCCTGTTTGGTAAGTGAGGGAAAGAAGTCCTCCTGCAAACAGTGAATTAGGACATTGAGGATAGTGCAGTTTTTGTTCTCCTGTTCATTCCCTAAAATCCCACTAAGGATCAGCACTGAAAGAAGCTAGGAATTTCTCAGTCTAATTGCTATGATTCAAAGGTAATAACAATAGCAACAACAATAGTTATATTTTATTCAGCACCAATTGTGTAGCAATTGATTTGCAAACATTACTTTTTAAAAATTTTTAAAAATTTTATTGAAGTATAGTTGATTCACACTGTTGTGTTAATTTCTGCTGTACAGCAGAGTGATTCGGTTATACGTATATATACATTCTTTTTCATATTTATTTCCATTATGGTTTATCATGGGATATTGAATATAGTTCCCTGTGCTATACAGTGGGACCTTGTTTATCCATCCTATGTATAATAGTTTGCATCAGCTAATCCCAAACTCCCAATCCTTCCCTCCCCCACCCCCCTTCCCCTTGGCAACCACAAGTCTTGCAAACATTATTTTATTTAATCTTTACCCCATCTCTGAAGAAGATACTATTTCCAGTTTACTGATGTGGAAACTGAGGCCCAGAGCCTCTATCATCCTCCCAAAGGTACATAACTACAAAGCATCAGTGATATTAAAATGCGAGAAAAATGTAAATTGGCGTTGAATATTGAAATAGATAAAAATTAAGTGTAAAAATATAACACAACAATATGTATTTGATATGGACCTATTTCTGTAAAAATGCAAAAAAAGAATGTGTGGCTATATATACACACATACACATGTATATTGATACAGATGAAAAGAAAGAGAACTGAACATACTAGATGGCTGACAGTGGTTATTTGAGGTGGCTGAGCAGGGGAAGAAGAAGTAGAACAATTTTTTCAAGTTTTTTTCATTAATTTCTTAAATTGTTACAATCTTTAATTCATGTGTTGCTTGGGTAATTACAAACTTAGAGATCCAGAAAGGACTTTTGCTGCCAAAGTGAACATTTGAAAATGAGAATACTAAAAAAGAAAGTGGTGGCAGCTCTGATTTCAGCTAGGGCTGTCTGACCCCAACATTTGTGCTTCTTCTGCTAAACTATGTGGCTTTTTAAAATGTGTGATTAATATTTTAAAAAAATCCCACGAAAGGGGATGGTGAATCTCTGACCTCCCTTTGGTCCTTGGAAAATCCTGCTTATCCATTGCTGATTTGAGGATACATCAGAATTCCATCCTTAATCTATTTAAGCCAATCAATATATATCGAGTCCCTATGATGCACCAGTTGCACTGTGAAGCCCAGAGGAGGCTGCAGAAATGACTAAGGCATTGATTCTACCCTTTTAAGGTGTTTAAAGCATCATGCACAGACAGACTTATGCCCAAACAGCTGACAGACAAAGCCTAGTGTCATATGTGTGTTGACAGTGGCAGAAACAGTGTGCCATGGGACATTTAGGAGGGGACAATATAAGGCTAGGGCTCACGTGACAATTTGTTGGGTACCTAGGTAGATGTCTAGGAGCTGGACGTGATGGAAGATGCCAAGATGTGGCCTCTGGGCTTCCCTGGTGGCGCAGTGGTTGAGAGTCCGCCTGCCGATGCAGGGGACATGGGTTCGTGCCTCGGTCCGGGAGGATCCTACATGCCGCGGGAGCGGCTGGGCCCGTGAGCAAATGGCCGCTGAGCCGGCGCGTCCGGAGCCTGTGCTCCGCAACGGGAGAGGCCACAACAGTGAGAGGCCCGCGTACCGCAAAAAAAAAAAAAAAAAAGGACTGAATAACAATTAAATCCATTCACAGCTGATGCATTTAGTTTATATGTATATACACACATACACATACATGCATTTATTTGCTATATTCATATAAATCAGGCATCACAGATGTCTCCCTTTCTCTCTCTCTTCCCTCCTTCCCTCACTCCTTTGCTCTCTCCATCCCTCCCCTCCCGCTCTTTCTCCCTCCCTTCTTTCCTTTTTTTCCTACTAGTATTTCTCACACATTGGGCACAGAATCAGGCACACTTGGTTTAAAAAAGAGAGAGATTTCTACCCTAAAGAATAGGAGACTAGAAACGTAGAGGAGCTAGCTGTTTAGGGAGTTTCATTTGAACAGATAGTAAATCTGTGTTCTAGATCCTTCTAGTAGTACCGTGATCATGTGTCTAAAGTATCTAGCACAGTGCTAGTATATTCTAGATGCTTAGTAAGTGTTAGTTCTCGTCTCCATCCTCTTCTCCCACCTTTCCACAAGGCTTTAGTGATCCAGTCTGGGGAGAAGAGAGAAAAACCCACATGGGAAGGACTGTAAAAAATAATCTAAGACTGAGGGTTGCATATTTGGAAAAAATTTGATGTTCAGTAATCAATTCCTGCCAATGTCTCAATATTAGATTGATTAGGTCTATTACTGAGCAACCCTGGACTTCTTAGAGTGAAGATAAACAATGTAAGTATATTAAAATTGCATATGCATCTAGAGCAAACCACATACACTGTTAAGTATTTGGGATGGTTATTTTTTAAAAAGATATTTCTATCATTTTGACTTTTTCCCTATCTTTTTGATTTTAATCATTCTAAAACAGATAAAAATCTTTCACAGCCTGAGTCATACTTCTTTAAAGACTGAACTTAAGATTCAGCCCTTGAATTTTTTAAAATGATAATTTTTCAAGTTATATATGTACTCTCACCATAGAGAATCTGTAAAATAAATAAAGGAAGTATAAAAACCAAACAAACAAAAAGACATAATCCTACAAGCTGGAAAAAACTATTGTTAGCATTTGGTTTCAAGTTCTTCTAGTCTTTTTAATGCTTATTTATATTATGGGTATTGTATATATTTGGTTGCGATTATACTTTTTGGATTTGGCTGCACAGTTTTTTAGTGTGATTCAGCTTAAGATCATTAATCACTTTCACAATAGTTCTGAGGGGGACATAGAGAAGAGGCCTGTCATTGAACCTGATCGGGCTCCATGCCAAGGCTTCTCTCTCCTCTGATGTCATCCCCCCGAGTGTGGATGGCCAGGGAGTGACCTGGGAGGAACTTCTGCTCTGTGCCTGATGGGGCAGACTGTGAGGGCGGTTGCTCATGGCAGCTGGCTGGCACTCAGGTTTGGACGGCTGACTGGACATGGTCAGAAACAGGAAACACAAGTTAATTGGCACATGTCTTGGGATCCAAGTTCAAGCAGAATAACAAGTTAGGACCTGATATGACCTGATTGTGCTGGACTTGCGGGATCGAAACAGAGATGGGAGAAGAGAAAACATTCTAAGAGCATCTTTAGTCAGACAGAAGACTTGTATATCCAACAGCCTTTTCTGTCCTCTCTGGGTTTTAAAGCCACTGAATGCATTTATGCCAGACTGTGGGGGCCCAGAACTCAGGTGTATGAATGGTTAGCGTGGCAGCACGTTTGGAAAGGGAGACAAGGTGTTCATCCCAGAACTTTGGCTTATATGTATTTATTTGGGATAGTTTTGGGGAGTCTTGTGGACGTTGTGGGGGAAGGGAATGTTAAAGTGTCCCTCCCCCAACAATGACTTGGTTCTCTTACTGATTATTTCTTTGGAGCCCAAGAACTACCCTTAGTTCAGGAGAACACTTGGAACGTTGTTTGAGGGAAGGTCCTTCTCATCTGAACTGACTAGGGATTCCATGCAAGGTCCCTAGGCCCATGGTGGTCCAGAAAATCCATGTCCTTCTGTGTTGGATGACCGGTCGCAAATATTTCTTGATTTAATATATATTTATTAAGCACCAACCATGTATCAGATACTGTGCAGAATACTATGGATATAAAGACTAATAGAAATGGTCCTTATACTGAGGAAACAATATACAGAGAGGTAGATTTGTAAGGAGATTAATAAAAGCCTTGTAGTTAGAGGTGGGGTTATGCTTTTTGTCCAGACATGGGAGTTCAGTAGTGAGTCCTAATGAATGATTGTTGAATGATTACATATTGCATTTACCTACTTACTATCACCTTTTATCAAAAGCAGAATTTTGCACATAACTTCTGTTTATGCAAAGCTTCTCATGCTATTACTTGTGTTTTGAAACCTGAACAAATACATGACTGTCATTTTTTCCCTGCTGTTTCTACAGTGTGCTATTTTTTGAATAGTCCTCTTTACATACTACTTCCTCCTCAGTTCAACATTTTATCTCGTTTATAATCCAGTAAACCAGGAACCTGACATGGGATGTTGCCCGTTTTATTATTCCTCCAATGATCTTTAGAGGCAGTTTCGGGATTATAGCAGCAGTTCCCGAGACTCTAAAATGGGATAGATTCACTGAGCAGTGATTCTCTACCTTTGGTCTTTGTCATACTCCAGAGGTGATCAGCTCCTTGTCACAGCTGGAGAATCATTGGGGACGTGGAGCTACAACTGAGATTGTTGCTGGACATGTGTGAATGAAATGTATATTTCATGACTGCAAATTGTACAACATTGTGAATCTGCCACTGTGGACAAAACTGGATCTGGCTTTTGACCTTTTTAGACCTTTTAGAGTAAAATAAAATTCTTTAATTGCTGGAAGTTAGCTAGTTCTCTTATGACCGTGGGGAAAGGGTATGTGTGCTACTGATCTGGTTGATCTTCAGTAGGTCTCTAGGGTTGTGATTCTCAAACTGTAGCATGCATGTGAATCGCCTGGAGGGCTGGTTAAAACACAGATTGCAGGGCTCCACCTCGAGAATTTCTGATTCAGTACATCGAGGTGGGGCCCAAGAATTTGCATTTCTAGCAAGTCCCAGGTATTGCTGGTGCGGCTGGTGCAGAGACCACATTTTGAGAACCACTAATCTAGGAGCTTCCTTTACTGCGTAAAACTATGATTACTTTTTAAAAATGTAAATTGGAAGGAAAAAACACCTATTGGAGGATGGATTCTCCTTTGGAATATTCGTGATTCTGTGGAAGATCAGAAAATCTGTGTTTAAGTATTTTCAGGAAGGGAGACAATAGCTTTCCTCATAACTTATTCAACTAGTTTTTCAATTAAAAAAATCTATTATAAAACCTTTATCTGAAACTTACCTCATCTTTGTCTTAGACTTTTTGACCTTAGAAAGGTGGCATCATTGATAATTGAAGATCATTATCAATTGTCTCTATTTCCTCCCATCCCATATCCCCAGTCTAAGTAATATATTGCTTTAGTACCCTAATACTGACCTTAATTTAATTTTGATAAACAAAAGGGTGGTGAATAGTAAGGCCAATTATCTTTGAAGAGAGAAGGCTGAACTCTTTTAACCTGTACAAGAAAGATTTCAAAGAAGACATCCAGGTTCCTGAAAGGAAGTTTATCTGACCCAGACATGACAGGCAGAAATGACTTTAATTTAGCTTGCCTCTTTCAAGTAAGGCTTTATATCGGAGATTTATTTGGATACACTTTGGTGCCCTTTGTGTTTTCCAGTTAGTAAATGAATGACCCATGTAACACCCAGCCTATGGAAAAGTTGTGTAACTTTTCCTTGGGTATCAGGGGTAAATCCCAGTTTTTATGTAGCCTGAGACATAAAATCTGGGAGGTCCTCCTAATGAGTACAAATATATCTTATAGTTGCAAATTTTACAAAAATTTATGCCAATGTGAAAATATTAAACTTCTTCCAGGGCTGGAAGCAGCCCAGGCTAGTGAGGGCCCTGAAGGTTGTTTCATTAGCTTCAAGGACAGTTCACTTCTGACTGTATTACAGAGCCCTGACACAATTGATAACACATTGTGGGTGCTCAAGGAAATTTTGTGGAGTGAATTCATGAATTCTTCATCACAGTACCTTCAAAGCAGTGTGATTTCCATTATTTTTGAGCGATTGATGTCACTATCAGTAACTTGATGTTGAACATGTGTTTAGCACTAGTTTTTTTGTTTTGTTTTGTTTTGTTCTTTAGAGAAGGAAAACACAGGGTCTAAATCAACCAGTGTTTTTCTGTGTGGAATCAATAGCATATTCATAAGGGACCTCCCATCTTAAGCTAAAGAGATTAGCAGTGAAGACAAAATGGTGATGATGAATGGCTTAGGCCAGGGAGGATGTCAGCCTGATAGACCTGACAAATAGAACTCAAGGCTGATTAGCTTGGAATTCTGAAGATTCCATTGCTCTGTCTTCTAATTTTTAGAGGATATAGGGCTGGGAGGTTTTGAATGGTGGAGAATTTGCTCTAGTGAAGTCCTCAATTTCTGGATGATTTTAGTGGAGCTTTGGCTACTGCACTGGGCTTGGGAGGCCAGGTTCAGGTGAGGATGGACTAACAGCAGGAGAACACATGATCCTGGAGTATGGTCAGAGCTGTTTGCCTCCTTTGCTCTCGAGTATGTATCATCAGGTAAAGATTCACAAGTGTTTCTGCTTTGAGATGGCAGTAAAAAATAAGCGAAGAATAAATAGCTGCAGCTTTCTCTTCATTAAGGTCAATGTGGTGGCTTAGGTCTTTGCAGAGATTCTGAAAGAAAATATAATAAAAGTAGAGGTTTAAGGAGGTAGGCAAAACAATTTAAAGATAGTCACAAGCACTGAAAAGGTTTTCCTTAATGATTGGATTTAGAGTTGTGAGGGGGTCATTTAAAAGGAAGGAGGACTACATTATTAGTCCATTATATCCCTGATAATAGAGACCACCCATTCCTTTTGAATAGTTTATGTGTAATAGCTAATACATTGACCAGGGAAAACAAAGTATCATTTATAATTGCTATTTGAATATTTTATGTAAAAGTTAATCTTCTGAAGACTCAGAGGAATCATTGTAGATTAAAATAAGAAATAAAGATTTGCATTTATAAGAAATTAATGATAGTTCTGAAATTGAAGAATCATTTAGTGCTGGGAGAAATAAATACAAATTGTAACATCTATCTGATGGAGTTTTGCTTAGATTGCTTCTGGTAATAAACCATCTATAATAATATAAATCAAGGGCTGGTGTTTGCCATAAATTTGCAATGTTTAGCATAATATTTGTTTGCATTTCATACTAAAGTGACACCAAGAAATATGAGATTAATAGTTATTAAGTGAAAATGACTTTCATGTCTGTAGTCATTTTTAGAAACAGTTATGTGTAATTCATTTAGGGAGCAGAGAAAATTAATTTGCAGCTGTGGTGGGATCTAGCACGTTAAAACAAAGAGGGAAGTGCCATATAGTAATAAACTTTTGGAACATAAGGGTGGGATTCATTTTTAACCCCTCCTTTTGATTTCTCTCTAACTTCTCAATACCTTATGGTACCCTTCAGGTCACCACGCTTTTGTTTGTTGACTCCAGAACATTATACTAATAGCTTAAGGAACAGGAAAATTGATACAAGTTCTCAAATTATGTCATAACATTGGAGATCACAAGCTTAACCATACCTAGGGGGATAGAGGGTCAGATGGCAGCAGCAGCAGTATGGTGCCTTATATTAATTTTAATTAGTGTTTTCATTAGGAAGTGTCATATTAGATTCTGATTTTTTTTAAAAATGACACACTATCTACTTTCATTTGTTTCACTGCACTACAAATCCACAGTGAGGTTGAAGTTCAAGTCTATAAATTTTTTTTTGAGAAATCTAGCCTCAGAGTTTATGAGCTTAAAAAAATACACAGATTATATAAATAGATTATATAAATATAAATAGATTGTGGAGAACAGAGAATATGGAAAACATTTTCCATCCAGCAGACATAAAAGTGAGAGTGGACAAGAGTAAATACAAAAACTAATAATACAAAAGAGTAAAGACACTATTTTAAATGCTTTATATGTGTTAACTCATTTGTGTTATCTTGGGTACTGGAGCCCTTTTTAGGCAGTGATGCATTTACTTGTTCAGGTACTACTTACTGAACACCGTGTCTGTGCTGGTCACGGAACTAGGTTGGAAGCATTAATGTTTTAGAGGAAGGTGGAGACCAATGATCATATTTAAGAGTTTTTAAAAAATAAGTCCAACTTCTGGTCAATATGGTGTTATAAGTTCATATTTTGAGGATGCTCTGCTCAAAGTACCTACCAAAGCTAGATAAAATATTTTAAAAACATAATAATAAAAAACAATGTAATGTGAAAATTTTAAATTAGATCTCTAGGTGGACCAGAGACTGGACAGAAATGCCAAGCAGTGGTGAGTTGAAGTCCAGTGTGGGCTTGCTAGGCTCTGGGTCTGGAAGCAGACAGAGGTAGCTTAGGCAGTGGAGGGGCTGGAGGAGAATAAAAGTACCCTGAAGCCAGAAGCAACATGAAATTAGGAGCCATCCCTACCTGGCTGACCCCCTCCCCTCAACTGCTGCCTGGGACACTGATTTCCAGGAAGCTGTGTGTTTAGCACTGGGAGGATAGAATCAGCCCATGACCAGGACCTGAACCAAACCATCTGCTGCCTTGGTTTACATGTCTGTAGAAGGCCCAACCATATCATGGGGGCAGTAACTCTGAGCTAACAAGATAAGACACCTGGCTCTGGACTGAGTGCCCAGGAGGATAGGTGGAAGGAACTACAGATCAGCCAGGGACACTGATATGGAAGACATCTTAGTATGCTGGGGTATAACATGGCACTGTTTTTATTTTTATTTTTTTCTAATCACTACTCTCAGTTATGTTAAGTTGCTTCCCCTTTTCCCATCCTTACAAGTCATTAGCTGATTCCAAAGTTTTCCAGTCACTTTCATTTATTAACTTATTCCCGCTCAGTGTAAAACTTAAATCTTCAAAATCTGGCTCCTCCTTTATGCCACGGCAAGCTAGAACTGTAGCCCTGGTAGCTTGAAGTGATCAGCAAGGGCAAAGGCTGGTTGTGGTATGGCTCTGAGGCATCTTCTTTTTCTCCCATTTCATCGAACAGCCCTATAGCTCCTCCTGGTTTGGGAAGGGTAGGGAGAAGAGGTCAAGGAGGCTGACTTCCTGCTAGTCATGGAGGTGGTACCTGATGTTACTTGGATTTGGCAGGGTTCTGTCTGAAGTTGGTGCCCTCTATTTTAGATTCCCTACGTTCTTGGGAAAAGTAGTCATCTTCAACACAGTCCATCTTTGAGGATCATCGCAGAGAGGGGCTGCACAGTTTCCCTTCGGGTCCTAACAGTGGTCCACATGCCCAACAGCTTCTTTGGTTGGGTGTGTGATCACTTGACCCAGTAGCCACATGGAGCCTGATGACTTCATCCCCTCCACTCATCTTGGTCTCCTTTGCATGAAACCAAAGTGACCTTCCAACTTTGTGGAGGACTGAGATGGAGTGGGATTACTGCAGCTCAGTACTGACAAGCCCTACTTTATAAACTTTTTTTGCAGGGTCTCCCTACTTGGTTCTCACATCCATGGACCAGCATCAGGCACTCATTTACATAAGACTCCATGGCACCAGGGGACTCATGCTAAGTGCTTCCAAGAATGCACATGCCAATGTAAAGGTAACCATTAAAATATTAGAAATATAATTTAAAACTAGGTCAAATAGATTGTGGAGAATAGAGACTATGGAAAACATTTTCTTTCCAACAGGGATAAGAGTGAGAGAGGAAAAGAGTAGATACAAATTGGTGGTATACAGAAGCCACAAAATGAGATGGTAAAAATAAGTACCCTTGTAATGAAAATGTATTAACTATATTTACCTTACCTATTAAAAGACAGAAACTAACAAATTTTTTTTAAAGACAGCTAAAGTTGTAAAAGAATGCATAGCAAGATTTAAAGTGTCAGAACAAGATATGCCTAGGAGAATGCAAGCCAAATGAAATTTGGTATAAAAATGTTAACATCAAGCAAACAGATTTTAAGGTAAAACAAAACAATACAAGCACATTATCGTGAGTTAGAAGACACAATGCATAATGAAAAGGAACAATATACCAGGTATATACAATACAGTTGACCCCTGAACAACATGGGTTTGAACTGCACAGGTCCACTTATATGCAGTATTTACTATAGTAAATACTATAGTGCTGCACGATGTGTGGTTAGTTGAATTCAGGGATGCAGAGGAACTGGCTATACCAAGGGCTCTTTGGATTTTTGATTGCATGTAGGGTTGGTGCCCCTAACATCCGCATTGTTTAGGGTCAACTGTCATCATCAACTTGTAAACACTTAACAACATAGCCTCAAATACATAGAGAACTAAACTGTCAAAATTGCAAGAGTAATGTCCAAGGTAACTAATGGAAGATTTCAATATGCATCTCTCATGATCCAAAACCAAGCAGAGAAAACATTTACTAAGTGTAGAGGCTTGATCAGTATAATGCACAAGATTGAATGTGTGTTGTGTGTGTACATATGCACATATGCATGTTCTTATTAACAAAGAATACATATTATTGAGTATACATGTACACAAAACTTTTAAACACAACTACACAAGAATGATAGATCTTTTTATATTCAAAATATATTTTATATTCAAAATATCTTTTCATATTCATTTTGAAGAATCACTATCATCTGGATGATAGTCTTTGACATCTGTATAATTTAATTAGAAATCAACAACAGTCAGTTCTTCCATCTGTCGGGCAAAAAAATTTGTCCTCTACCAACTTACGTTTGGTGGTCTGGGGAGCTGCAAATTAATTGACAATAGACAGATTAACAGGAGAAGAGTTCATTATTCAGGCATGCAGGAGTCCTCTGTAGGGAGGAGCACACAGAACAGCTAGGGGTAAAGGTTTATATACCAGCTTAATAAGTGGGGAGGAGGGTGCTTAAGGCTTCAAAAGATGTAAGGTTCTGATGATGTTTGCTTACACAGATTTTTTTGGAATGTCCTGACTCCCAAGGTCAGTTGCATTCCTGACTGAGAACTCTGGAGTAGAGGGGGTGGGTTTGTGGCAGATGACTCTAGTAAATCTTTGCTTTAGACAGATCGGGAAAGTTTATGTAAGATTTCTTTTTGCATCTGTAGCTCAGATGTTTTCACTTTGAAGTAATCTTTATATCATTTAAGTGGGTTGTTGGTTGCTTCATTTCCCCCATGTAAAACGTCTTAGAAAGAAGCTGGGTTGATTGCTCTGGAGAGAAGGCTCAGATTAGAAGTTATGAGGTAAAGATCTGCAGAAGGAGAGAAACGCATAGATTAGAATGAGAAAAAGAAAGAAAATAAAAGATTAAAGTTTAGAGCAAACTATAAATTCAGTTTCTAAGTCTATAGTGCAGCTAGTCGATAAGATTTTAAGCATTAGGTTTGAAGTATTTTTAGGTGGTGGAGTGAGGACGTCAGTGGCAATTCGACAGATTTCCTGGTTTGAAGTTTGAATGTCTTTGGTGATGGCGTAGATATCAATGTCACAGTCCTGGTTATTTCCTGGAGCAGAGCGTGGAAGAATGAAGGTGTTCCGGTGAACTTCCTGAGCAGTCCATACAGTAGAGCACCAGCCACAAAAGCTGCCCATATATGATCTATTGTAGTGATGGGTCCTTTGAAGTTTATGTCAAGTCATTCAGCTTCAGCTTGCAGGGCTTCTTTAGATCCTGGGGGAAGAGGACAGCTCCAAGACAACCTAGAATTGTCTGGGTAAGTCAGGCTTTAGTTCTCAGTGATTTCCAATCAGGAGGGTGGGAGAAAAGTAGGAAATGTTAACTTAGAGGGTTGTAGCTAGATATTGAAGGGAACTAGAAGAATCTAGAATTTGGTAAGGATTGACAAAATATGTAAGATAGCAGGATATAGTCCAGTTTACGGATAGAGAGTAAAACCTCAAAGACAACGAACAGGACTAGAATCTGATAACCCACAAGGGTGGGTTATAGCTTTCCATTGAAACAAAATTTCTCTCTATGATCATCTCAATTTTAATCAGAAATAATCAAAATAAGATTAGTATTATTTACAAAATACATCTGATCTTATTACATTTGGCCAGATTATTTACATAAGTGCTGCCAGAATGGCAATTGACCACATAGGCCTTTTTAAAATTTGCTTTGCTGGAACTTTTATAAAGGAATCTCAGATTGGACTTTAAAAGCCTCTCAAGGCTAGGAAGCCAAGGCAAAAACTTGTCAGTAGACTTCACCTGCAGTATATATGTGAGTAAATTCCTCTGTTCTCAAGGTCCCCCAAATATCCTGATTCCAAGGCCTCTGAAGAAGTGACCTTCCTTATTTACCCATATGGCTGGGAACCTTCTAAGCCAGATGCCAGTCCAGTTTTTCCAACAGGGCTTTGTAAGCTTTGGCTGCATAAAGTCAAACTTAGTTCTTGCAAACTGTCTGATCATATGTGATTCTATGCATCATTTTAAAATATGACATCTAGTCAAAGCCTTGATTATATAACCATGTTTCCAATTATGTTTTGTTATAAGGAGGACAGATTCTTATCAAATTTATGCAAGTAACTATATTGCCATGAAACTAAGAATACCTAATGAGAGTTTCCAAAGTCTGGAGGGATCAGGCAGAGAGAAAAAGATAAATGTTTAAATGTTTCATTTTTGTTTACAAAAGTATAATTTACAAAATTGTAAGCTATAGATAGCTTCAGAGAAAAGAGTGTTCTTTAAATCCAGCATCAATATTCCAAATAAAAGCCATAATCATCCTTTATGAGTTCATTCAGTCCCATGTAATTCTTGTTCTGCTTGATCTTGGATTAGCAGTTTCATGAACCTATCAGCTTTTCCACTGGAGTTCTAGAAATCGTGACTTAGTTCAGTGGTATAATCTCAAAGTTATTTAAGCAATGCCATTAGAAGCTTGTACCCCAGAATACCTGGCATAGTCCTTTTTCATGGGTCTTTAAGAAAGATCCTTTTTGTTAAGATAAACACTCTAGCCTGTAGCTGATTGCAAGAGCTTTCAGGAAAGCATCAGAGTAAAACAACTATCTGTGACTGAAAAAAGATTTAAAATAGCTTTGGTTAAAGATCTGAAGAGAGTTCATTATAAAAATAATCCAGTTGGCAGAGAAATTTGGTTGTTTCCATTACATAAAATATTTTAAAATAAAAACTGGAGATATGACTGATAACATTTACTGTTGTTTTCTAATATCAGGTAAAATAGTACCAAGACATATCATGGACAGTGAGGGCATTGATAAATCTCAAGGAACTTCATAGAATTTCTGAATACTTATATTAATACTATTTACCCATACAAATATAACCTAGGGAAGGTTAAGCATCTCTCCTTATTTGACAATGCTTTTCATGCAGTTAATTTTTAACATCTCTCTTTTTACAAGGTGAAAAAACAAATCCTTTGAGATTTTTTAGGTTCTGCTGGGATATTTCAAAGTCAGTTCAATGTCAAGATTTTATTTAGGATTTGACTTTGAGAAGGCAAAATATCCAAGTTGAAAAATGTCAAAAGGTCTGAACACTTGATTAATAATAGGATCATAGGTCACTGTTTAACAATACTTAATCTATTCAACAAAGTGACAATGAAAGATTGTAAAAGCAATGATAGGAAGTTACATGGTTATAAGATAAAGCTTAGCTCTTTTGATAGTTAGAAGACTTGGTTCTCTTAAACCGTCAGGAATATAATGAAGACAATACAGGAAATTATTCTGAAAAGACACAATCTTTGTTTTCTAGGCAGATTACTTCAAGGGTCTAGAAAAACCTTCTACAATCCCTTCTTAAGAGCAGACCAATAGCCCAATGTAAAACTAGAGTTTGGTTTTAATAGAGAGAGGAAACCAAACTCTAGTTTTGTATTCAGATATTGTTAATAATAAAGCTCATTAAAAAAAAAGTATAAATAAACCCATTCAACTGTAGCCAGCTTTGACCATTCAACATAAAATTCCTTTTCTGCAAACCTTCTATGACTTTCTATACCATTCAGGTTTTGTCCTATTCTTTCCTTACTTTAGGACAAAATTACTCTCCTTTTTCTTTTAACAATAATGTGTCTTACATTCCTTGCATACTTTTCATACAAAGTTGTTTTCCTTCACTCTCTTATTTCTAGTATTTTTATTCACATTTTTATTATAATTTATTTTTATTATTAGTAACTGTTGTAGACTGAATTAGTAACTGTTATGGACCTCCCATCAAATTCATATGTTGAAGCTCTAACTCCCAATGTGAGTGTATTTGGAGATAGGATCTTTAAAGAGGTTACTCAGGTTAAATGGGGTTATAAGGATGGGGCCCTGATCTGATAGAACTAGTGTCCTTACAAGAAGAGGAAGAGACACCAAAGACTTCTCTCTCTGTGTGTGCACACAGAGGAGAGTCTGTGTGAGGACATTGGAAGAAGGCAGCTGTCTAAGCAAGGAAGAGAGTTCTTACCAGAAACTAACCTTGCTGGCACCTTGATTTTGGATTTCTAGCCTCCAGAACTACAAGAAAATAAATGTCTGTTGTTTAAGCCACCCAGTCTGTGGAATCTCATTATGACAGCCTGAGCTGACTAATACAGAATACTTTCTTTTACAAAGAAAGCTAGGAAGTAGGCAGTTGTGAATTGTCTGTCATATACCAGCATTTTGTAGCAGATTAGTAAAATTTATGAATATACCATCTCACCATTTTAAAGATATATATGTCTTTATAATACAGTTTCTCAATGTGGCGAAATATTATGTTTATTTACAGATTTATATCTTTAACCTCTTTATACCATGTAAAAATAAAAAGGCAAAAGTATATACAATTTAACTTATGCTTAATAATGAATGTCAGCATTTGATCTTATTTAGAAATGATTGAGCTATTCAGTGAATATCTGTTACTTAACTTATCATCACTTTAAGGCTACAGGTTACCAAAAAGATTATAGAAATTATTTTTAGGCAGACATAATATAAATCATTATTATTATTGAAATAAAATTTCAAAATAATGACTCAAGTTGATTAAAATCAAATTCATTTTATTTATAATTTTAAATATCTAGTAGATACACTATTAGCTTACTTGACTAGCAAACCTAGTAAGATAAATTTATGCTTGTATTATACTTAATGCTGATAACTCAGAAGACAAACCTATTTTTATTAAACCAATAATAATATTACACCAGTCTTATTTACAAAGATTTATCTAAATCACATAAATTTGAAAAATATTTTGGATAGTTCCTATACTTCTGGGAGGTTTAGAAATATTTAATTTATAAAAGAGCTGATTTTTCTCTAAGCCAAATATAATAGAACTCTTTTAAGGGATTTTATAAATTGATAATACCATCCAGAGGTAGGATAATATCTCACGTATACGTAACATACGACAAACATAAATATACAAACAGATGCAAATAGAGATCTTACGCGGCTTTCATTCTGAAATTTTAGCTGTGAGTCAGGCATATTATAGTAATGCTAATTACACTAGTTTATACAAGAGTTGGTTCTAGTCTTTGCCCCACTTTATGTTTTATCCTAATTACATTGCTGGCAGATGGAACAAGTTGTTACCTGCTCAATATGAGAGCAAATCTTTCCACCAATATTTACAGAGAAGGTCTTTAAGATTTTCTTTTGCCTTGATATATAGTCTTATGGAGGCTGTAGACTAGAATTTGGGCAAGGGATTGAGGAGACATCAAGTAGTTATCTGGGTGTCTCCAAATTCTTCTAAGTGGATAAAATATCCAGTCTGTTTCCAATTGGCCCCCTTTTCAGCTTCAGATAGTTGCTTTTGGGGGTCCTTGAGTCCTTTAAGCATCCCTGAAAGGGTCAAGGGGCCTAAATTAGTTTGAGTGACTTCTGCGCTTTAATTTTGTTAAGGGAGTATGTTAGGCTAGCTTTGATACTATTTATGTTCTTTCCATTTGATCTCCTATAGGTACTAATAGGACATTTTCTTAGGATGAAAGCTCTCGAAAAATCCTTTAAATATAAAAGTTTTTCTGAAATAATCCATCATCTGGCCATTGACAATTAGGATCCGCATAGATATGCCCATTCCAAATGTGACTCAAACCAATAAGACTTTTTGTGGCTTAGTCATGAGCACAATAGGTGTCTCTGAAGAGGGCGCAGAAGATGCAGCTTCCATAATTCAAAATAACTCCCAACTAGAGGTGAAATGAAGAAAACCAAGTTGCCATAGGTGCTAAGAATGCTTACTTCCAGTCTTCCCACAAAAGTGAGGCACCTCCAATCACAGGTCTGCAAATCTGTGATACCAGATGGGTGATACAGAGATCGGAAATCTCAGCACTACGAAGGCATTGGGAAGGAGATGACAAGGTACCTTCTGGGTTGAGACCGTTTAGGATTCAGTCTTAGACAACCTCCCTGAGAGCTGGCAGTGGTTGGCAGGAAGTTTTGCTTGTGCATCTCATGTCTCAGTACTCTCTCTGGTTCCAAGCTAAGCCCTCAGGACACAAAATTGAGAGAGAAGAAAAAACTCATCTGGTTTTATTGGTGGCCCACAGCAAATTTGTCCAAGCAGATACTGGTCCAGTGAGAACCGCAAACTCACCAGTCTGTGAGGGTGGCTTGAACAGGCTTATGGAACCTATACCTGTGTTCTTTGCTTTGACTGTCCTTCTTATGAGAAGCAACACTTTTAGACATCACAACACAAAACAACAGCAAAAAAGAAAGTGACAAAAAGACAGCACAATGACTATTTATTGGAAGATCTAAACCAAGAGTTATAATACCCAAAGAACAAGACGAGTTCTAACCAAAACATTTTCTCCTGTAAATCTAAATTTTGGAAACTTTCTTTCTGAGAAGATGAGAGGCTCTTATCACTGAGAAGATGAGAGGCTCTTATCACTTTTGCTCAACTGGACCCCAAGCAGAGATCTGGTAGTCTGATGGTAAGAAAGTTTAATTTTGCCAGCTTGGTCAGAGATCCTAAGAGCTCAGCTGCGGTCTCCAGAGTGAGCGAAGATTTCTGACCATTCAATCCTCGTTGCCAAAACTGTTGGGAGGAAAATCTTTTCCTCTATCAACTGAGGTTCGATTGTTAATCTCCTGAAAGATTAACAGGAGAAATGTTTATTACTCGTGCATGCAGGAGTACTCTATAGGGAGTAGCTCTCTGAACAGCTAGGGATTAGGATTTACATACTAGTTTAATAAGGAGGGTGGTTTAGGTCTTCAAAGGATGGGAGGTTCTGATGAGGTTTGTTTACACAAATTAGGTTTGAAATGTGCCACTGCCCAAGGTCAGCTGCCCCTCCCCCCGCTCCCACCCCCCCACTGGAGACTTCCCTGGAGTGGTGAGGAGGGAGGTGAGAGGGGCACTTGTGGCAGATGGCTCTTGTAAATCTCTGCTTTAGTCAATAGGAGAAGTTCAGAAAAGATTTCTTTCTGGACGTGTAGCTCAGATATTTTCACTTTGATGTAATCTTTATGCCATGCTGGTGGGTCGTTGGTTCTTTCACATGGAACCCTGGAGAGGTTCCACATTAAGCATTTAGAGTGGAGGCAAGCAATGCACAGGGGAGATGTGTGGGGCTGGAGGAAGAGAGTTGTCTGAAACAGTGAATGTAAAGTTAGTGGAATCCCCAGGTCCCTTTCTCCAAACTGTAGAGCTGGACAAATAACCGTGCTCTATTCCCACGAGAGAGACAGAGAGAGAGAGAGAGAGAGAGAGAGAGAGAGAGAGAGAGAGAGAAGTTGGATTGGTTCTTTCCTCTGGAGAACGAGAACCAGAGAAGCTTCAGAAGGGGTGCAGACTGACACTGTCTAGGAGTGGATATGGGCGAAAAACATAGCTCCCTTGTGCTATCTGGTCCCCAAGCACCAGCCACAAGCTGTCTGCTTCCACAGGCAAGAAATTGGAGCTACTTTTCTGAAAAAATGAATGGCCTTAAATATCAGATTTCCATACACTGACATCCAGGAGCTTCTCAAAAATAAAGTTCACCCCTAGTCACCTAACAGTGAGTCCACCAATTGTAAGCCCTTTCTATCACACATAGCTCCCAGTCAGCTTCTAGTGCCTCATGCTTAAATATAGACAGGCACTGATAACCTGATACTTGAGAAAGCCTAAAACAGAAGATAGAGGCTAAAAAAATCCTGAACTGAAAGGACTCAGAAGAAACAAATATTTCATAGGAAAATATAAAAAAAAATTAATCTGTAATTCAGTTGTTTATATAAGGAGACTGACATCAGAGTTGTTTACAGTCACAAACCATTAGAAACAACTATATGTCTATCAATAGGATGTTGGCTAAATTAATTCTATTATTCTGATAAGTCCATACTCTGGAAAAAAAAAGGGTTAAATTCTATAAATTTCAAAATGGAAAAATATTCATACCATGTTATTTGATAAGTTAAAAATACTTTTTATACAATTAAAAATAGTAGATTATGATCCCATTTTGCAAAAATATGTTTGTGTCTTCCCAAAAAGAATTGGATATGAATATATCAGATTACTAGCAGTGGTTATATCTGGGAGCATCTTAGGGGCAAACTTGACTTTATTTATTCACTGTTCAAGCTTCTTTACTACTAGCATTTATGGCTTTTAACATTAAGAAAGGAGCTTAATTTTTTTAATCGAAATATATGGACACCTGCAGAATAACTAAGTGACTGATTTTATTTAGCCACATCTGCTTAGGAGTCAGGGATGCTACTGCTTTACCAAAACATTCCCTAGCATGAATTAACCTAAAATAAAAACTCATCTCATCCAAAACTATGTTGCTTGTTAGCTATGGTTCAGTAATAAAATATGTGAAGTTCTGAAGTCACATTAACATTTCTTATGATGTTATCAGCAAAATTATTTGGTGACAATCTGGATTACATATAATTTTCTAGAAACTTTAGTCTAATACATTTTCCTTTTGGTGCATAGAATTTGTGCTGTGCCTTTTCTTGTTCATTGGTGCTGCTGGTTTTTGGTCTTCTGAAGGTACAGAGTTCCCTTGGGGACTTCTTTCTTTGTAATAATCAGGAAAACCCCAAGGAAGGCTTGGTGGATTCCTGAGACTTGGGGGCCCATTGCTGGATTGGGCTGGGTTGTTACTAGTGTGCAGGAGCAGATATGACCTAAGTCATTATCACGGAGGAGAGTTGGTATGAGAGAGGATCACAGGTTCATCTCCAGCTTCTGTCTGTAGGAAATGAGACCAGAATAAAAACACTCTGTGGCTTCGAGTGCCCTGAGAATAAAATCAAAACCCCTCAGCCTGAAAGGCCCTGTTTGCCCTACCAAGCATCTCATCATGTGAGCCAATTTGGCCTTCTTTCAGATCTCTGGAGGCCAAGCGTTTTCGCCTTTTAGAGCCTCTGCTCATTCTGTTTCTTTCCACCTCAATGGCATTCCCTGGCTCTCCCGTGGCTGGCTTCTGTTCACCCTTTCAGGTCACAGTGTCACCTCTTCAGGGAGGTCTTTCCTAATTAATGAATCTTAGCAAGCTTCTTCTATCTCTGTTTCAGTCCCCTGATTGTTTCCATCTTAGCACTTCACATTTTGTATTTATTGAGGTTGCTTTTACTTACTCTCCCTTCTACTTAGATTGTTGGTGCAAACTGAACATGGCCGGCCTTTCGTTTGTACCACCTGCAGCTGAAACTGTCAGCACAGCACCCAAGTCCCTCTCCTTTATCACTGCTCACCTGCAGGCTTCCAACTGCTAGCATTTGCAGTTCTGTGCCTGAAGACTTACTCTGGCTTCTGGAAGCTGACTCTGCCTACATGTGCTTGTGCCTGAAATGCTGGAGACGAAGTAGCCCTCAACCAGTCACTGATAGGAATTAGTGTATAAATGCCCAGGCTCCCTCCCCCATTTGGGGAGCTTGTCAGCTAAAGTTGGCTGGCTCAGTAATGCATCTTTTTTCTTGGCTAACTCCCCTTCACTTTCTCATTTCACCACTTCCTTACTGATGTTTTCTGCACTTTCCAAATAAACTACTTATATTCAAATCCTTGGTGGCGGGGGTGAGGGGTGGGAGTGGGCAATGCTTCTGGCACGCGTAGGTGACAGTATTTGCTGAATGAATGAATGGCTGGCTGGCTGGCTGGCTGGGTGGATAAATGGAATAATAGATAAAAAGTAGGTTACAAAATAGAGTTCAAGGCTGCATGAGGTCTAACATTTCAGACTATTGACTGAAAAAGCAAATGTTTGGTGAGCTCATTCTAACTGGGGCTAGTTGGCTCCCGCAAAACACATAAGCCCATATAAAGGTATAGGTATAGGCAGGTTAGAGACAATCTAATACGGCATTTTTAAAAGCTAAGTTTTCTTTAGGTGCACTGCCCAATTCTTGATGATCACATGGATGCCCGACTTAGGTACAGTTTTTACATTTATTGTTTTATTACAGTATTTACCTGAAGCGTTAAAATGTGCTATGCAAACTCATAAATAACGTTCAACATGAATTCTATTCAGTTTATGTGAAGTTAACAGCCCCAAAAAATTACCTTTCAGAAATATATCTGGAAGTGAGGATTGGACTGTAAGTGAAATCGGAGGGTGGGGTTTAGTCAGACCCTCAGAAAGAAGTGATCACAAAAACGGACTGCAGCTGTGGAGGGTGAGGTAACTGATTTTAGTGCAGGAATCGCTATTAGCTGTTTTTATCAGTGTTAACACTGGACAGGTTCACAGAGTTGTTTAGAGACAGACTAGAATCCTGAATCAGAAATCATTTCTATTTTCAGCAGATTATGAATATGGAGAGTTCAACTAGACTATCAGTTTCCTGATAGCGAAAAAAGAACGTCAAAGTCTGACCCTAGGGAGGTCAATGTACGGCATGCAGGTGACTTTGAATGCATGAAAAGTGTGAGTGTTTGGGCCAAATGGCTTTTATAATTAGTGCTGTTTTCAAAAGCAAAGCAATTGGTATGGACTAGTAAATCATTCATCACTAAGTAAAGCATTCCTCAGATTACAAAAGAATTTAATTCTGACACTCCAGGTGATGAGTGTTATCTAGCCCCACACATTTAAAAATTAAAGATAATACATCTAAAATCCTGTAAATTTGTATAAACTTTCTATAAGGAAATATTGATATAATGGTGCTGGTTGAAAAGTATTTGTGTTTAAATGAGCATTATGGGTGAACCTGAATTAACTAAATGTGTCGATGGAGATATTGTTCAGGAATAATTTCCAGGAAAAATTTAACTCCTTTTGATGAATCAGCCTGCCTTTTTTCTTCATGGATATTGGGAATCCTGCAATTGTGTTTCTTCAGATATTTTGGCTACCAAAGAGATCAGAACTTAATTTGCAGCTCAATTTTCTCAAGCACATGGGAACTTATGACTTTTATATGTGTCTTCTAAATTTTTCCTTGTTTTTATTTTTTATTATTTTTATTTTTTTTTAACATCTTTATTGGAGTATAACTGTTTTACAATGGTGTGTTAGTTTCTGCTTTCCAACAAAGTGAATCAGTTATACATATACATATGTTACCATATCTCTTCCCTCTTGCGTCTCCCTCCCTCCCACCCTCCATATCCCACC
>NC_041214.2:61834559-61835033 GCF_002837175.3 Physeter macrocephalus
CACAAAGCACCGAGCTGATCTCCCTGTGCTATGTGGCTGCTTCCCACTAGCTATCTATTTTACATTTGGTAGTGTATATATGTCCAGGCCACTCTCTCACTTCGTCACAGCTTACCCTTCCCCCTCCCCATATCCGCAAGTCCATGCTCTAGCAGGTCTGTGTTTTATTCCCGTCCTATCCCTACTCTCTTCATGACATTTTTTTTTCTTAGATTCCATATATATGTGTTAGCATACGGTATTTGTTTTTCTCCTTCTGACTTACTTCACTCTGTATGACAGACTCCAGGTCTATCCACCTCATTACAAATAACTCAGTTTCATTTCTTTTTATGGCTGAGTAATATTCCATTGTATATATGTGCCACATCTTCTTTATCCATTCATCTGTTGATGGACACTTAGGTTGCTTCCATGTCCTGCCTATTGTAAATAGAGCTGCAATGAACAGATGAATGGATAAAGAAGATGTGG
>NC_041214.2:61839451-61842800 GCF_002837175.3 Physeter macrocephalus
CTGTCCCCAGTGGCTAAGGTTGGTTCAGTGGGTTGAGTAGGTTTCCTGGTTGGGGGGACTAGTGCCTATGTTCTGGTGGATGAGGCTGGATCTTGTCTTTCTGGTGGGCAGGTCCACGTCTGGTGGTGTGTTTTGGGATGTCGGTAGCCTTATTATGATTTTAGGCAGCCTCTCTGCTAATGGATGGGGCTGTAGTCTTGTCTTGCTATTTGTTGGGCATAGGGTGTCCAGCACTGTAGGTTGCTGGTCGTTGAGTGAAGGTGGGTCTTGGTATTGAGATGGAGATCTCTGGGAGATTTTCACCGTTTGATATTACGTGGAGCTGGGAAGTCTCTTGTGGACCAGTGTCCTGAAGTTGGTTCTCCCACCTCAGAGACACAGCCCTGATGCCTGGCTGGGGCACTAAGAGCCTTTAATCCACATGGCTCTGAATAAAAGGGAGGAAAAATAGAAAGGCAAGAAAGAAAGGAAGGAAGGATGAAAGGAAGGAAGGAAGGAAGAAAGGAGATAAAATAAAGTTATTAAAATAAAAAATAATTATGAAGAAGAAAAATTTTATAAATAAAAAACAAAAAAAACCAGTTTGGTCAGAACCCTAGGACAAACGCACGGCTCCTGGTGTTCAGCTTTGGACTTGGCCCCGCCTCTGCGCGTAGGTCGTACGAGGGCGTCTGCTCTTCGCTCAGACAGGATGGGGTTAAAGGAGCAGTTGATTCGAGGGCTCTGGCTCACTCAGGCCGGGGTGGGGGGGGGGGGACTCGGAGGTGGGGCGGGCCTGCGGCGGCAGAGGCCAGCGTGACGCTGCACCAGGCTGAGGCGTGCCGCGCGTTCTCCCGGGGAAGCTGTCCCTGGATCCCGGGACCCCGGCAGTGGTGGGCTGCACAGGCTCCCGGGAGAGGAGGTGTGGAGAGTGACCTGGGCTCGTACACAGGCTTCTTGGTGGCGGCAGCAGCAACCCTAGCGTCCCACGCCTGTCTCTGGTGTCTGCGCCGACAGCTGCGGCTCGCGCCCGTTTCTGGAGCTCCTTTTCGCGGCGCGCTTAATCCCCTCTCCTCTCGCACCAGGAAACAGAGGCAAGAAAAAGTCTCTTGTCTCTTCAGCAGCTCCCGACTTCTCTGCGCCGACAGCTGCGGCTCGCGCCCGTTTCTGGAGCTCCTTTTCGCGGCGCGCTTAATCCCCTCTCCTCTCGCACCAGGAAACAGAGGCAAGAAAAAGTCTCTTGTCTCTTCAGCAGCTCCAGACTTCTCCCGGACTCCCTCCCGGCTAGCCGTGGTGCACTAACCCCTTCAGTCTGTGTTCACGCTGCCAACCCCAGTCCTCTCCCAGCTTCCGACCGAAGCCCGAGCCTCAGCTCCCAGCCCCGCCCGTCCGGGTGGGTGAGCAGACAAGCCTCTCGGGCTGGTGAGTTCTGGTCGGCACCGATCCGCTGCGAGAATCTCTCTGCTTTGCCCTCCGCACCCCGTTACTGTGCTCTCCTCTGTGGCTCAGAAGCTTCCCCCCTCTGCCACCCGCAGTCTCCGCCCGTGAAGGGGCTTCTAGTATGTGGGAACCTTTCCTCCTTCATAGCTACCTCCCACTGGTGCAGGTCCCTTCCCTATTCTTTTGTCTCTGTTTATTCTTTTTTCTTTTGCCCTACCCAGGTACGTGGGGGTGTTTCTTGCCTTTTGGGACGTCTGAGGTCTTCTGCCAGCGTTCAGTAGGTGTTCTATAGGAGCAGTTAAAGTGTGGATGTATTTCTGATGTATCTGTGGAGAGGAAGGTGATCTCCGCGTCTTACTCTTCCGCCATCTTCTCTCCGCCTCCTTCCCTTGTTTTTAAAATCTACTCTGATTTTTCTTTCTCCTGGGCCTGCATTTTTTTTTTTTTTTTACATTGCCCGTATTTTTCTCTCTTACTTTATGTAAGTCACCACAAGCTTTTTGTGGAAAATGAAGGAGCAAATGATTCATGAATAAAACATAAAGAAGTAATCTATTTTTATTTATTGCATTACTATTCTTTTTTTTTTTTCCAAGGCCAAATGTTTGCGAAGAACAGCAGCTGACTATGGTGGGACTGCCACACCCGTGTGTCCAAGCACTCACACACACCATCAAGATCTGGAAACGGCTGCAGTGGCCCACGTGGTGTGTGAGTTATGAAAGAAGGTAAGGGTGCTCCTGCTATGTCCTTTTGATTCCTGAAAATCAAAGCCAAAGCCTCAACTGCATCTAAAGATTTCATCCAATAAATTTTAGAAAATAATTACATAATTAAGTAAACGAGTATAACCTATGACCACCAGGAACTTTCAAAGTTATATATTTTTCTTCAGAAACAGGCTATATTATTACTTTAGTTCATGCCTCGTTTTATGTGTGAGCTATTTGGGGTTAGATGCCACTAATTTTACCTCTTGACATAAACTTTTGAAAGCTGTAGATCAGAAGCTTGAGAGAAACAAGGAATATTGTGCTGGTTTACTAAATTTAGCATGACTTGGATCTGGGCATCTAGGACTGTGAACCATCTCATCTGCCCTGGGTTCTCTTGTAACACTTTGAAACCTAGAGCTTCTTTAACTTTATTATGGCATTTGAATTAGGTTTAACTTGGCTGGCTGGGAGAGGAGAGAAAAAGCAAGCATGCACTTTCTGTGTGTGAAGCCTTCATAGGGACTTTTTAAAAAAAGTTTTAAAATAATTTTATAAAATAAGTATCTCTTAACACAGATAGCTGCTAATGTGTTCAAGTTTTACATAAATGAATCAATTTGGTCTGAATTCAGGAAACAAAGTTAAAAAAAGTGTGGCTTTAGATTAATGAATTTATTATTCTTATTACTACTACTACAATTACTAAAAGAAAGTTGAGGGCATTTGTAAATAACTGGGTTTGCCATTGTGTAGAAATGGCAGAACACTGATAATATACGACTAAATAAAATAAGATTAAATCATTTATAATTGTGGATATTTACGTATACATTGTGTGTGTGTATTTTTAATCTTCAGATGAATAGTCTTTTTTTGGTCTGTATTCAGGACCTTTAAATTAAATTTAAATCAGAAAAAGCTTCAAGCTTTTACTGGCTGTGTGACACTGGTAGAAGTTCCTACATTTCTCTGTACCTTAGTCTGTAAAGTTGGAAAAATAATACCACACATGGATATTATGAGGATTAACTGAAAACATATTTAACACCTGTGGCACAATGCTTGGTACATATTAGGTATTAGAGTACCTGTTTTGTTTTTTTTTTTTTTTTTTGTGGTACCCGGGCCTCTCACTTTTGTGGCCTCTCCTGTTGCGGAGCACAGGCTCCGGACGCGCAGGCTCAGCGGCCATGGCTCACGGGCCCAGCCGCTCC
>NC_041214.2:61842857-61853841 GCF_002837175.3 Physeter macrocephalus
ATGTGGGATCTTCCCGGACCGGGGCACGAACCCGTGTCCCTTGCATCAGCAGGCAGATTCTCAACCACTGCGCCACCAGGGAAGCCCTAGAGTACCTGTTTTTGAAAATAGCTTTTCATTTAGATTTTTTGGTACTCATCCCATGAGGTTTAATCATTGTTGATATTACACTGAACCAAAGAAAGTCCACTACCATATAGACGTTCAGACTTGGGAAAGCAAACATGAATAAGTAAAGCATGTTTTATTTATTTTCAAGAGCTTAATAGTTTTATACAACCATTTATTCAGCAAGTATTTATGAAACTGAGTTTGGAGTTGAGGCAGTGTTAAAAGATGTTTGACATTTTTGCCAAACTAATATCCTTTTTGTTTGTATGTAAGTTTGCAAACCTACACTTATATCCCTGTTGAAGAGATGCACCTTCAAAATATTAGGTGACACTTCAAGATGGTGAATAATTGTGTCATAAAAATTGACATTAAATCCTATTTTTGAGAGAAGAGAAAGAACAATATACATTAACACGATGGTGAAAGAGAAGTTGGAGGAAGTGAAACTTGAAAATGGCTTTGAATATGAAGAGGATTTGGGCTGAGTATATGAGGATAGGTATGTGAAAGGAAGAGAATATAATACTTTGGGGATAAAGAGTAAATATGACATCAATTTGATAGAAAGGAAGTAAGCCAGTTTAGAGATGTTTGGTATTATGGTCTATTAAGAGGTCAGCACAAATAGTTATAGTGTAGTGTTTTCAATTTTTGTTCATTATTGCTCCCCTAAGGAACCTTTGTAAACTTTTAAAAAAATTTTAGTAATAGTCCCCCTCCCCCATGAAGTTTTAATACCACAGATATACTTTGTTTCTGTTTGTGAACTCTGCTGGTTTGTAGGACCACAGACCATTGTATTAGCTAAGATTTTTTTTCACCGCTCCTACCCAAGAACCATTGTCCCCCAACTTGTGGGTGATGTCACCACTGTTGAGAATACACACTATCATGAGACCAATTCATAAGGGGCCTTCACTGTCAAATTGAAAAGCATGTGCCTTATTATCCTCCAGGATTTCATTATTCTCTTCATAATTTTGGGTTCCATTTTTGATAGCTTCAGTGACCCTTAGGTTAGTTTATGCTGCAGGACTGGAGGCCCCTCTTAATTTTCAATAACCTATACCTATATTGAATCTTGGTTATATATTTAGTGAGGTGTGTGTGTCTGTGTGTGTGTATGTGCACACGTGAGTGCATGTATAATGTATACAGATAATATATTTGTGTGTGTGTATATAAATGGCAGGATTTGGATTGCGGGGAGAATTTTTTAGTGAGTTTAAGGTGACAGCTTTGGCCTTAAGAGGAAGCATTACTGATCTAGATTGCTATTTCTTAGGACCCGGTACTACACCATCTACAGACAGGCATACAGCATGGAGCAGCAGACCATCTACAGGTGCTGCCCTGGTTGGAGCTGGCAGGACAATGAACCTGGCTGTCTATGCTGTAAGTTATAATTCTTCCTGTCTAACTCTCTGTCACTAGAAGTAGTGGTTTCACTCTGTTTTGGGCTTCAATCATATCATGCCTGTCAAGTTTTAGGCATCTTTAGAATCACCACAGATTCAGAGCATCTCTTTGGACCGAAAATGCACACATGACATGTGCAGAAATGCACAAAAAGCCTTTCTATTAAGCGCTGCTAATGATAGGTCAGAATTCAGGACCCATAGAACTGCTGCTTTATATTCTGTCTCTTTATGTAAAAGACAGTTTATTTAAAGCCAGATGGGTTACACCTTGTAAGCTTCCATCTCCCTTTTCTGTTCGCCCCTTTCCCATATCATCAAATTTGTAATCCACAGCTGATTCAAAAGTCCAGAGGGAAATCACTGTACTAAATCTAAATGGGATTTCTTGACTTGTGCTTGTCATGATTAATTGCCGAACTCGGGAGGCAGTTTACTTTTTAAGATGAGGTATGCAGTCCTTTTACAAACCTCTGGTTGAGGGTATTGCAGAACCTTTGGAGTATATTTGACAGCCCTCAAGCAGCAGAACTAGTGGCATTATATAGTTCATTCACGCCAGGAGAAATGGCTCTGTTTAGCAACTCCTTTACCTATGTGTTTATGGCTATTGTGAAGTCACTTAAAATGCTTCAGTGTGTTGCAGTCAGTGCAGACCACAGCACAAACAATTCATCTCTCCTGTTATCCTGCTCCTGTGGGAGTTTGTTGGCATCCTGCTCCCCTCCCCACCATGCTTTCTGCTCTCGAACTATCTCAGTGAAGTTGCCTACGGCTTCCCATAGTAAGCAGGCATAGTGTTGAGGGGGGTTGCTGTATTTGCATGCAGTGCTAGGCCAGCTGGTTGGCTTAAACTCAGTGAATACATCTGCCCACAATGTCCTCTCAACTATATTATAGACTCCTGGAAATTAATGACTGTGAGATGAATTCTTTATATTGTTGTATGGCACCTAGCACAGTCCTTTGCCTCTGGTAAGTATTCGTATTTCTTGCTTGTTTTTTAGATTGTTTGGGCTACACAGTCATCTTCTCCATGGAGTTCCTTTATTATTAATTCCACTCCTTTTTTTTCTTTAATTTTTATTGGAGTATAGTTGATTTACAATGTTGTGTTGGTTTCAGGTGTACAGCAAAGTGAATCAGTTATACATATACATATATCCACTCTTTTTTAGATTCTTTTCCCTTATAGGCCATTACTACCCAAACTCGAATGTGAATAAGGATCAGCTTGTTAAGACGTGGATTCTTATTCACTAGGTCCAGGGTGGGGCATTTCTACAAGCTTCAAGGTGATGCAGATGTTACCATGTAGAGTTCTACAAGGCTTTAGACAGCAAGGCCTTAATGTGTAATGAAAACACTGTTTTCTATAGAGGGGCTATGGAAGAGCTGGTGGAAATTTCTAGATTGTATCTATATTAGCAACTTGGTGCTTACCTTGAGGATTTTCTTTCTTTCCCTCAACTCTGTTCTCCCTGGTCTTCTTGTGTACCTTCCTTTTAGCTGTCTCTGTAGTGGGGACTTGTTTCCATGGGAAGAGATGCTCAGAGGGTGAAGTCCAGCAGTGCCAGTGTTCCGAGGGTTTTCAGGGACCCCGCTGTCAATACGGTGAGTTACCAACAAGACCATTTTTTTATGATTTGGAGCTGTCTGCCTTGCTTTTAGGGGCCAGCCAACTTTGTCGATTCAGACTAATGGCAGGGTTATCCCTCTGGGGATTGGTGAGCATTTTAAACGAGCCACTAAGCAAAAACCCACAATCTGCCGTGTACTCAGCATCGCAAATTATGCTTTGCAGTTTAGTTTTAATTATTCACTATAAGAGTTCAAAGGGTAGCAGTAAGTACAAAATAGTCTATTTTGTAAAGGAAATGGCAGCTTAATAAGAAAACCTCTTTCTGACCTCAGATGTTAAATCTTTAATGGAGCCATGGTTTGGAAGTGCTGGTACATTATTCTTCTGTGAGATTTATGTGGTTTGTGAATGAACAAAGTGGAGATTAAGACGAATTCAGTGTGATGTGATATTTACTACTTTTGTGTTCATTGTTTTAAAAAAAGCATGAAAAACCTGACACTTGCATTATTCTCAAAGTTTCAAAACTTGGTAACCTAGTTTTTAAGGTTGGAGCTTAATCAACTGTCAATTTAGGACATGTGCATTTAACATGTTTCTTGTGCAGGAAATTTTCAAAATGGCCAATGATTTATCTTTTACTGTATCTGCTATGAGATTGGGTGCTTTCAAAAGGATTTGTTTTGACTTGATCATCTGATTCTAGTCTCCAGAGAATGTGAATGCATCTGCATTTATCTTTCAGGGCAGAGAAAACAAAACAAAGCAAAACCTATTGTATAGAAGTTAAAGAAATAGGTGTACAAAGCGAACAAAAATATTGTCTTCATTATCTTCTGCTGATATGTTAGCCTTCTCTTATCCATTATTTGAATCTTTGTCAGTGAAATTGGAATGTTGCTGAGGGCTCATCACTCATGTTCATTTGTCTCCTCTGCCCTTGGCGTAAGGTTCAGGCTCACGTTTTTCATGGGGCACCTCAAAGCTATCCTTCTTGTAAATTAATCTTGATATTCTTTTCTAGGTTGTTTGCTTTTTTTTTTATTTGTGAATTAAAATAAAGCTGTTTTTTAATCCCAATTTATTCTTTGACTATGGAAGACTAATTGTGAAACAGAGGTCTGAGCTCTGGAGTACATCTTCAGTTGTTTCCATTATTTCTAAGATGCTAACAGCAACTGTACATTATTCCATGAGACCAAATTATTTGCCCCTAAAGAAATTGTTTCAACTACATGCACAACACTGGTTTCCTCATCTTGATCAGTATCTGAGATGGGCAATTACACGTCAATGATTCATTAAAAATAAAAAACATCAATTATTACTTTATTAATTCATTTGTTTTGGTAGAGTAAATCTTGCAAAACATCAAGTCCCTGAGGGGAAAGGTAATTAAGGAGACATATGGTAATGATCATAGCCTCGAAATTACACCTGGATTAATTTATTCTTTATTTTTCTACATCAGTACTTGAATATTTTGATTATTCCAATTTCATAACTTTTATTTATAAAAGTAATTAAAATGCTTTTTGAAATTCAAATAGTTAGATTTTGTATTTTCCAGTTTTGGGTTGGTGAAAATACTGGATTATTTTAAATATAGGCAGAATCAGTGTGTGTTTTCCACAAGTTTGTTTTTTTTAAATTAAATTAATTAATTAATTAATTAATTTTTGGCTGTGCTGGGTCTTCGTTGCTGCGTCCAGGGTTTCTCTAGTTGTGGCGAGCGGGGGCTACTCTTTGTTGTGGTGCACGGGCTTCTCATTGCGGTGGCTTCTTTTGTTGCGGAGCGCGGGCTCTAGGTCCGCAGGCTTCAGTAGTTGTGGCATGTGAGCTCAGTAGTTGTGGCTCGCGGGCTCTAGAGCTCAGGCTAAGTAGTTGTGGCGCATGGGCTTAGTTGCTCTGCGGCATGTGGGATCTTCCCGGATCAGGGCTCGAACCCGTGTCCCCTGCAATGGCAGGTGAGTTCTTAACCACTGCACCACCAGGGAAGTCCCCACAAGTTTGTTTTTATACCAAGAAGTTCCAGAAGTCATGAGGGAAGGTGAACCACACAAAATACCATTCAGGAGTCTGCATTGCACTTTTAAGTACTGTTGTCCAAGTGTGTTTACCTTTAGATTTTGACAATGTTTCTTCTCTCACTGTAGAACTCCTGTTGAATGTAAAAAGACAAATTGATGAACCCTGAGGGATATACAAAACCTGAAATGGAAGTTCAGGCATCTCCTACGTGATATCACATTTCATCCAGCAAAATGAGCTATCATAAAGTATAGAAATTTAGGAGGGTTTGATGGGGGAATTTTGAAGACTTTCTAGGAAATCAAATATTTGGTGAGACAAATGGAGAGCACAGTTAAGAAGGAATGGCATTAGCTGAGTCTTGAAAGTAGATCAAAAATGAAAATTAGAAAAGATTGTTTTTAAAAAGAATATAATTGGTAGGACATATACATAGTCTGTCAAGCAGGTGGATTATAGTCTGGAGGTACTGCCTATACCCGATCTCTTATCCAGTGGCTGCATTTGAGTTCTGAATTATGAGTATATAAACCTTGGACTGATTGACATTACTCTCTCTCCTTCTAGATATAGTATATATATATAGCAAAATGAAAATTAATTTAATGTTTTTCAAATTATATAAACAATGATTCAAATGATAAAAACAATTCAAATTAAAGATTTTTTAATTATTAAAAACTAACAGTATATACAGTATAAGAAAGTGAAAATGTATAATCCTATTGCCCTCAGAAAACCACGTGGTCATCCTTTTGTGTATATTTAATCATATTCATACAACATATGGAATTTTACATAACTGAGATCACATCTTATATAATGGTTTTGTCATGAATGCCCCCTCTTTTTTTTTCTTACATTACTCTTTCTTCTCTCCTTTTCCCATCCAGTAGTCTCTCTCCTCCCTAGTAACAATCTTCTGAATACTCTTTTGTATATCTCTCTGGGCTCATGTACGAACAGCTGTATAATAGTCCATGGAATTGATATACCATACATTTTTAACTACCCATTTATTGATGGACATTCATTTTGTTTGCAGCTTTTTGGTATAACATTAGTGCTGCAATAGTATGGTGGTTTTAATTCTGTGATACAGATTCCCAGCAGTGGGATTATTGGGCTCAATGAATATGTGTATTTTTAAGGATCAAAATATTCACTTAAATTATCTTTGAAATATTTTGTGGGCCATGGTAATGACTTTACAAGCTTGTGTGGTTGGGATGGATTAAAACCTAGATGAGTGCCAATTATTTACTTATTTTTTGACGTATTAACATAATGGAGAATCACTTGCATCTTCATCTGAAACCAGATATCTGATAGATTAAAACATCTAGTATCAGAGTTATTGTAAACATAGATTGCTCTCAGTATAAGGTAAAGTTGATTTTATTTGAGACGTATGGGAAAAATAAGTCAATAAAATAAGCCAGATGGCCTTTTAAAAATGGAGAAAAGAATCCAGTCCTAGAGAGAGAAGGGACATGCTAATAACTGAGAGAAATGCTTGAAGTTGATAATGATTCTAAAATTGCTGATCTACTTAACTCATTTGAAAAAATCTGCTTCTAATAGGGAAAAATGAAAAAAATGAATTTGGACAATTAGGAAATAATGAAGAGCTTTCTAAAATAGCTATTGATTAAAGGAATCAAAGGGAATACTTTGAAGGTTGAACACATGCAAATCAAGCTAGATAGCTAGTGGTGAAATTTTCTCTTTTTTAATTCTGTGGATCCAGGCAAAACAACTTGGAGCTTCATTAACTGATTAATTTCACACACAGTCACTCCTTTTCTCCTCATTACTTATTCCATATTCTCTTTTCCTGGTCAGAAGTCAGGTTAAATTGTAATGTGCCTAAGGGTTGGATGCTAAGACTCAGAGGTCTTCTTATTTCTTTCATTTATATATTCATTCATTCATTCTCCTAGTCAGTCTTCTAGTTAGTCTGTAGATACTAATACCTCAGTCTGTGTGCTAGGTGCTGCAGATTCCAAAACAAATGTGATATCCTTAGTGTGGTGGGAAATAGAGACCAAGAAATCAGTGATTCTAATATAGCTCACAAGTGCTATGATGGAGGATAGTTCTGTTCTAAAGAAAACAAGAGAGGGTTGCTCTGTGTGATGCTAGGACATAAAAGAAGTTTTATGAAAAGATTTGAAAATACAAAATACAACTTATTCTTAAAGATGAATAGAACGATAATATGAAATTTGGCATAGAAAATAGAATATTTCCCAGAGACATTAAAAGCACAGCAAGTTCAAGGAATAATATAATAATAATAATAATAATAATAATACAAGTAGTTCTCTTGGCTTCAATAGTTCTCTTGGCTTCAATAAGATGGCATAGAAAATAGAATATTTCCCAGAGACATTAAAAGCACAGCAAGTTCAAGGAATAATATAATAATAATAATAATAATAATAATACAAGTAGTTCTCTTGGCTTCAATAAGAGATGTACATGGGACATGGCAGAAAACGTGGCTTTGCTTTCCTTAGCTTTTCTTTATCGAGCCAAACCAGCTCTTCCAGAACCTTATGCAGAGATGGTTACTGATTCTTCAAGGACTTTGCCTTCCCTAAGTCCAGTCCCTAAGTCCAGTAGGCAGTCCAGCAGTCGGGGTTTCATACAACCCTACTGGTTGGTGCTTTATTCCTATGCCAGAGTCCCCAAACATCTCCATTAATTCGAAGTGTGATGTTTACACACATTAAAAATGGAATGTTGCTGGAATGTTGTCTGGTGACATGGAAAACCTCAGAAGTTCTGGGATTGAGGTTGGGTCTCACCAATGATGACCTGGAGAAGTCATTTTATAGCTCTAAGCCTCAATGTCATCATTTGTAAAATAATAACAGCTCTAAAATTTGCCTGAGCACTTTCTTTGTACCAGGCACTATTCTAAACAATTTATATGGATTAAATTATTAATCCTTACAACAAGTCTATGAGGCGAACACTCGTATTTGTCCATATTTGTAGCCAACTGAAGCATAAAAACCTATCCAAAGTCAAACAGCTGGGAAGAAGGGCATCTGGGATCCATGTACAAGTGTTCTGGCTCAGAGTCTGCAAGCTTAACCTTCAAGCCATGGTCCCTTTATAATAATATTTGCCATAATTATGTCTGCCAGGTTGTTATTTGTGAGTCACTTGAGATAATGCATGTGATCCATAAGTTGGAAAGCATTATTCAAGCATTACTTCTTTTTGTTGACTGTAGATTCCCTGAGAATCTTTAGGGGAAGTGCACGAAGTGAAGGGAGAAAGGCTCCTGTGGTTGCTTTGCTTCCCATCCTGTGGGAAATCTGAGCAAACCTTGAGCATTGGGTCACAGGTGTGATTTTAAGCCAACCAGTAGGTTCCAATCAAGGAGTCCAATGAATTCTCTGCATGATATATCTGTTCTATGCAGATACAAGATTGGACCAAAGAATTTTCTTAAAATGGCAAGTCCCCAAGAGCATTTCAAATTTGAGAAGTGGTACAGGTTGAATTGTGTTACCCCAAATTTGTATGTTGAAATCCTAATCCCCAGTAGCTCAGAGGTGACCTTATTTAAAAATATGATTGTTGCAGGTGTAATTAGTTGAGATGCAATCGTACTGAAGTAAGGTGAGCCCCTAATCCAGTATGACCAGTGTTCTTATTAAAAGGGGAAATTTGGACATAGAGGCATGCACACAGGAAGAATACCATGGGAAGATGAGGGCAGAGATCGGTGTGAGACATCTATAATCCAAAGGATGCCAAGGATTGCCAGCAAACGACCAGAAGCTAGAAGAGAGGCATGGAAAGTATTTTCCCTCACAACACTCAAAGGGAAGCAACCAGCTGAAACTTTGATCTCAGACTTCCAGCCTCTAGAACTCAGATAATACATTTCTGTTGTTTAAGCCACTCAGTTTGTGGTACTTTGTTACAGCAGCCCTGACAAACTAATCTAGAAAGTTTAGAAAACATTTTCTCTTTATTCACAGCTTCATTTCAGCAGTAGGCCTACTGAAAGGATGAAAATGGGGAAAAAGTGGCAGGGGGTTTATAAAGAGCAAATCATGCTGAGAAAACCTGATGGCTCATTTTAATTGAATTATAAAATTAGTGTGGGAAGAAGATTTAATTTGGAAAAATGCAAAATCATTAACTGAACATGCCTATTAATCTGCAATCCTAAATGAGCATTACTAGGAGACAGTACGAGATAAAACACAGGTTATGTTATGGAGATAAATTATATGCCTTCTTAGCATGAGCTGACAGTATTATTTTGTTCATCACATAAAGATGCATTGCATTAGAGCCTTAAGCCCTCAGCAGGGTTCTAGCAAGTTTATATTAGGGCTACGGCATTCTGCTTTACATAACTTGACAGAAGGATATAGCAGTACTGACAGGGATTGAGACAAGTACAGTAAAGGGACAGCTAGACCGTTTATGAGGAAAGTAAAGCAATAAGCAGTAACCATTTGCCATCTTCCTGTGAGCATAGTAAAGGGACATCTTATTTGTAATCCATGAAGAAGATTTACTACCCTGACACTGATTTAAAACTAGAAGCCTTGACAGTGCTTTAACTAACATGCCCTTCTAGGTATGCTTTGCATGGCCAGTGTTAGCAACTATAAGATAGATGCAGTTTAAAAAAGACTGCTTGAGAACTGCCTGATATTGCAAGAATGACAACCTTAGAAGAGAATGACCTAGCACCATCCAGGGTTATTTGATTCTACAGGGTATAATTAGTGATGGGCTAGAAAAGATTGAAGATGGATAATAATGACAATAATAGCTAACTCAGAAATCATGAGTTTCTACATGGTAGGTGCTGTCCTAAATGCTTTTTGCTTGTCAGCTCATTTACTACTCACAACAATCCTGTAAGGTAAGTGCCATTTATAGTCCCCTTTTACAATAACACACCAGGAGTAAGGAGAAATTAAGTAACCTACATGAGATGATACGTGTAGTAAATGATAGAGCCAGGGTGTGGGCTCAGGCAGTCTGGCTACTGAGTTCGTCCTTTGAACTGCTGTGTGATGCTGTTTCTTTAAAATGTAACAACTCTCCTGTTTATGAGAAATATAGTTGATATCATTTCCCTGAAAGTGACATAAGGGATTTTATACTTTACTTTTAGTGTTTAAAACTGGTCAGTATGCTGAGAAAACAATCTTCTTACAAAAAGTATGAGCTAAATGATTTTCTTCACTTAAAGTTTTGCTCGTTATACATATACGTATTGAGGGATTTTTAGAACCTGTGTAAGAAATACATAGCTCTGCTATTGAAAAGGCTACATTCTCATTACAGAGATAGGAAAGCAAATCGTTATAATGTGATGAATGATGAATGGTGTTCTCAGAAATACACTAAAAGGGACGCAGGGACCAAGTCATAGTGGGGAGCAGGACTTGGGGAATTATGGCCAATAAGATGCATATTAACGCCATGACACTCATTATTGCCAAATTGGATCTCAACTCCTCAGATACATAATGCCACTGAAGATTTTAACATGGACATTTATGTGTAAAACTGTGTTTCAAAGATATAGCTATAATACAATGGAAAGAGGCTGAAAATCCAAAGGAAAAGAAAGCTTTATGTCATTCAAATGGCCAAATCTTGCATGTAGTCATGTGTCATTTCTTCTTTTTCATTGCTTGCTGCCAAAAGTTTTTTGTTGCTGTTACTGGTTTTTTAAATATCACACTTCTCTTATTTTATCAGGTACATAGTAAAACTTAAAAATGCCCTTTTTAATTTTTTTGACTTTTTTTTTTTTTTTTTTTTTTTGTGGTATGCGGGCCTCCCT
>NC_041214.2:61855122-61857931 GCF_002837175.3 Physeter macrocephalus
TTTTGTGGTATGCGGGCCTCCCTCTGCCGTGGCCTCTCCCGTTGTGGAGCACAGGCTCCGGACGCGCAGGGTCAGCGGCCGTGGCTCACGGGCCCAGCCGCTCCACGGCACGTGGGATCCTCCCAGACCGGGGCGCGAACCCGGTTCCCCTGCATCGGCAGGCGGATGCGCAACCACTGCGCCACCAGGGAAGCCCTTTTGACTATTTTTAAGTCCCATTTTCTCTTAAGAAACTTGATGAGCATAATTTGAAAGAAGAAATCCTGGATAAAAAATTTAACATGCTTTATGGCAAAAATCAATACCGTTCACTATTTTTTGGAATAGTGTAACTGAGTTTTTGCTTGCCATTTGAATTTGAAGTATATGGTGTATATGTGTGTGTGGAGGGTAAGATTTTACTCAAGGTTATTTATATCTGGGCAAAGTGAAGTAGGCATACACCAACAGCATCACCATCAGTAATGGCCACTGGTATGCATCGCTTGCTTTGGGCGGTGCAACTTCATTTCTTAGTCATTTTTGAAACCATGCGTTCCTTAATCTACTGTAAAAGCCTACTAGTAATGGCTGTAGATGGAATGGAACATTCCACACTTCTCTATTAGAGTTTAGGCTGGCCAGTGTTAGAAACTACTAGTGTGACAATCAATCATTAAAATTCCCTAGAGTGATTAGGGTGTTTTATGTTGGGTAAAGAAAAATGAAACTTCTCCACGAGATTCTCTGCTCTTAGGGCAGTCCAGTGAGACTGTGTTAGAGGGTAGGAGTAGGAGATAGGAGGAAGCACCTGATGGGTCTGCTACCTCAGTGATGTTCTCCAGACAGGAGGGTCCTGGGGACCTAGTTAACCTGGTCATGGGCTTTTCTGAGGGTTATTTAAAGGTATATTTCCTGAAACAGGCAAAGAAGAAGACTGGAGAAGATAAAGCCAAAAGTCAAATTCTAGGGTAGATAAAGGGTGGAGAGTAGTGATAATCAAGAGAATTGAGAGACTAGATGATATTCGAAGCTACAAATTTAGCTGCACAGATTCGAATCTTTTCTCAACAGGAGCATCTGTGCAGGGCTCCTTCTTCCTTACTGGTCAAGCTAGTATAAAGCTGGATGTGCAGGACATAATGCCTTATTATTATATATTTTAAACATAAATAATATGTATTATTATATTTCTTAAAATTTATTCTCTGGATCAGTGTTTCCATTGGATTTTAAGAAGTGTTGTAGGAAATGAAGTTTCTGTGTTTAAATAAGTTTGGGAAATTCTATGTCAAATAGACTTATGTTGTGTTCATTCCTGTAGGATTTCCTAGAGCCTGAAGTGTACTAATGTGTATCGTGACTCCCTCAGAGTATCTAGATTCCTGTGTTTCCCAAACACATGTGATCATATAGCTCTTTCATGGGGGTATCTTGAAGTATTATTATTTTTTAATACCTTTATTGGAGTATAAATGCTTTACAATGTGTTAGTTTCTGCTCTACAACGAAGTGAATCAACTATATGTATACATATATCCCCGTATCCCCTCCCTCTTGAACCTCCCTCCCACCCTCCCTATCCCACCCCTCTAGGTGGTCACAAAGCACCGAGCTGATCTCCCTGTGCTATGCGGCTCCTTCCCACTAGCCATCCACTTTACATTTGGTAGTGTATATATATCAACGCTACTCTCTCATTTCATCCTAGCTTCCCCTTCCCCGCTGTGTCCTCAAGTCTGTTCTCTATGTCTGTGCCTTTATCCCACCCTGCCACTAGTTCATCAGTACCGTGTTTTTTTTTAGATTCCATATATGTGCGGTAGCATATGGTATTTGTTTTTCTCTTTCTGACTTACTTCACCCCGTATGACAGACTCTAGGTCCATCCACCTCATTACAAATAACTCAATTTTGTTCCTTTTTATGGCTGAGTAATACTCCATTGTATATATATGCCACATCTTCTTTATCCATTCATCTGTTGATGGACATTTAGGTTGCTTCCATGTCCTGACTACTGTAAATAGTGCTGCAATGAACATTGTGGTACATTTATCTTTTTGAATTATGGTTTTCTCAGGGTATATGCCCAGTAGGAGATTGCTGGGTCATATGGTAGTTCTATTTTTAGCTTTTTAAGGAAGCTCCATACTGTTCTCCATAGTGGCTGTATCAATTTACATTTTCACCAACAGTGCAGGAGGGTTCCCTTTTCTCCACACCCTCTCCAGCATTTATTGTTTGTAGATTTTTTGATGATGGCCATTCTGACTGGTGTGAGGTGACACCACATTGAAGTTTTGATTTGCATTTCTCTAACGATTAGTGATGTTGAGCATCTTTTCATGTGTTTGTTGGCAATCTGTATGTTTTCTTTGGAGAACTGTCTATTTAGGTCTTCTGCCCAATTTTGGATTGGGTTGTTGGTTTTTTTGATATTGAGCTGCATGAGCTACTTGTAAATTTTGGAGATGAATCCTTTGTCAGTTGCTTCATTTGCAAATATTTTCTCCCATTCTGATGGTGGTCTTTTGGTCCTGTTTATGGTTTCCTTTGCTGTGCAAAAGCCTTTAAGTTTCATTAGGTTCCATTTGTTTATTTTTGTTTTTATTTCCATTTCTCTAGGAGGTGGGTCAGAAAGGATCTTGCTGTGATTTATGTCATAGAGTGTTCTGCCTATGTTTTCCTCTAAGAGTTTGATAGTGTCTGGCCTTACATTTAGGTCTTTAATCCATTTTGAGTTTATTTTTGTGTATGGTGTTAGGGAGTGTTCTAATTTCATACTTTTACATGTACCTGTCCAGTTTTCCCAGCACCACTTATTGAA
>NC_041214.2:61858719-61873175 GCF_002837175.3 Physeter macrocephalus
TGTCCCCTGCATTGGCAGGCAGATTCTCAACCACTGTGCCACCAGGGAAGCCCCCAAGTATTATTATTTTGTGGGACCCAAATGCTCTGGAGGATTTGTATATGTATATGTATATATTTTATGTGTTAAAAACCATTCAGTTTTATTAATTAGCATATATTAATTTCAAAAATAGTCTAAATAAAGCGTTTCACAATGTACTGTATGATCCTAGATCAAAATACAGATTACAAGAATTTAGAAGCATTCTTGATCTTCTGATATAATCATCTGATAATTGTGTATTCTATGGTTTACACAATAGACACTAATTATTTAGTAAATATGGACTTACATTACTTTTATAACCTTTTAGAAAAGGGTTACCTATATTTACCTTGAATATCTTTGAAGTTATTTGTATTTCAACCATGTCACCTAATATTAATTTTTATTGTTTTTATGAATATATATCAAGATTTTAATGAACTGCCATCTTTTTATCCTGAAAAAAACAACTGAAACAACTATTTAAAATTTAGAGCAATCCTTTTACTTTAATACAAAAATTTATATATATATATAAATTCTCAAAATTGGAAATAAAAAACTGAAAGCTATTTTTTCCAATCTACTCAACTAATAATATTTATATAATAGTTAAAAAACATACATTAACAGGGTGCTTTCCCATATGTTATCTTATTTAAGCCTCATAGCCACTTTTTGAGGGAGTTCATATTATTCCCAAATTAGAACTGAAGTGACAGAAACTCAGAAAGCTTAATTGATGTGCCCAAATCACAGCTTGTTAGTAGCTGAGCCAAGGCTTTAACCTAGATCTTTAACTCCAGTGTTTTATGGTATTGCCTGTCCCACAGTTGCCTGGGGATAAGCAAGGCTTGCCATGGGCCCCAGGAGCATTTTTTTTTGGATGGCACTGTGAACTGTGCTGGGCTAAGAAATGAAGAGGGCAAAGTGGGGTTGGGAAATTGTTTCTCATCTTTCTCTGTTCTAGCCCTCATGCGATTTGCATAATTTATGTATTTCCTTTTTCTCCCCTTCATCCGTTAGAATTGAGTTCCATTGCTTCTCCTAGAAACAACTTCAAACTCAAGTATTCCTGGATACTACTGCTCTAACTACAGTCAGCTCTCAGTATCTGTGGGTTTTGCATCTGCGATACAGAGGGCCAACTGGACCAAGCCATTTTATTTAAGGAACTTGAGTTCCTGTGGATTTTGGTAACCTTGGCAGGGTCCTAGAACCAGTACCCAGTAGAGAGATGACTGGAGTAGCTTAACCTAAATGGTGACAGAAATCTGGAAGTCAGCAGGTAGGCTGATCTTGTTGGTTAGGGGAGCTTTGAGGAATCCCTCTACATGTATTGTGTAGGCTGCTGTTCATCCAGAGGTGCAGAACTAGCTGTGTTGGCCCCCTCCCAGGCAAATACTAGATCTTGGTGGCAATCCACTCCTTCACTATTTCCATCAAGTGAAAGAGCTCCTGCTATGTTTGTTCCAAGCCCATAATGCCAAGGTCTGGGTTTTTGACCAGGCCTCATACTGCCTTTTACACTTACTGCCTTTTGCCTCCATATGTATTCTACTATAAACTAACTTTCTTCATCTCTGTTTTATTAAATACATCTCCCTTGACATTCAGAATGCCCAAGGGCATAGTTACAATCATAATGAGTATGTTTACCATTGAGATAAATGCCCCAAATTAAAGGCTTATGAGAAAAGTAAACTGTGTAGTAAATAATTTAACCTTATGCAAAAAAGATTTCTGCCTTTTGACCGCAGCTTCTGGAAGGTCATCTCTAAACCCTTGGAATATCATTATCTGATAAGAGCATTTTATTTTCCTGGGGGCCTTGGGTTACTGGATAGTCTGACAATATAACAATAGCCCCCAATATCACTGGATGAGGGCTGGACCTAACCTAGATAGTCTTAGGTTACCGTGCGAGAAAGACCAACAACCTGATTTAGGGTAGGGGCTTCGGGTTACTTCAGAGGGGCTGGAGACTGGAGACTGAAATCTGCCAGGTGGGCAGTCAGTCAATCAATCATGCCTATGTGAGGAGTCTCAGTAAAAACTCTGAACACAGGACTTGGCTGAGCTTTCTTGACTGGCAGCATTCCATGTGTATTGTCACACACTGATGTCAGGAAAGTAACACATTCTGTATCCACAAGAAGAGGACAGTGGAAGGTCCACTTTTGATACTTCCTGACTCCACCGTACCCTATGCACTTCTTCCCTTGGTTGATTTTAATACAGTAGCCTTTAGTGATTTCTTTGAGTCCTTCTAACAAATTATTGAATATGAGTGTGGTTTTGTGAACCCTTTGAACTTGAAATTGGTGTCAGAAATGGTGTGGTTCTTGTGGGGACTGTTCCCTGTAAATTCTCAGCTGGACTAAACTCTCTCAGAAGGGGGGTCACTTCTTTCTTTTCTTCTCCTTCAGGAACAAAGTGCTTTTGGTCTTTGTTCTTCCTAGTGCATGTGGGGCACAGGGAAAATTACGTAGTACTCTGTGGCTGCTCAGTTGTGCAGGATGGTATTGGATGAGGGCTTTCCTCATCACTGGTGAAGAACAATAGTGTTTGGACCGCCTAAGTGGGTTAGAAATAATGGTCTAACCCATCCATTTATTAAATCAGATGGCAAACCACAGAAGGCAAGTGCAAAAATAACATTTTTATAATCTGTTAGTTCTGAACAATGCAGGAGACTGGGGGATGTGGGGGAGTAGAAGAATAAAGTACATGAGACCTGAAGTTTTTAAGAACCTGCCTGCATTTTTACTGAATATTTGTTGAAGTCATTGTAATGGTTTAAAATGGTTTTAAAGACTATCTGCTGGAGAATATTTAACAACTGGAGATTTAGATATATAACTTAAATAAAGGCTGTTTTTTTTTTTTCATTCTGACAGAGGAAATGATATGTTTTGTTCTGTTGTGAGTTCTAGTGACCCCTGCTTAGCTTTCATTTATCACAAATAATCTTCTCCAGGATACTGCGATTGCTGTACTGTTGAGTTGCTTATATTACATTTAACCTTGACAAAGGGTCAAAATAAATCTGTGAATTAAGCAAGAATGCATTACAGCTGGCTGAAGAGCGTGTCAGGAATACCTGAAGAGAAAACAAAACTATTTTTCCCTACAGCCTGTGTGCAAGTTGATGTGACTCCTTTTCCATCTACTTGGAGTTTAATAGAGAAATACTATTCTTCATTTGGCCCTAATTTGGGTAAATGTCCATCATGGACAGAGTGCTCTCATAGAACAGAGAAAGGACATGGTTGCTGGCCTTATACTCACTCACATATACAAAGGGGGAAATACTCAGATAAGGCATCAGCTGTGATCAACGCCACTTACCCAGAAACAATAACACACAATGAGAAGCTCAAATGCCTTGACTATACAAATGTATAGTTGGCAGTGGGTTAGAGAAGGCGTGAACATCAGGAAACCTCAATGGTAACTTCATTATTAACTTAGAGAATTATGGATAAATGCTGATGGCACCTGTAGAGGAAGCCATGTTGCAAAAGAATACCGGAAGAAGAGTGAGCAAGATAGAAATTAAAATTGAAAGGAAGCTAGAGTGAGCAAGATAGAAATTAAAATTGAAAGGAAGCAAACCAAACAAAAATCTTATACTGGAGGAAATAGGAATTGACTAACATACTAATGTAAGGAATATAAGAGTTAACGTATTAGACATATCTTAAAAAATGTGATTCAAAGTCTTCGTTCTTTTCAAGTTTTTTCCTCATTTAAATAGTCCTACTTTATGATGATGGTACAATTAAAGAGGGAAAAATATGTTTTCTGTGAGTATCACTTGAAAAATGTTTTTTCATGACAAGCAGTGATTAAAATTTTATAACTACAGCAGGGCAAATACCATCCTTCAGAGGCTTTTTCATACCAACTAACAGATAAGAAAAGTTAGGTAATAAGAAAATTAAAGCTGAACAACTCTAACAGTTTAATAAACAGGAAATGATAGATGATGTTTTGCATGATTCAAAGTCATTTTTGTACTGAAAAAGAGTGAAGTCTTCAATGAAGTCACTGACATAATAAAGGGTATTCTGCTACTGTGTTGGGAGATGTTACATATTCATTCATTCATTCAAAAAATCATTATGCCAGATACTTAGCTAAATCTTTTGACTACAAGGGTTAAATACTCTCAGGGTTAAGAAATTTTCTTGGTGGTTAAGCGAAATGGTTCAGTGCCTTCTGAAACTTTAAACATAAGCTGGTAGTAAATATTTTATTGTCTTCTTAAACATTTTGAAATCCTTCTAAAATGTATGTGACCTTAAGGTAACCATATTTTTCAGAGAATAGGAACAGCCTTCCACTATTCTAGATCAACTGAATTTTACTATAGTGAAATGGTAAAGATTACGTTCAAGAAAAATAATAGCACAACAACAACAAAACAACCTTTCAAAAATCAGTACAGGTGGTCCCCATCATACCCAAACGTCCACTGTTACTATACTCAGAAATTTCCCCTTTTGTTTGAAAAGGTATTGTCTGACTTCCTTACTCTATTGTGCAGAAATACAGTATATACTATTCTGGCCCTCAGTCCTGGAAGAAGTAATCAAGGTGGATAGAAAACAGACTTTCAGAAGATTTCTTTGTGACTTTAAACTATATTTTGATCCTTCTGACTTCAGTTTATCTCTGTTGTGAAATGTTGCCTGTGGGAACCAGCTGGGGATCAGATCAATAGGTGAGACTCAATATTGTGATTCTAAACAGCTTTTAATGTTAAAGACAGTTTTTCTGATATCTGATTATTAAAAGAGAATGTATGTGTACTATTTATTGAATTACACAAATATTTTTGCTAAGCAAAAAGAAAATGCATGAAATCCAATTTCAGAGGCTTAATTAAAGTGGCTACTTTAGTTTATTTAGTTATTTTGGGGTATGACATTGAGTCCTACTTAATTTTTTTAACACTTTTTTGATCTTTCTTCCCAGGGAGGTAGTACGTTTCCTCTCACTGAAGGTGTACACTTAGATTATGAATGACCATGTGGTCGGATTGGCATAAAGAAGATTGCAAAGTTAGAGAAAAAATGACCTTTAAGTCCATTTCAAAGTCCAAGATTCTGTGATCTCTACATGGTGATTTTGAGGCCAGAACTGAATCTTAGCCATTTTATATCTGGACCCCAGCAAGGGGCCTGAAACAAATTGAGCTTGAAATGTGCCTGTTGAATGAGTGAATTAATAAGATTAGTAAGAATTTTATTTAGCGTGTTGTGTAGATTTAAGTTTGAGGCTGCAAAGTGAGGCTTAGAAGGTGGTTTCTTTTTCTTTGAGTGACTATGTCAACCTTTGGGTCCTTGTCTCAGGATGAACAGTCTTACAAGGCTGTGGCAGTCTGATCAGCCCTGCTGAGCTTTTCCTGGGGTAGTCTTAGCTTAGTCTCACATTATACCACATGACCCAATCAATAAAGTTATCTTTTGAGAAATAAACTTTTTATTCAGATAAAACATTCCTATCAACCAATCACTAACACTGGCATATATTTTTAAAGATGTAAAAACTCTGGAGCAAAATTGAAAGAAATATAAATATCTAGCTTTGAATTAAATGCTATTATTAAATTTCAGAAGTAACTAATCACTACCTAATTCCACTCCTGTATCCTCCCAGGGATTAAGTAACCAATTCATTCCACAATTTTTTTGGAGTTAACAATCTTCCCAGTTGCATTCATGGCTTCACAGCGCTGTGGGGCTACAGAGCAACTTGGGCATCAAAGCTTTTATTTCAGTCTTTGATCCTTCTCTTCAGGTTAGACCTTTTTCTGCCTGCTTGCAATTTCTCAAAGAGAAGGCATTAATAATTTGCCATTGGAAGACTTCCAATTTCATTCTCTTGTTTCTTCGTCTAACAACTTTTTTTTTTTTTTTCCGCAAGGAAAAGTCTTTTGTGACACTATGTGCTTGGCTTCAGTAACTTGGAGGAGGATTACAGAAGCATTCCTATGGCTGTCTGTAGTATGATTCCCTGTGTTAGCATTCTCACTCCACTTGCCCTGTTTCTCTGGCCTAATTCCTAACCTTGTAGCCAGCCTTGTAGCTTGTAGCCTTGTAGCCAGTTGTGAAGTTACTATGCATTGAATTAAGATTCCATTTTAACGACTCTTGAAGGATTACTGCTGTTGTAATGGACAGTTTTAAGCTCAAATCTTCGAAAAAAACAAATCTGATCTCCCTTTTACCTGTAAACATTTAAGTAGAATAGCACTAAGTTTTAAACTGTAGATCTAGTGGATTGCTAAATGATAATTCTGGACGATTCCTTTCCCATTGTAGGAACTCAATATATATTTATTATTGAATGAATGAGAGTGAGAATCTCAGATGCTTGCCATATTTCTCTTTACCGATTTTAGAGTGAGACTGTTGGGCTAAAAGAAGAGAATATGCGTTTAAGGTTTATGCTTCTTTTGTATTTCTCTAGAGGTGATCTTGATACTTAGATGAAATTGTAATGGACATTTGAAAAAGAAATCTTTTTCCACATTGGCTTATTTCAAACTGAAAGTAGTTGGATGCAAATCTGCCTATCTAATCGTCTTAGTATAAATTTGCCTTTGATGTTGTGGTTTCATAGTCTAGATGTGCCACTTTCTCATTATGTCTTCTGGCACACTGGTATTTGGGGAGACATTTTCATTTCCTGTGCTGGCTTGATTAGGGGTGGGTGGGGGAGGGGGGGTGAAGGAATTGGTCTACCAGATGCCCCTGCTTGATGGTTGCTCACAAATGCCTACATTGATTGTGCATTGAATGTGCATGTCTATATCCGCAGGCATAAACCTTTGGAAAGCATCTCTGCCCAGGCCACCCTAGTCGCATTCTTTATCTTCAGTTTTCTGCCTCTTTAGTGGGCCTCTCTTCAAAGAGGCATAAGTACAAAACATTCGCTACTGTCAGCAATTTAAATTCATACCACATTTTTGTAATTAAAGTATTTTTTAAAATTTATATTTATTGTTTTATTTGATGACAATTTTCAGGTTAAAATGTGGATGCTGAAGACAGATTATAATTATTTAGATTCTACTAAGATACCAATTTAAAATAGCAGAATTCTTCTAGCCTTGCTATATGCTTTATCATAGAATGTGACTTTTCCAATACTGCAAATATACCTTTATATTTGAGAACAAGAAGGAAACAGACATATTTTGAAGTTAAAACATTTGAAATGAAAAGGATGAAACTAAGAGAGATTTATTTGAAAAAGTCAAAGATATGAGGTGGGAAATTCGGCCAATTTTGTTTGTAGTTCTTCAAAGGTATTTTTCAGGCTGGTCGCAGTTGCGAGAGGATTGATTAATCACGCTGAGTGTCTTTATATTCCTGTATTGAAATGGATGGGTGCTAGGCATAAACACAAGATAGGATATAAAGGGCCAGTCCACTACTATAATTAATTTTAATTGAAACCTCTGGGTGACCTCCAGTTTCACATGTAAAACTGAAATATATTTGGTGTTTACTATGTGCCATACAATAGTATAAGGATTTTAGAAGAGAGTAGTTTGCGTTTTTCTCCTAATCAAAATGGAAGAGACAGACTGAGATATTAGTGCATTTATTCCCCATGGCAGCTCTATGCAAGAAGCATTTTATTATCATTTCTGTTTCAGAGATGAGAAGATGGAGGCAAAGAGCATTTAAATAAATGGCTTGAGATCAGTGTATGTGTAGGTGATGGGACTCAAACGAAGAGCCCATGATCTGAATGTTATTCTGCCTCTTAGTCTTAGACTTAATGATCCTATGAATTCGTGTTTGTGGTTGACAGCACTGTTTCTGGTCCCACAAAGCTCTTGTCATCTGTCTTGTTAGAGAACCCATAGTTTAACTGGACAATGCAAATTCTTTTGCCTCTGGGTTTTAAAATGACTCCTGGCCAACAGGAATCTCTTCTTAGATTTGAAAAGATGTTTTAGGTTTTTATCACATAAATCATAGTTAGTGCCATCTGTCATACTATACTCAGAAATTTCCCCCTTTGTTTGAAAAGGTATTGTCTGACTTCCTTACTCTGTTGTGCAGAAATACAGTATATACTATTCTGGCCCTCAGTCCTGGAAGAAGTAATCAAGGTGGATAGAAAACAGACTTTCAGAAGATTTCTTTGTGACTTTAAACTATATTTTGATCCTTCTGACTTCAGTTTATCTCTGTTGTGAAATGTTGCCTGTGGGAACCAGCTGGGGATCAGATCAATAGGTGAGACTCAATATTGTGATTCTAAACAGCTTTTAATGTTAAAGACAGTTTTTCTGATATCTGATTATTAAAAGAGAATGTATGTGTACTATTTATTGAATTACACAAATATTTTTGCTAAGCAAAAAGAAAATGCATGAAATCCAATTTCAGAGGCTTAATTAAAGTGGCTACTTCAGTTTATTTAGTTATTTTGGGGTATGACATTGAGTCCTACTTAATTTTTTTAACACTTTTTTGATCTTTCTTCCCAGGGAGGTAGTACGTTTCCTCTCACTGAAGGTGTACACTTAGATTATGAATGACCATGTGGTCGGATTGGCATAAAGAAGATTGCAAAGTTAGAGAAAAAATGACCTTTAAGTCCATTTCAAAGTCCAAGATTCTGTGATCTCTACATGGTGATTTTGAGGCCAGAACTGAATCTTAGCCATTTTATATCTGGACCCCAGCAAGGGGCCTGAAACAAATTGAGCTTGAAATGTGCCTGTTGAATGAGTGAATTAATAAGATTAGTAAGAATTTTATTTAGCTTGTTGTGTAGATTTAAGTTTGAGGCTGCAAAGTGAGGCTTAGAAGGTGGTTTCTTTTTCTTTGAGTGACTATGTCAACCTTTGGGTCCTTGTCTCAGGATGAACAGTCTTACAAGGCTGTGGCAGTCTGATCAGCCCTGCTGAGCTTTTCCTGGGGTAGTCTTAGCTTAGTCTCACATTATACCACATGACCCAATCAATAAAGTTATCTTTTGAGAAATAAACTTTTTATTCAGATAAAACATTCCTATCAACCAATCACTAACACTGGCATATATTTTTAAAGATGTAAAAACTCTGGAGCAAAATTGAAAGAAATATAAATATCTAGCTTTGAATTAAATGCTATTATTAAATTTCAGAAGTAACTAATCACTACCTAATTCCACTCCCGTATCCTCCCAGGGATTAAGTAACCAATTCATTCCACAATTTTTTTGGAGTTAACAATCTTCCCAGTTGCATTCATGGCTTCACAGCGCTGTGGGGCTACAGAGCAACTTGGGCATCAAAGCTTTTATTTCAGTCTTTGATCCTTCTCTTCAGGTTAGACCTTTTTCTGCCTGCTTGCAATTTCTCAAAGAGAAGGCATTAATAATTTGCCATTGGAAGACTTCCAATTTCATTCTCTTGTTTCTTCGTCTAACAACTTTTTTTTTTTTTTTCCGCAAGGAAAAGTCTTTTGTGACACTATGTGCTTGGCTTCAGTAACTTGGAGGAGGATTACAGAAGCATTCCTATGGCTGTCTGTAGTATGATTCCCTGTGTTAGCATTCTCACTCCACTTGCCCTGTTTCTCTGGCCTAATTCCTAACCTTGTAGCCAGCCTTGTAGCTTGTAGCCTTGTAGCCAGTTGTGAAGTTACTATGCATTGAATTAAGATTCCATTTTAACGACTCTTGAAGGATTACTGCTGTTGTAATGGACAGTTTTAAGCTCAAATCTTCGAAAAAAACAAATCTGATCTCCCTTTTACCTGTAAACATTTAAGTAGAATAGCACTAAGTTTTAAACTGTAGATCTAGTGGATTGCTAAATGATAATTCTGGACGATTCCTTTCCCATTGTAGGAACTCAATATATATTTATTATTGAATGAATGAGAGTGAGAATCTCAGATGCTTGCCATATTTCTCTTTACCGATTTTAGAGTGAGACTGTTGGGCTAAAAGAAGAGAATATGCGTTTAAGGTTTATGCTTCTTTTGTATTTCTCTAGAGGTGATCTTGATACTTAGATGAAATTGTAATGGACATTTGAAAAAGAAATCTTTTTCCACATTGGCTTATTTCAAACTGAAACTAGTTGGATGCAAATCTGCCTATCTAATCGTCTTAGTATAAATTTGCCTTTGATGTTGTGGTTTCATAGTCTAGATGTGCCACTTTCTCATTATGTCTTCTGGCACACTGGTATTTGGGGAGACATTTTCATTTCCTGTGCTGGCTTGATTAGGGGTGGGTGGGGGAGGGGGGGTGAAGGAATTGGTCTACCAGATGCCCCTGCTTGATGGTTGCTCACAAATGCCTACATTGATTGTGCATTGAATGTGCATGTCTATATCCGCAGGCATAAACCTTTGGAAAGCATCTCTGCCCAGGCCACCCTAGTCGCATTCTTTATCTTCAGTTTTCTGCCTCTTTAGTGGGCCTCTCTTCAAAGAGGCATAAGTACAAAACATTCGCTACTGTCAGCAATTTAAATTCATACCACATTTTTGTAATTAAAGTATTTTTTAAAATTTATATTTATTGTTTTATTTGATGACAATTTTCAGGTTAAAATGTGGATGCTGAAGACAGATTATAATTATTTAGATTCTACTAAGATACCAATTTAAAATAGCAGAATTCTTCTAGCCTTGCTATATGCTTTATCATAGAATGTGACTTTTCCAATACTGCAAATATACCTTTATATTTGAGAACAAGAAGGAAACAGACATATTTTGAAGTTAAAACATTTGAAATGAAAAGGATGAAACTAAGAGAGATTTATTTGAAAAAGTCAAAGATATGAGGTGGGAAATTCGGCCAATTTTGTTTGTAGTTCTTCAAAGGTATTTTTCAGGCTGGTCGCAGTTGCGAGAGGATTGATTAATCACGCTGAGTGTCTTTATATTCCTGTATTGAAATGGATGGGTGCTAGGCATAAACACAAGATAGGATATAAAGGGCCAGTCCACTACTATAATTAATTTTAATTGAAACCTCTGGGTGACCTCCAGTTTCACATGTAAAACTGAAATATATTTGGTGTTTACTATGTGCCATACAATAGTATAAGGATTTTAGAAGAGAGTAGTTTGCGTTTTTCTCCTAATCAAAATGGAAGAGACAGACTGAGATATTAGTGCATTTATTCCCCATGGCAGCTCTATGCAAGAAGCATTTTATTATCATTTCTGTTTCAGAGATGAGAAGATGGAGGCAAAGAGCATTTAAATAAATGGCTTGAGATCAGTGTATGTGTAGGTGATGGGACTCAAACGAAGAGCCCATGATCTGAATGTTATTCTGCCTCTTAGTCTTAGACTTAATGATCCTATGAATTCGTGTTTGTGGTTGACAGCACTGTTTCTGGTCCCACAAAGCTCTTGTCATCTGTCTTGTTAGAGAACCCATAGTTTAACTGGACAATGCAAATTCTTTTGCCTCTGGGTTTTAAAATGACTCCTGGCCAACAGGAATCTCTTCTTAGATTTGAAAAGATGTTTTAGGTTTTTATCACATAAATCATAGTTAGTGCCATCTGTCAGAAATATTACTCAGAAGTGCACTTGCCACCCATTCACATGCTTTATAGAGCCTATTTAAAATTGAGGATCTTCTGTCGCTTTTAACTCTTTCTAAAAAGAAAACGGCAAAATGGTGATTGAAAAATCATCAGCTGGCTAAGTTCCGATGGTGATGTAGTCCATCTTGAGGAAGCACTCACAAGTTTCTGAAATTTCTGCAGCTGTTCATTCAAAGATTCAGGGAGATAGACAGTGCACAAAATAGCAAACAAAGGCACTGCAGCCTGCAGGAGAATTGGGATTTCATTGTGTGTGTCAAAAGTAAATGAATTCAAGAATAACCACTTGAAAAGGAATTCTCCCTTAATGTCTTTGGTGCAAAAATGTGCTCAGATTGTACTGGCTCTGAAGAGTGACTCAAAGAGGTAAATTACTTTCTAGCTACTAGCTTTCAATTGCTACGGGCTCAAAGTGCTAGCTAACCTTGTAAAAGTGGAGCAGAGAAAAGAGTAGTTTGCACCCTAATCAAAATGGAAGAGACAGACCGAGTGAGATACCATAGTGGCACCAAGATTTCTGATGGCAGAAGTTTATAAATAGGCATAAACAGACCATTGCAAGCCTCAACAAGAACCACTTAAATGTCCTGTATACATTTTTCAAGCAATTTTTCTTTGGATTAAGAGGTCTAGGAAATGGTTTTGATGTGTGAAAACTGCTGTTTATAGAGAGTAAACTGTTTTCTTTGAAGGCTTTTCAAGTATGTATTCAGCAGCTGTGTAATTATGTAAATTTGCCTGGGATAGTTAGAGCAGTTAGAAACCAGTACTAATGAAATGATGGGTCACAGGTTCAACCATGGTCTGGGCCAGTGCGTTTTAGCCAGAGAGAAGCCTTTAGCATAGCCCAGGAAGCATCTCTGAGGCTACCCTGCGATCTGTTGGACTCCTTTGCCCACAAGAGGATTGAGGACATAAAAATCAAACCCCTTTCCCAGGAAACCTACCCCCCAAACTGCATGGCGGTTGCATCCTTTGTATCTCAGTGGGTAGAACTGAATAAAATATACGATCTGGAAGAGAGCTGTGCTGTGAATCTGAACACAGTAGAATGCACATGGCATAAACAATGCAGGACATCTTTATAATGTGATTTCATTGAATGAGTTTAGGAAATCTGTGACTTCACTCAAAAAATCACTCCAAAGGATTGCACACTTCTTGAATTGCTTCTACCTTGTCCCCATATGTAAAATGGAGCTACTAATGCCAGTTTCAGGGTTGTTGAAGAATTAAATAAGGTAATGTGTGGGTAAGCACCCACTTCAATGCCTGGCAGATACTAAGTATCCAATAAATGGTGCCTATTATTATTATTTTCAGGAATCTCCAACAAATACCAGTATTGACTAGATATCACAAACACTACTTTGAAGCATTGATATGAATCAATTAAAACAATAATCACCATTTATATACAGAACATTAATACCTGGATTTTATGGATCTCAGGAATTTGATATGGCTTACTGTATTGTAGCAGATAGCACAGGCTTTAGTGAAGAATTCTCTCACCATTACTGTAATCTGATTCATACCAGATGTTGAGGAGTCAAGAAGTAGGTGCATATAACATGCAATGCTTGTATGAAAATGTGTTAGAAAGTTAGGAAGCATTCAGAGATGAACTCCAGTAAATACAAAAATGCATTTCAGGAACCTACTAGAAGCTGTTGGGCAGATTGACTGAAAGAGAGGGCAACAGCAATGCAGAGTAGATAGACCAGAGTAGATAGATCACCAAGGTGATACATCTTGTGCACAATGTTATTTTGTTTGTTTGTTTGTTTTGTGGGGGAGGTGATGGATGATTAGAGCAGTCCATTCAAAAGAGCATGTACATAATAGTAGGGGACTTTAACACCCCACTTTCGCCAATGGACAGATCATGCAAAATGAAAATAAATAAGGAAATGCTAGCTTTAGCAGACACATAGACCAGATAGACTTAATTGATATTTATAGGACATTGAATCTAAAAACAACAGAATACATTTTTTTCTCATGTGCCCATGGAATATTCTCTAGGATAGATCATATCTTGGGTCACAAATCAAGCCTTGGTAAATTTAAGAAAACTGAAATCATACCAAGTATCTTTTCCGACCACAATGCTATGAGACTAGATTTCAATTACAGGAAAAAAAACTGTAAAATATACAAACACATAGAGGCTAAACAATATGCTACTAAATAACCAAGAGATTACTGAAGAAATCAGAGGAAATCAAGAAATACCTAGAAACAAATGACAATAAAAGCACGACAACCCAAAACCTATGGGATGCAGCAAAAGCAGTTCTAAGAAGTTTATAGCAATACAACCCTACCTCAAGAAACTAGAAAAATCACAGATAAACAACCTAACCTGACACCTACAACAATTAGAGAAAGAAAAACAAAAAAACCCAAAGTTAGCAGAAGGAGAGAAACCATAAATATCAGATCAGAAATAAATGAAAAAGAAATGAAGGAAACAGTAGCAAAGATCAATAAAACTAAAAGCTGGTTCTTTGAGAAGATAAACAAAATTGATAAACCATTAGCCAGACTCATCAAGAAAAAAAAGGAGCAGACTCAAATCAACAGAATTAGAAATGGAAAAGGAGAAGTAACAATTGACACTGCAGAAATGCAAAGGATCATGAGAGACTATTACAAGCAACTATATGCCAATAAAATGGACAACCTGGAAGAAATAGACAAATTCTTAGAAAAGCACAACCTTCTGAGACTGATCCAGGAAGAAATAGAAAATATGAACAGACCAATCACAAGCACTGAAATTGAAACTGTGATTAAAAATCTTCCAACAAACAAAAGCCCAGGACCAGAT
>NC_041214.2:61880602-61882599 GCF_002837175.3 Physeter macrocephalus
ACAGATCATCCAAAATGAAAATAAATAAGGAAACACAAGCTTTAAATGATACATTAAACAAGATGGACTTAATTTATAGGACATTCCATCCAAAAACAACAGTATACACATTCTTCTCAAGTGCTCATGGAACATTCTCCAGGATAGATCATATCTTGGGTCACAAATCAAGCCTTGGTAAATTTAAGAAAACTGAAATCATACCAAGTATCTTTTCCGACCACAATGCTATGAGACTAGATTTCAATTACAGGAAAAAAAACTGTAAAATATACAAACACATAGTCCTTCTCAAACTCTTTCAAAATATAGCAGAGGGATGAATACTCTCAAACTCATTCTATGAGGCCAGCATCACCCTGATAACAAAATCAGACAAAGGTGTCGCAAAAATATAAAATTACAGACCAATATCTCTGATGAACATAGAAGCAAAAATCCTCAACAAAATACTGGCAAACAGAATCCAACAGCACATTAAAAGGATGATACACCATGATCAAGTGGGGTTTATCCCAGGAATGCAAGGATTCTTCAATATATGCAAATCAATCAATGTGATAACGCCATCTGAACAAACTGAAGGATAAAAACCATATGATAATCTCAATAGATGCAGAAAAAGCTTTTGACAAAATTCAAAACCCATTTATGGTATAAATCCTCCAGGAAGTGGGTTTAGAGGGAATCTACCTTAACATAATAAAGGCCATATATGACAAACCCACAGCCAACATCGATCTCAATGGTGAAAACCTGAAACCATTTCTTCTAAGATCAGGAACAAGACAAGGTTGTCCACTCTCACCGCTATTACTCAACATAGTTTTGGAAGTTTTAGCCACAGAAATCAGAGAAGAAAAAGAAAAGGAATCCAAATCAGAAAAGAAGAAGTAAAACTGTCACTGTTTGCAGCTGACATGATACTATACATAGAGAATCCTAAAGATGCTACCAGAAAACTACTAGAGCTAATCAATGAATTTGGTAAAGTAGCAGGATACAAAATTGATGCACAGATATCTCTTGCATTCCTATACTCTAGCAATGAAAAATCTGAAAGAGAAATTAAGGAAACAATCCCATTTACCATTGCAACAAAAAGAATAAAATACCTAGGAATAAACTTTCCTAAGGAGACAAAAGACCTGTATGCAGAAAACTATAAGACACTGATGAAGGAAATTAAAGATGATACAACCAGATGGATAGATTTACCATGTTCTTGGATTGGAAGAATCAACACTGAAAATGACTATATTACACAAAGCAATCTACAGATTCAATGCAATCCCTGTCAAACTACCAATGCATTTTTCACAGAACTAGAATATAAAATTTCACAATTTGTATGGAAACACAAAAGGCCCCGAATAGCCAATGCAATCTTGAGAAAGAAAAACGGAGCTGAAGGAATCAGGCTCCCTGACTTCAGACTATACTACAAAGCTCCAGTAATCAAGACAGTATGGTACTGGCACGAAAACAGAAATATAGATCAATGGAACAGGATAGAAAGCCCAAAGATAAACCCATGCACATATGTTCACCTTATCTTTGACAAAGGAGGCAAGAATGTACAATGGAGAAAAGACAGCGTCTTCAATAAGTGGTGCTGGGAAAACTGGCAGCTACATGTAAAAGAATGAAATTAAGACACTTCCTAACACCATTCACAAAAATAAAGTCAAAATGGATTAAAGACGTAAATGTAAGGGCAGACACTATAAAACTCTTAGAGGAAAACATAGGCGAAACACTCCATGACATAAATCACAGCAAGATCCTTTTTGACCCACCTCCTAGAGAAATGGAAATAAAAACAATAATAAACAAATGGGACCTCATGAAACTTAAAAGCTTTTACACAGTGAAGGAAACCATAAACAAGGTGAAAAGACAACCCTAAGAATGGGAGAAAATATTTGCAAATGAAGCAACTGACAAAGGATTAATCTCCAAAATATATAAGCAGCTCATGCAGCTCAATATAAAAA
>NC_041214.2:61883795-61920350 GCF_002837175.3 Physeter macrocephalus
AGTGAAATTAAGGAAACACTCCCATTTACCATTGCACAAAAAGAATAAAATACCTAGGAATAAACCTACCTAAGGAGACAAAAGACCTGTATGCAGAAAGCTATAAGACACCGATGAAAGAAATTAAAGATGATACAAATAGATGGAGAGACATATCATGTTTTTGGATTGGAAGAATCAACATTGTGAAAATGACTCTACTACCCAAAGCAATCTACAGATTCAATGCAATCCCTATCAAACTACTACTGGCATTTTTCAGAGAAATAGAACAGAAAATTTCATAATTTGTATGGACACAAAAGACGCCGAATAGCCAAAGCAATCTTGGGAAAGAAAAACAGAGCTGGAGGAATCAGGCTCCCAGTCTTCAGACTATACTACAAAGCTACAGTAATCAAGACAGTATGGTACTGGCACAAAAAAAGAAATTTAGATCAATGGAACAGGATAGAAATGCCAGAGATAAACCCACGCATATATGGTCACCTTATTTTTGATAAAGGATGCAAGAACATACAATGGAGAAAAGACAGTCTCTTCAATAAGTGGTGCTGGGAAAACTGGCAGCTACATGTAAAAGAATGAAATTAAGACACTTCCTAACACCATTCACAAAAATAAAGTCAAAATGGATTAAAGACGTAAATGTAAGGGCAGACACTATAAAACTCTTAGAGGAAAACATAGGCGAAACACTCCATGACATAAATCACAGCAAGATCCTTTTTGACCCACCTCCTAGAGAAATGGAAATAAAAACAATAATAAACAAATGGGACCTCATGAAACTTAAAAGCTTTTACACAGTGAAGGAAACCATAAACAAGGTGAAAAGACAACCCTAAGAATGGGAGAAAATATTTGCAAATGAAGCAACTGACAAAGGATTAATCTCCAAAATATATAAGCAGCTCATGCAGCTCAATATAAAAAAAAACTAACCCAATCCAAAATTGGGCAGAAGACCTAAATAGACATTTCTCCAAAGAAGACATACACATTGCCAACAAACACATGAAAGGATGCTCAACATCACTAATCATTAGAGAAATGCAAATGAAAACCACAATGAGGTATCACCTCACACTGATAAGAATGGCCATCATCAAAAAATCTACATACAATAAATGCTGGAGAGGGTGTGGAGAAAAGGGAACCCTCTTGCACTGTTGGTGGGAATGTAAATTGATAACAGCCGCTATGGAGAACAATATGGAGGTTCCTTTAAAAACTAAAAATAGAACTAGTGTATGACCCAGCAATCCCACCACTGGGCATATACCCTGAGAGGACCATAATTCAAGAAGAGACGTGTACCACAGTGTTCACTGCATCACTATTTACAATAGCCAGGACGTGGAAGCAACTGAAGTGTCCATCCACAGATGAATGGATAAAGAATATGTGGCACATATATACAATGGAATATTACTCAGCCATAAAAAGAAATGAAATTGAGTTATTTGTAGTGAGGTGGATGGACCTAGAGACTGTCATACAGAGTGAAGTAAGTCAGAAAGAGAAAAATAAATACCATATGCTAACATATATATGGAATCTAAAAAAAAAAAAGGTTCTGAAGAACCTAGGGGCAGGACAGGGATAAAGACGAGACATAGAGAATGGACTTGAGGATATGGGGAGGGGGAAGGGTAAGCTGGGACGAAGTGAGAGAGTGGCATGGACATATATACACTACCAAATGTAAAATAGATAGCTAGTGGGAAGCAGCCGCATAGCACAGAGAGATCAGCTCCGTGCTTTGTGACCACCTAGAGGGGTGGGATAGGGAGGGTGGGAGCGAGACGCAAGAGGGAGGGGATATGGGGATATATGTATACATATAGCTGATTCATTTTGTTATACAGCACAAACTAACACAACATTGTAAAGCAATTATACTCCAATAAAGATGTTAAAAAAAAAAAAAAAAAAGAAAGAGCATGTGTTAAGAAGTTCTAAGCCCGAGTTCTGTTTCTGCTATAAAATCTTTGTGTTTTCCTTGGGAAAGTGACTTGATTTCCCAGGCATGATCATCCTCCTTCATACAAGAAAGAAATTAAGCTTGATTTCTAAGTTTTCTTTCTGTTCTCACATTCTATGGAGTCTATGGATCTGAGAGAGGCAGGCAATAGTGCAGGCAATTTGCTGTGTCCAAATCAGCAACCTTCATGCTCCTCTCATCTTGTTGAGACCGCAGTCTAAGTAAACCTAAGTCATTGACGCACTGGCGATCACAATGATAAACATTTGTATTTTCAAATTGCAAAACCAGGGGTGAGGAAGTAGCTGCTTAACACTGCTGAGAACATCTGAAGCTTTGGGGTTGAATAGGATTTAGTATTTATTTGGTTCACTAAGGGGAAGAAAATAAAAGGTAGCTTTGTTGATTTGCTGGAAAGAACTGAGAATGACAGAAACCAAGGAAGGTGGAGGAAGAGAGGGAAGAAGGAAATCAGTAGATAGTGGCCTCAAAGGAGGAATAGGAGTAGGTAGCAGAAGTGTGGGAAGGAAGCAGAGCTGGTCAGGAAAGGGTAGAATTGGGTGCTCTTTCCTTCCTGCTTCCTCTCCCAATAGCAGATGTTAATACCACTTATAGTATTGTTTCCCACTGAGTCCACATTTGGCTTCAGAATCTTTCTGAACACAGAATTCCACAAAGTTACTATCAACAGGATGAGCACATTAAAAAGAAATTGCATTTTGGGATTAAAAATGAGTGCAAGTTTATAAGTTGTAAGCTTTTCAGGCCTTAGTCCCAATTTTTCTATGGAATTCACTCCAATTTCATCAACTCACTATTATTTTTCTGCCCTCCCTCTCAAATCCTATAGTTTTTCCTGTCTGTCAGTTATTTGGCATTTACCCCCTTCTGTAGTCTGTAGTCTATTTGTGGTCTGAGTCTTGTCCTTCCAACTGGATATAAACTCTTTAAGCCTGAGATCATGTATTCCATGTCTTTGCTCTCCTCACAGTATATACTTGACACTTTAAAGTTCATGGTTTATTTGTGACTGTATCTTTGCTGAAGAAAATGATGTAACTAATTTTAGTAAAGTTTTTATAAACAGTTGAAGTAAAAGTTTTAGCACCAAAATGAAATGATCTAGAATGTGTATTTCATTAACTATTCTGAACAATGGGCATGTCATTACAAAATGCTGAGAACAGACTAGCCAACAGAGACACATGCTCATATGTTGAATGTTAAGACATCTACAAGTTTCCGGAAGAGGCACATTTGAGTGCCGGCTATGATTCCAGTTAGTGACAGAGAAGACTTGATCTCAGCTTGCTGGAATCCCAGTAAAGGTGTACTCTGATTTCCTTCTGTGCTGCTGGAATTTTCCAGTTGCTGAATTTGATGGAGAAAACTATCCCCACAATATTATGGCATGAGCTTTGTAGATGACAGAGGGTCTTCTTCCTCATTAGTGCAGATGAGACACTAATAACTGATTTATTGAATCTTAATATTTGCCAGGCATTGTTTAAAGCACTTTGCATGTAAACTACATATTCGATCTTTGTCACGTCTCTGTGAAGTGTCAATAAATACTCATTATTGCTTCTTCAACCTGCAGTGCAGAGAGGTTACGTAACTTGCCCAAGGTCACACAGCTAGTAAGTAGAAAAGCCTGGATTAGAGGCAGCCTGGCCTCAGAGTCCAAGCTCTTCACTAATACAGTCTGTCTCTTCAGGTGAGTTCAAGCCCCAGAGGACCTGTCTTTGATTGACTTCATTAGCTAATCGACATTAGCTAATATTCTCTGCTCCCCTCAGTGTGGTGAAGAGAAGGCAACAGTGAATAAGCAAGTTACTTTCTGGAAGGTGAGCATCCATATAAAGACTGCTTCGTCTTTTAATTTGGGGCAATAGAGTGACGTGGTTAACACAGTGTCCTGAATTAGACTGTATGAGTTTTTAGTGAGTTCTGCAGATTTCCAGTTGGTGACTTGGGAAGAGTTATTTATACTCTTGACCTTAGTGTCTTCATCCATAACATGGAAAAAGAGAAACAGTTCTTACCTGACAGGATTACTGAATGAGTAAATGCAAGAACCTATATAAATTACTTGATACTGTTCCTGATAATGTAGCAAGCGCCCAATAAATGCCACCATCATCATCATCATCGTCATCTCATTGCCATCATCACTGATTTGGCAGAAGGGTAGCTGTGCTACAATGTCTGGCAGCCAGCCACATTCTTTGTTTGCCTTTTTGTGAAAGGGACAAGTCTGTCATAGAGTCACCTGATTGAGTGGCCTTTTTCTAGACCCGATTGTCTTCATAGGACAACCAACTGCATGTGCATCTATATCTACAAGTACATATTGCATAGAGTGAATTATTAATGACCCAATGATGATCCTGAGTAGTGAAGAAGGTATTACCTAATGTTCACTCTGTGTCTTATATGTAAGAAGCACAATTCATGGTATATTTTAGAAGTATTTCTATTAAAATTATATTTAAGGTATGAAAGTTTAGACTTACCTATTTAGAAGTCTTTTTTTTTTTTGACCTAGAATGGTTCATTCTCAAAGAATTCCAAGTAACACCCATTTTACTTTCCATCTTAATGTACTACCATTTTACATTCAAATATAGTGTAGATTATCAGTTAGATCACAAAAAAATACCCAGGAAGGCAGGGGGGCATGATTTAATGCCACAGCTACTTGTGACTGAGTAAGAAGTACTGTGATAATCCTTTGGTAAGGGTGAGGAGGTGGAGGATGGGTTGGGGGGTGGGATGGAGCCGTCAGACCCAGATGCGCCCTGCTGGGGAGGGCGATTCAGTTTTGCAGAGTGCCTGTCTTCATGCTTATCACCTGTGTAACCTTAGGGAGGTGGCTTAACCTTTCTCAGCCTGTTTTGTCTCGTATACAATGGGGACTGTAAATTCCACCTTGTAAGATTAAAATGAGAATTATGCTGTATGCAAAACACCTGATACATGAGAGGTTGCGTACTCAACAAATATTTCCAGAGCACCAGCTATATATCATGTGCTGCCATTCAAAAATGGGGCTATTCTTATGATTTAGAGTGAACGTGCTGTGCACCATGTTGTTAAAACACAACCCTCCCACTGCCAAGAAAGGAAATTTAAAAGACTGTCCATATTTTGAAGTGTGTGCAGTGGAAGAGAGGTGTGTCTCCTTAAAATGCCTATACTGGTATGTATCTAAGTTTTGGTAAATAGGTATAGAAATAGCCAAAATTACTGAGATGCATGGACTTTAAAGCCTCAGCTTTGAAAAACTGTTAGTATGGAGGGAGAAGTTTCAGGACTGGTGATACAAATCACCCTGACATGAAGGAACCAATATGAACACAGGACTTGTTCCAATATGGGGATTCAGAAGATCACCAGCAGGTGATAAGTGACCAAATGTCAATAGGTGAATAGGGCTCAGAACAGATTCCGGGCTCAAGTGTTTTCCCTGCACTTGTCCTCCTTAATGAAGTGAGACTGTCATTCCACAATGAACTCTGATAGTTTCTCTGGGAGGCCTTCCCTGGCCTTCCTATCTAAAATTTCACGTCCCACTCCTGCTAACTTCCTGTCTCCTGCTCAACTTCATTTTTCTCATTAGCATTTAACACTGTCTAATATACTGTATACCTTGTTTATTGACCGTTTAACCCACCAGATGGAAACTTCTTTAAGGATAGAATTTTTGTCTGTTGTGTTCACTGTTCACACCCTAGTGCCTAGAATACTACCTTGCACATAGGAAGCACTCAGTGAATCTTTGTTGATTGAGTGAGCCTCATTATGGTTTATATTTGAATAATTTTTAATGATTGTGGGTGTATGTTCCACTTAAGTAGTGTTGATTGTCCATCACCTAGTATTGATTTGGTTATTTTCAGTCAGTCTGTTCTTACAAAGCTCTTTTGGGAATTACTAAGGAGAAATATGTTAACTGATGGATCAAAACCTGATATTCATAGTTAAGGGCCCTGAGTCCAGAGTAGGGAGAACAGACAAAGGACCTTCCCATGGAATGGCATCTAAAGAAAGCATCACTATCCACGTACCTTGATGATATATACACAGTAACAAACCATATACATTTCAGAGGGTGAAGAAGTATGAAAATCAACTTGTAAAGTCATAGGATATCCCCAAATAGGTAAGAGAATGATCATTAGATATAAAGTTTGTCATCAAGTATTTTAAGACTGGTGACATTCTGTTTATGCCACTAAATCCTTAGGACTCACAATTCCTATGATGGCAGAAGAATGTGAAGCAGACAGTCCTGTGGGACTGATGCAGATCAAACTGATGACCATGAACAGTTTCTCTCTGTCACTTTCTTATATGACATTAAATTATTTTCAGTTGTGCTGAAAGTACTTTAAATAATATTGCCGATATTTCCTAGGAAAGATACTTCTTTCTTTCCTAATATGTGGTTAAGAGAAAAAAGGTAAATATTTTTATATCAAGGGACATATGCCTTTGATTTTGAGAATTTTTTTAATGTAAAAATTCAGTAAACAGCCGCTGTGGTAGGCAGAGTAATGGCTCCCCCAAAATGGTGACTTCCTAATCTCTAGAACCTGTGAATATGTTACTTTAAGTGGTAAAGGGGACTGTGCAAATGTAATTAAGGTTAAGGACTTTAATTAACAGATGGGGAGATTATCCTGGACTATCTAGATGGGTGTGATCTAATCACAAGAATCTTTACAAGTGGTGAACTTTTCCCAGCTGTGGTCAGAGGAAACAATATGAAGACTGTGCTGCTGGCTTTGAAAATGGAGGGAGGGGGCCACGAGCCAAGGAATCCAGGTGGTCTCTAGAAGCTGGAGAAAGCAAAGGAACACATTTTCCTCTAGAGCCCCCAGAAGGAGCCCCACCCTGCGGACAACATCACTCTAGCCAAGTGAGACCCATGTAGGATTTCTGACCTACAGAACTATAAGATCATAAATTTGTACTGTTTTAAGCCACTGTTTGTGGTGATTTATTATAGCAGTAATAGCAAATTAATGCATTCAACTGATTGTTGAATAAACCATACTTATAACAACCATACTTATAACTACAACCTTATAAGGTTGTAGTCATATTTATTTTTAATTTTTTAATTTTTTATTTTTTTTGCGGTACGCGGGCCTCTCACCGCTGTGGCCTCTCCCGTTGTGGAGCACAGGCTCCGGACGCGCAGGCCCAGCGGCCATGGCTCACGGGCCCAGCCGCTCTGCGGCATGTGAGATCCTCTCGGACCGGGGCACGAACCCGCGTCCCCTGCATCGGCAGGCAGACTCTAAACCACTGCGCCACCAGGGAAGCCCTATTTTTTATTTTTATTTTAAAACTTTTAGTCATAAAAATAAAGCAATTGTTGTTGCACTTGTGCAAGTAAACATATTACTTAGTACAGAAAAATGTCACTTCCTCACTAGTAATACTAATAATTAGTATGTCAAATACTAATTAAAAGGATTATATTAAAGTGCTTTCGGGGTACTCTTGTACCATCACAATTTAAAAATCAGATGGTTTTGAAATGTTTGAACTGTGACAGATTATTTTAAAGTCAATTAGAACATATTTCTTTTGTATTGTTAGTTCAGATGATGTGAAAGCACTTTGCTGTTGTTTTAGTGTGTACATTTCAGTGTTTGACAAGATGACTTTTTGCATTGTGAACTATGTCCTGTTTACATATTCTGGAGTTAATTTTTCATGGGTGGTAAATGGTCAGGTAACATGAGATTTTGCAAGTGAAATCTGAAACTACACCTACAGATTGAACATAATGTGTATTAGATCAAATGGTTCGACACAAGTAAGCAATGCATTAGCACCAATTTGGTGTCCTCATGATCCAACTGCATTCCTTTGCATGAGTAGTATTTATAGCAGTTTAATTCATAGTATTCTTTAGCTCTGAGTTTTGTTTAATCTAAGAAGGCTAGTGAAGTTAATTATGTTGTCTAGAACTGGGAAAAGAAACCCACCAACAACCACTAAGATTGCTGCTAATGTTGATATGATTGAATTCATAGTAGAGGCAGCTGGATTTAATTATCAGCTTGCAGTGTTGTGGTTTTGGCAGCAATTGCTGAGGAACGGATAATGCAAGTAGCCTTCAAAGCCACTCACATTAGAGATAAAAACCTTGTCATTCAGGCAGACAGCTGACTGAACAAGTATTAAAATGAACAAAGATTTCCCAAGGGAGGTTGCAGACTAAGGTTTGGTTTTGTCTCCTTGGCTTCGATTCAAATATGTCAGAGACACAGGATCTTATTCTTTCTAACTTAATAAAATGTTAGCCATTCTTAGCATGAGGGGTGAATTGGGGGAGAGTTTGAGGGTGGACGCTTTGTGACAATTACAGAAATCCTTAGTTAGCTAATAACTCCATGCCTTATTCGGCTCATTTATGGGAGAAATGTAGAAAAGAATCCTTAGGTTCTAATTATCTTAGTAGCAATGTCTAAGTCCCAACTTAAATTCTGTCACAGCTATGACAGAGCTGGCTAAGAGCAACAGTGGCTACTGGCAGCAGAAATCCAATATTTTCCCTCTAAATCAGGGTTTCTCAAGAGCAGCACTATTGACATTTTGGGGCCAGATGATTCTTTGTTGTGGGGGACTGTCCTGCTGTCCTGTGTCTTGTAGGATGTTTAGCAGCATCCCTGGTTCCTATGCACTGAATGCCAGTAGCACCCTCCCCCAGCTGTGAAGACCAAAAATGTCTCCAAATATTGCCAAAAGTGCCTTGGAGAGCAAAATCGTCCCTTGTTGAGAACCACTGTCATACATCTATGAGAGGAATATAGGTCAGTTACTTTTGGAAGGTATTACAAGTTTTTACACACACACCAGACCGCTATACATTAGCTCTGTTTGCTTTTATAAGTAATATCCTTATGATACTCTAGACAGAGCTTTCAGAAGCATAATGTCTCTCAACATAAATTCTATATGGTGCTGCTTCTCCACACAGCAGTACTTCATACTCTAGGAAGCAGCCCTTTAGCTACATAAGATATGAAACAGCGGGATGCAATAAGGAACGAATGAATCTTTAATGAATAGTTTTTAATAGAAGTCGCATTGTTTTAATAATAGGGAAGATAACATGTTATTAGTGCTGGCAATTAATTAAGGAATCCTTGCCAAGATAATTGATAATCATTTTCTTAATTTCTTTGTGTGATTCAATAAATACATTTTGCTTTTTTTTTTAAGTGTGATAACATTAGCTGACTGAATCACAGCTCCCTTTGCATGTAGCTTAGTTACTAGATTGAGGTTCAAAAATGTTGAGGGAATTTGTCCTGCACTGTGTTGATGAATAAATCAAAAGAATAATTAAAGTGGTTGCCCGTTTTTGTTTTTTTTTTTTTTGCCGTACACGGGCCTCTCACTGCTGTGGCCTCTCCCGTTGCGGAGCACAGCCTCCCCACGTGCAGGCTCAGCGGCCATGGCTCACGGGCCCAGCTGCTCCGCGGCATGTGGGATCTTCCCGGACTGGGGCACGAACCCGTGTCCCCTGCATCGGCAGGCAGACTCCCAACCACTGCGCCACCAGGGAAGCCCAGATTACCCGTTTTTTAAAAGCATGATTCAAAAGAAAGGCCCTCTTAAACCCCATGTGGATGATTTTATTTGTTTTTGGTTATATTTGTAATCCCTGTTCATCTCAAAGCCCATACCTAAAGAACATAGGAACTCAGATCTGGGATAGTTTGCATGCAGGAGAGAGAACCCAGAAATCTGAGTTCAGTTCTTGGCTTTCTTACCTGTATGACCTTGAGCAGCCTGGAATTTATTCTTCCTGTTTTCTTAGGTCTAAAGGAAGATAACCCCTCTCTCCCCAGCCAACCATCCATAAAGTGTTCTAGGGATTAATTAGAGAAGTCATTTGAAGTGTTTTGCAAGCCTAGAAGAAAAGCACTCTCTGTTAACACCAGATATTACTCAGGTTTTCTCTTTCTCTTCCTCTCTGCCAGGCAGCTCTGCTTCCCCTGTCTACTCTCATCTATACATTTAGCAGTTGGGGGTTGATGAAACTGTTACTCACACTCTCTTTCCCAGCTTGCATCAAAGGAACAGTATTAGATTTCATTTTGCTGAGAGATTTAAACCCTACCTTGTCTGACAGACTTTGAATTCACCTCTTAAATGCATTCCAAAGGCCCCAGTCACAGTATCAACAAAGTTGAAAACAGCAACTTTATTTCTTAGTCACCTCGAATAAAAATGATGCCATTTATTTTGAGCAAGTTTGGAATATTCTGATACAAACACTATCAGTTCTGATGTACTTCAGTAATGGGAATAGTATCTGTGCTATTTTTTTTGTGTGGAAAACTTATTTCTAACAGTTTCCTTTTTTTGGTAAATCTAATTGCTTTTGGTTCACCAGGAATTCATGGGCAATTGCTTTTCTCACTATTACAAATCTATTGCAAGTGGAGCTTTTATATTCAGGGTTGCTGACCTGAATCTGTTTCCTTCACAGTAATCTTGTTCTATTTCCAAGTTTAGGAAAGCTGATGGAGTTTGAAGAGACAATATTCATCCATCAGACTATGGGTGCTACTTTTGCATCCTTTACACATAATTGTCAAAAAATCCTATTAATACCCAACTACAGGCCAATGCATGAAAATATAATCAGAATGTTGCAGAGGTGATTCAGAGACAAACAGGAACCCTCATTTTCGACCCCAATTTACTGCTATCCCACACAAATTAAGTGTTCTCCATTTCTGAAGAAATTATCTAAATCAGACATGTAGACTCATGATCCAGAGGTTATAGGAAATGTCACTTTCTATTAAAAAGGGGCCCACCTCATACCTGACTTTGTGCTTTACTCCTTGCATTAATAATGTTGTCTTTTCAGCCTTTAATTCTGCTTTTCAGTCCTGGGGGACACATATTTTAATTTTTTATTGGTTGTGGTACAGTTTCAGCAGATTAATAGGAAGGCCTTCCCATATGCTTACTGATCCATTCAACCTGCAGCAAGATGTAAATGCTTCCGTGTGTGTGTGTGTGTGTGTGTGTGTGTGTGTTTGATGAGAAAGAAGGAAGTGGTAACAGTTGATTTCAACTGAAGGAGTACATTTGTGTCCTTATTTAAAGTGGATATAAATCGGAATATTTTTATACACTTAGCCATTTTTTTCCTCTTATTAGGCCTTGGCCTTTGAAATTTGATGGCAAAATGGATTAGGCAGGTGAAAATAATAAAGGAGAAGTCAGTCTATCCATGAATTAATCTATATGATAAAATCCATTGAAATTCAAAACTTTATAAGGTCAAGCTTTAATAAAAAATAATGGTTCCCTATATAGTCAACTGGTTTCCACCATTTAGATGACTGCCTGGACTGACAGCATTTAGTAGATAGGGCACTGTGCATGCATAGGCATGTGGTCTTAATTTTTACTCCCTAAAATCTTTATGTGTAACTATTTTTATTATTTTTTTATGCACACTTAGGTTGTTTCTATATTTTAGTTATTGTAAATAATGCTGCAATGAACATGAGGCTGCTTATATCTTTTTTTTTTTTTTTTTTTTTTTTGCGTTACGCGGGCCTCTCACTGTTGTGGCCTCTCCTGTTGTCGAGCACAGGCTCTGGACGCGCAAGCTCAGCGGCCATGGCTCACGGGCCTAGCCGCTCCGCGGCATGTGGGATCTTCCTGGACCAGGGCACGAACCCGTGTCCCCTGCATTAGCAGGCGGACTCTCAACCACTGTGCCACCAGGGAAGCCCCTGCTTATATCTCTTTGATTGTTTTTGTTTTCTTTGATTAAGTGCCCAGAAGTGGAATAGGTGGATCATACAATAGTTCTATTTAATTTTTTTTTGGAACCTCTATACAGTTTTCCATAGTGGCTGCACCAATTTACATTTCCACCAACAGTGCACAAAGATTCCCTTTTCTCCACATCCTTGTCAACACTTGTTATTTCTTATCTTTTTGACAACAGGCATCCTAACAGGTGTGAGTTGATATCTCATTGTGGTTTTTATTTGCATTTCCCTGTTGATTAATGGTGTTGAGCTCTTTTATGTTCCTGCTGGCCATATTTATGTTTTCTTTAGAAAAATGTCTATTCAGATCTTCTGCCCACTTTTTAATTGGGTTGTTTGGTTTTTTGATGTTGAATTGCATGAGTTCTTTGTTTATTTTATGTGTAACTATTTTTAAATTTAAATGTTTAAGAATAAAATATACCTAGAGTTTTGAAAAAACCTCTAAAAACTTAGAAGTTTGAAAAAAGCAGAAAATATATGTATGACAGCTTGCCCTTTGAGAAATGACCGTGGGCCTTTCAAATAAATATTTGTAAGGCCTGGCTCTTTAGGTGAGGACTGCTTTGTTGATCAACAGCCCAGTAGACTGAGCTTGTCCAGGGAGTCCATCTTGAATCCAGGTATAAATCACCTGGTGGGGCAGTAAACAAGCATAGATAATGTGGTACAAGCATTTATATCTGAATTCTAGCATTTATTCCTCACCTAGGCTACAGTGTATTCTGGAAAAAGGTGTCTATGCTCCCTTTGTTGCCCCAGGGCATCACACTACTCGATGATATTATGTTAGAATTGTCCAAAAAGGTTTTTTTGAGCAGATTTGAATCACATTTTCTACTGGAATCTTAATGTTTTTTAAAAAACCTGAAATGTTACTTTTCATGTCTATAAGTGGAGGAACTAACTAAAAAGGTTTGTATCATTAAATAAAAGTTAGTGGTATTTTCCCTTCCCAGACATCCCTAAAACTTATTTGTGCAATATGTTTTGATATCCAACATAGGGCTTTATTTATTGAGCACTAGCTCTTAATTTATTCTTACATCATTTTAACTAAAGTTTGTTGCCTCTTAGTAGTGTGGGAATGATGGTACGCCCGTAATAAGTTCTTTGAAGATAGGGAATGTATGGTATTCAGAATTTTCTTAGGCGCCAAAATTTTACAAACTGAAATAATCTTTAAGGCCCGTTTCCCCTGTGCCTGGTTTTTTAAAGAGGACTGGACATGACCCAAACTAAGCTCCCCATCTTCCTCCTGAACTTACTACTCGCAGGGGCTTCCCCTTCTCCTTGATGCTGACAACTTTCAGTTGCTCAGGCCGAACATCTGGATGGCAGCCTTTACTTCACTGTTTCTTTTACATCTCGTGCCCAATCTTTGAAAAATATCCTTTTGATTCTATGTTCAAATTATGTCCAGACCCATCACTCTTCTCCACCTCCACTGCTACTACCCTCATCCAAACTACCGTCATCTTTTGCTTTGATTATTGTAGTGGCCTCCTAACTGGCTCCCTGCTTCCACCTTTGCTCTCCTTTCTCTTCTTACAAAGGAGCTGGAGTGAGCCTGGTGAAAGCATAGCCAGAGCCTGCTACTCCTTTGATCAAACGCTGCAGTGGCTCCCCACTGCCCCACCGCATATGAGACTCTATGTGATCTGCCCCCACCACCCTTTTTCTCTCTCTGAACTCTCCTCTCCGCTGACTTTCTTTCCTCTCCCCTTTTGGACCACACTGGCCTCACTGCTGTTCTTCACATAAGCCAGGCATGTCCCTGCTTCAGACTGAGCAGTGGCACTTGCACCTACCCCTGTTGCTCCTACACTCTTCTCTTAGATATTCGCATGATGGGCTCCCCCATCTAATGCCTCCTTCCCATCAGGGTGCCTTGACTATCTTAAAAATCACAGCTGTTTCCCCGGCACTCTCCATCCTCCTTACTCTGCTTAATTTTTTTTTCTCTCTGCCACTTGTCACTGACTAGCAGACTCTACAATTATTTTATATTTTCTGTTGTCACTTACCAGAATGCTATATGAAAGCAGGGAGGATTTTTGTTGGTTTTGTTCAGTGTCATATTCCCAGTCTGAACAGTGCTTGGCACACAGCATATAATAATAATATGCATTGCATATAAAAATAATAATATAATAATGTGCATAGCGTATCAAAATAATCACTCTCATTTACCTACTGCTTACTGTGGATAAATTTTCACTTTCATTATTTAACTTGATTCTCCTCTGCACTTACGACCGTTTGACATAAGAAGAGTTCGGTCTTGATTCTGAGTGGACTTTGAACAGATAGTGAGAAACGAGAGGTATTCAGGCAGCAGAAAGAGAGTTTGCGAGACACTGAGAAGTGAGAGAGCAGAGTGTAAAGATTTGGAGCTGAAGGGCTGTAAGAATGTAGGACAGGAAATGGGAGAACAACATTAGAAGGTTAACAGCAAACAGATTCTCAAGGCACTTGTATATCAGGCCAAGGTGCCCGGATTTATCACGTAGGCAGTGGTGAATCATTAAAAGATTACAAAGGAGTTGACTTGCTCAGATTAGCATTTTGGGAAAGAAAAATCACTGCAGTGTACATTCTTTAGAAAAACTGTGAACTCCTCAGACGTATAGATGAAAATAGAGAACAATTTTTCTCACAGCATAATTAGCATGAAACAGTACCCTGGAAAGGTTTATAACTTAAATAAATTTGGATCAAAGTTACAGACATGGCTACATTTGCACATCTGAGCATGAACAAGGGCTTGTGTGACCTATGTAAAATAAATGCCTTTGGACCCTACCACAGTTTTAGGAATTTTAAGAGCTGATGTGATGTTCCTGGGTTACCATCACAACAGGTTAGTTACTACTGCACTTCATTATCATTGAACGAGCTTTGATATTATTTGCAGCTAAAGGGCAAATGATAACTTTCCTTTCAATTAGCAGCATTTTCAATTACTTTTCATTCTACCTTTGTAAAGAAAAAAAGACTAAAATTTTCGGCATGAAATCCACTTGCTTTGTGAAAACAAAGACTTTCTTAGTGGCAGAAAAATAGCCCCTAGAGGAAGAAATTTTATTTTGGAGGAAGTGTTAGAGGATGGTATTTTAGAGATAGTATGTGGGTGGCCAGCAGGGATTGCATTTTCCCAGGTAAAGAGAGCTTCTACCAGGTGGACAGTCTCTGGAAACGGCCACATGTTTAATTAAAATGTTTTAGCAAATTTAGTGAGCGTCGGGTAGTTTTTCATCTTTATCTCAACTTCCAGCACATCAAAAGAATTTAGCTTTAATTGCCTCTTATAGGAATTAATCTGTATAGAAGCCTATCTCTAAATAGCCAGAAAGGCCATGCCCAAATGTGAAGCCAATCTTCTCTCCACACTTGGCAAGTGCCCCAAAGAGATTTGCTCACATGTAAACAGACCCCTATCGGGTTCCTATTAGTAGGGCTAACAGTAACTTATTTTGAGATTTTTAGAAATTCTAATAAATTTTTGTCAGTTAGGATTCTTGGTTCCAAGCAACAGAAACTGGCTGGTTATTTTAAGCCCAGAAGGATTTCACTGGAAGGCTACTGGGGGAGGAGAAGGGCACACAAATTGATGGGGGAGGTGCAGAGTCTGGTAGGGAAAATTTGCAGAAGCCAGGGAGCTCTGGGGGAAGCAGGAAGTGCAGTCAATAAGTAGAAGTCTGGTCTGTGCATGATTCAAGCTGCCAGAAGCAAGTGCCTGATAGGCTACCAGGGAATGTGCAATAGAAAAGTCTGTCTTCTTTTTAGAGACAGGCCACAGTACAAAAAAGGTCCTACTGCCAAGACTATGCCAAATGGACAGTTTCCCTTAAAAAAAGACCACAGTGTCCATAGGGGCTGGGGTGAGGAGGTCGGATGCTATCAAAATGACCTGTATATGCTAGGTTGGGGTTTTTATTGTTTGTTGCTTTGCTTTTTTTTTTTTTGAAGTGATTGATATGGTGAGGGGTAAGGGTTCTTCCCTTTGTAAGTTTCTTTAAAATATCCATATATCTATATCTATCCATATTGTATATAGATTTTTTTCTTGTGGAAAAGGTGTTGTGGGTTAGAATGGATAATGAAGATTTGATACAGACCAAATTAACTGTCTGCCTAGAGTAACTCAGGATTATCTGTAGTACTAGACCCAAACTTCTTGTTTCGAATTATACTTGAACTGCCCTACTTTTTCTTTGCCCACTGCTCCAAATTACTAACAAAAAGGAAAGTAGGTACACAAAAAAGTCTATGTTTGTTTTTCTTAGTCAAATCAGATTAGGATATTAGGGAACTATTGATTAAAATATAGGCAGATGTATGCATGTATATACACACATATGTATGTATTTATATATTTTATTTAATATCCTTAGCTATTTAGATTCGGCTGCATGCCTGATGTCTTTAAACACTTCAGCGGGTATTTCTTAAGAACAAACAAATTCTTTTACATAACTAAGGATAATTATTAAAATCAGGAAATTAACATGGATATATTATAATCTATAGATCGCATTCATTTTTCACCAATTGGTCAGATGTCCATTATAGCAAAAGGAAATCTCTGATCCTGTGTTCTATGCTGTTGTCATGTCTCTTTCGTCTTTGTAATATGGAATACTCCTTCATTAATCTGGAAAGTGTTTCTTTGTATTTTAAGATACTGATATTTTTGAAAAATATAGGCTATTATATTGTAGAATATCCCTCATTTTGGGTTTGTCTGATAGATTTCCTTATGAATGGATTTAGGTTACTTGCTTTTGGCAGGAGGATTACTAGATGATATATTCTCAGTGCATCATATCAGAAAGCTCATGAGGTCAGTGCCCATTCCTGGTAATGTTAACTTTGACTGCTTGCTAAGGTGGTGTCTGCCAAGTTTCACCACTATAAATTTTCTCTGTTTTTCTTTTGTAATTAATAAGTATTTGGTTTGGAAGTATTTTGAGGCAATGGAAATAATCTGTTGCTTCTCAAACTTTCACCTACTGATTTTAGCTTCTATTGATAATTCTTGCCAAATACTGATTTTCCTAATTTAATTATACCTTCTACATTTGTTAGTTGGACTTCTATTGTAAGGAGGAACTTTCTTTTTTTTTTTGGTTTGTTTGTTTGTATAAGTAGGGTGGACTAACTGATGCTTATTTAGTATGTTATAATCCTTTACTCTCGCTTATTTGTTTTGATGCTCATAGTCTCCCAGATTTGCCCAATGTTAGCTCTTTTAGAATGGCTCGGTGGGTGTCTATACTTCTCTGCGTCTCTCAGGTAGGAAGACACTGAGTTTGTATTCCCCATAGCATGGCACTTTGTATAACATAGATGCTTAATAATAACATATTGAATTTGCCAATAATTCATGCATTGTTTCCTCTAAAATTCTCAGCCTTATCATTTTGTAAAATTACCCTCTTGTAAAATAGACTTCCTAAGAAACCAATTCAGGAAAATATACAAAACTGTGTTGCTTTTATTCTCACACTGAGAATACCATGGTTTGAATAACGTTTGTATTTTTCTACTTTTATCTACCTTTTATTTGATCTTCTTCTTTTTAATAATTTATTTACATATATTCTTTATTTTACATAATGTAAGATAATTTGCAAAATTTAGAGTAAGTATGCAAGTGGGTCCCTTGTCTGAAATAACATTCAGACAAAGCGATCTGTGTGTCACCTGTCCATTTGCCATCCTAAGAGATATTGGGAAATTTGGGGCTGAATAATGACAACAGAAATTTTCTTCCATGATTAACTTCTGTCCTGCCAGACACCCCTTTGGAAATGGTTTAAAACATAGTTCCCCCTATTCGTTCCATAGACTGATGTTTTCAAAATTGATCATCATTCACCTCTTATTTCCTTTATAAAAAATAAGAAGCCATAAAAGAGATCAAATACCAAATACCAAAATACTACTCTTGTCTTGATGTAATATTTTCAAGGGAGGTTTCAACTTAACCCATACCTAGTGAAATCTCTTGAGAGGCCAGTGTTAACTCATCCAGCATTAATAGAGTGCTTATTATGTGGCAGGCATTGTGCCCAGACCTTAATAAGTTACTGTCCCTCTTCAAAAGGCTCACAGGATAGAGGTACATAAGAAAAATTCGAAAACGAGGCAATAAGGGCAGGGTCCAAGATGTTCTGAGATCAAGAGAAAGATGCTCACTCTGCCCAGAGGGAGCTGGTTAGAGAGATGCTTTGGAAAATAAGTGCAAATCAGTGTGTCCGAGAAAGGAAAGATTTTCCACCATATCTTTTAGAATGGTTGAACTCAAATGATAATTTATCCTAAAAGAGACTATAATTTATTTGAACAAAAGTTCTGACCATTTAAAATCCTAACAAAGAATGTTATATAACCAGTGTTATGAGTTTGTGAACTTGTTCTATTTGAAATATTTGTTCTTGTACAATGAGGTGACATAACGGTCGTGTCAGTGAACAGAAGTAGTAAATTAAATCTATCTAGAAGGTTATAAAGACTTTTGATTATTTTTTTATGTGACATAATTGGAAGATTATGAATTCTTCATATTGAAGACTTGAAAAATACTGAGCCTGGTGACTATGGCTCCCTGAGGATGGACAAGGATAAGCTTCATTAGTGTATGAAATCCTTTAAATTATAAGCCAATTTTTTTGTGAATTTACATTTATGTATATTTTTCTCTCATAGGGTCTATAGCTTTTATCAGATTCTTAGTGGGTTCCTTGAATTCCTCTAAATTAAGAGGTATTTGTGGACTGGTATGTTGGAAGTAGCACTCGACCACAGTTATAGCCCTAGATTAGTTATACTCAATGCAGTTGTAGGCCAATAATTTAACTTTTCTAATCTTCAGTTTCTTCTTTTCTAAAATAAGAGTTTTAATTAAGGTCAAGGCTCCTCAATAGATGTATCTCAATCAACCAGGGTGTCTTAAAGAATTTTGCAATCTAGGTGGACACAGGTGAGGATTTTTAGCCATTACAGTGTTGGCCCTCACGGTGTATTAAGAAATTTGAATCTTGATTTTCAGGTTCCCTTGAAAAATTTAAAGACCTGTCTGCTCTGGGCCCATATTACAGCCCAGCAGTAGTCTGGAGAAGGTCAGTGCTAACATGTCTGGACAGATGCATGCATTCCGGTCCTCCACAGTATCCTCCATGCTCTACAGTCTAACACCAGCCTGCTTCACTCAATTATATGGGTGTCCTGCCCCTGGAAGCATTTGCTATGGTGTCCTCACAGTACACTCTTGAGCTGGAGAAGGAGAACGGGTCATAGAGAGGTGGCTAATGTCAGGCAGGCATGTCTCAGTGTGCCTTTACTGAGAGAATTCTGAAGTCCTCTGTGTTCCAATGTGTGCCCCGATTATGGGGGAAGATTGAACACTTTTTACTGAAAAGTGTTCCCCTGCTTGGGGTAGATGCTGGAAACTGCTCACTAACTTGTATTGCTCATCTTATCTGACACTCTTAATCATTTGCCATCCACCAATATTTTAGGATGTTATGCTAGGTCAGGCTTAATAGATCACAAATTCAAATAGAGAGAGAGGGTCTGAAAAATTTGGACAGGGTGTGATAAAACTTTTCAGGCCCTGTTTGTTCATATATAAGATGAAACCTGAAGTAATTGTGCATTTTAAATAACTTCATTGACTACATCAGGGGTCCACAAATACTTCAGTAAAGGGCCAGAGAGTAAACATTTTTGGCTTTGTAGGCTATACAGTCTCTGTTGTAAGCACATAAGCCACCTTAGATAATACATAAATACATAAGTGAATGATCATGTCTGTGTTCCAATAAAACTTTATTTACAAAAACAGGCAAATTTGGCCTAAGAGTTGTAGTTTGCCAACCCCTGGGCTAGGCACTCATTAGAGTATGAAGTATGGTCTTAAGAGGGGCTTAAAAATCTTGAAGAGTAATCACAAAGATTAAAATAGGATGCTAATCCAGGAGGTATTAGAAAAGAAGACCCATAGGAAAAGCGATCTGGGATTGTTTAACTCTACCAGGAGGAGGCAGTTGGATGACATAATTTATGTTTGACATAAAAGATAATTTCCTGACAATGAGTGATTACATTTTAGAATGAATTATTAAGGCAGTTTGCGGACTCTCCCTGAAAGGTTGTAAAAATAGTATAAATTTTCATCTTTCTGAGATGGCTTTCTATAGAAATATGAACAAGGATAATCTGTAGTCACTGGGAGATGAGCAGCTTGGAATGCAGAACTCCCTTTGAAAATAAAATTGGAACAGGATTGGACAGAAGAAGACCAACAATTCAGAATTCTGATCTTTATATCAGTACTTGATGCATTTGCATTCTTAGGCAAGGAGTTTAAAACAAAAAAACCCTACTGTTCCAGGGAACATTGTTGATTAACATCTAATAAAGCTATTAGTACTGTGTTTAATGATTCTGAAATGCTACATAAGTTTTAAATATCAGATATAGTATCTATGTAACAGATTTATCCTTAAGTTCTTTTAAAACCCCCTAGAGTACTTTTACCTATTCTATTAAGTTACCTGTGCAGAAATGTGATTTTTGTGAAGGGGGAAATCAAGATTATGCACCTATATTTCATTTACTTAGTCACATTGTGTGTCACTAACTTAAGACAGTAATTGCAACAATTTTAATTGGTTTCGGGTTACTATCTCACATCAAATAGATTCATAGGAAAATATTCTGACAGTGTAGGCAGGGACTTTGAAGGATGTCTAGTTCAAACCTTTCATATTTAAAATAGAGAAACGATAAGCCTGTCTTGGGTTTCTCTGCATCTGATAAAGAACTAGAATTTCAAATATATTGCTTATTCCACAAAACTAACTTTTTCAATTTGGCATTCTTTTTGGCCAAAAACAATTTTTTTTTATATCATAAGAGAGTAAATTCAAGTTTCACAGATCTACTTAGCAAAAAAATTATCATTGTCTATAACCTGTTCAAGTTTAAATGTCCAATTCTCTTCCAGGACTGTGCTATGGTCATTTTGGCAGTTGCTTTTTTATTTTCTTAATAGGTGTTTTGTATTATGAGAATCTGTGATCTCCATCCCAATAATAGAATAAAATAAGGTATGATAGTAGAGGGTTAGATTCATTCTATCCTGTTACGGTCTTATTGGGGAGGAGTAACCCCGGGGCAGATATGATCAATGTGTTATATACTGTGTTATATTAGACAGTAAATAAAATTTAATAGGGAGAGAAGACCTCTTCCCTGTTAGTAGGGATTAAATTAAGCATAATTTTTTTAACATCTTTATTGGAGTATAATTGATTTACAATGGAGTGTTAGTTTCTGCTGTATAACAAAGTGAATCAGCTATACATATACATATATCCCCATATCTCCTCCCTCTTGCGTCTCCCTCCCACCCTCCCTATCCCACCCCTCTAGGTGGTCACAAAGCACAGAGCTGATCTCCCTGTGCTATGCGGCTGCTTCCCACTAGCTATTTATTTTACATTTGTTATTGTATATATGTCAGTGCCACTCTCTCACTTCGTCCCAGCTTACCCTTATTTGAGAATATCTATGTCTTTCAGATATTATATAATGAAAAAAAGATGTGAGGTATTTCTTTCTTGGTATATCACAAAATATGTATAATTAACTTACCAGGGCAATTATACTCTATCATCCCTTCTCCATGAGATTCAAGTTGCTCTCTCAAAAGCAGCGAATTAGGGAAGCTTTGACACTTATTTCAAGGATTCTACATTTAACCCAAAAGTTTTTGGAATGCTTAAATTGAATTTACTATGCCAGTTGGTTAAGAGTAACTGTTTATGTCTATATTTGTGTTTTTGTGAGAGAAGTCATCAGTTTGTGAGAAAAATCAGCCTCATTAAATTAATCAGTATTCCAGTGTGACAAACAAAAATGTCCTTTTCCAGCTTAATCACTTGTAGTGAACAGACTTGACCCTGAATGATGCTGGCTGTTTCTGAAAATTAATTCCATTTTTTATGAGATTCGCTGCCATTGATGTCAAAGAAATGTGTTGTAGCCTCTGAATGCAATTCCAAAAGAGGAGTTCCAAAAACTCTGAGCTACAGTAACATCAGAGTAGGAGGACTAATCTTCTTAAGATGAATTATGTCTGGTACATCTTTACTTTTTAAAACTTGAAGTATAATTTTCAAACAGTAAAATGCACAGATAGTAAGTATGCAGTTGAATGTTTTAAAAATTGCACATACCTGTGTAACCCACACTCCCATCAAAATATAAAACAGTCCCATCACCATAGGGTTTTTCCTGCTCCTTTCCTTCATTCTCTGAATCGAACCTCCACCACAACCCAGGCAACTTGTTCTGCTATCTTTGACTACAACCTCGTTTTGCCTGTCCCAGAACTTCATATAAATGGCATCATAAAGTATGCCCTCTGTTGTGCCTGGCTCTTTTCCTCATTTTTGAGGTTCATCCATGATGTTGCATGTATTGGCAGTTTGTTCCTTTTTATTGCTGAGTAAGAATGCTTTTGTTATGACCTCTTGTTTTATGATGTGAGTTAAAACTATATGGGAAGACTGGACTATCTTCTTAGAAGTTAGAGAACAAGGTCACATTTAAGTATTTTCTTCTCCAGTAGACCAGTTCTTACTATAGCATATCTATTACACAAAGTATTTCTATATAAACAATTGAATAATGAATGAATAATTGAGTAATGAATAATGAATAAATAAAATTCAATCATGGTGACAACTAATAGTTCACATATTTCGCCATAAATATTTAGAAAAAATTGTAGCAGAGCCTTAGTATTTTTAATTGATACCTATCTAATACTCATTAATTTCATTAAATGAATTCCTGTGAGGAGCACACTATGTGGCAAACATAATACTGTATGAATTTTCTCATGTATTTTGAAATTATATGTAAAACCTCTAGAAGAAATGAAGCATCAGTAACTGATCTAAACGTATATACCTGTTTAGAATTGATGATCACCGGTTTTAGTACAAATCTGTCAGTTTACAGGTTGATGGAAATGAAAAAAAAATGGTTTGAGAAGATGCAAGATATGCTAGAAAGGTATAGGTACTGAGAAAAGTGAGTACCTATACACCATTTTTCAAAACTCATTTGTCCTGAAGGCTTTCTTTGTTGCTTGCTGTTGAAAAATGGACTCCATGGGGTTGAAGCATCATGGAGATTTTAATTAAGTTGTAATTAAATGTTTTCTATGGTTTTGCATAATAAGGAGGTCATATCAAATCTAATTCCTGCAAAATCTAACATACATCAACACATGAGGAAAATCTAAGCATCCACATTGTTTATTACTATTTCTATTAAGTGTATTCTAAAAGGATGATCGATCTGTACGATGCCTCTAAATGTGTTTATTAGAATCAGTGAACTCAGAACTCTTCAGGGGAAAAAATTTTTAAGTTTTTCTTCAAATTTCATCAGTTTACTACGATGGCAATTTAATGATGTAATGCCTCTGAAAATAGTGTGTTTTGGTGTTTGCTAATTAAAAAATCTTACATGAGGACGTTTTTTTTTTGACTTTTGAAAGTTGAAGGGGGATAGAATCTAAAGTGTTGCATCACTTTCAAACATGTGAACGTGATAGAAGTTGCCTAAACTCTTTGTTGGTCTGTAGTTAGAGGTAATGATGTATCAAGAAAACAGGGTGGTTGTAAGGCTTGCATGAGATATTATCTCAGAGTATTTCATTGTTATACACTGGTTAGAACCCACACTTTAGGCCTTATAGCCAAATGAAGTTACTTAGGGATAATTACTAAGATGAACTAACAGGACTGAACATGTAAAATATGTCACAGTTTTGTTACTTTTTCATTTTTAATATACTGTAAGCTTTAAACAAATGAAAATACCCCATGCCTCTCTTGACCTTTGGGAAACTCTAGTTTAAAAAATCCATAACGTGTAATGTAATCCAATTGACCAAATATATATTGAGTTTTCACTGGTTGCCAAGGGCTGTATGAAGTACTAGGAATACAAAGATGGGTGATTCAAGATTCCTCACTTCCTTTTCTCTATTCATCTTTTTTTCCTTGTTCTTCTAGCTTTTCATTCAATCTGTACTTTTATCCCTAATTTCAAGACCTACATTTTAACTGTAAATGAATAGGTCAGACTAGATGGTTTCTAAAATCTCTCCCATTTCTTTAGTTCTATGCCTTCTAAATCAACGCTCTGAATACGAACATGGATCTACACAAATACTGAAGCAGACTTTGTTGAGAAATGCAGACAGTTTGAAATTATTATTTTATATCCAAACTAAAGAAACTAGGCTTTGGAGTCAGACAGGCCTAGGTACAAATCTTTCCCACTTGGATAAGCTACTAGATCCCCTTGAATTTATCTCTGTGGGGTAATCCATAAAATAGGGTTATAAATACTACTTACTTTATAAAGTGTTATGAAGATAAAATGAGATAATGCATGTAAGGCACTGAAACAGCTGTGTTCAGAATATAATAAGCTCAGAATAAATATTAGTCATTATTATTCAGGCAGTATAAATATAGGTAATTTACCTATCCAGAAAAGTATGTGTAAATATTCCCAAGTTAGGTAAAATGTGTTCTTCTTCATTTTACAAGAACTTGGTGATGATGACAAACTAAATGTATTTTCAATCTGTTGTAGTCAGGCTTCGAGATGCTTTGGTGGCAGAGGAATATGGCACGGTAGAAACATCTTATATCTGACCTCCTCATTGCTCAGCACAGTACTGAACACAACAGCTCTACTGCATGTTTGCTGAATGAAGGAATAAATGATTGACTGGAGGAATGAATGAAAAGGATTCCACAAGATCATCCGTCCTTTATACACTAGGGGAAAAAACGTCTTAACTCGAGACATCATCAGTAAACAGTTGAGTAGGGACCATAATCCACATTTGCCCACTTGTTGATATTTTTCCATAATTCTGTAAGCTTCTGTTTCTCACAATGACACAAATTAATGGACATGTTTCATTATGGTGACTTCATAAAACATGTGATAAAATCACATTTTTGACTTATCTATAGCAAGAATCCTGGGTACTAAGTGGGGCAGTTAGCATCAGTTTTTCTATTTTATTTTCAGAAAATGTGGGACTAGGAGAAAAGAGATGACCTGGGATTTCAGACCAATTTTTAGTATCCAGAAAATGTGACTCTGTTCCAGAGGAGGTGCTTCTCACCCAAAGTTTTAATGTTATCTCATCTATTCAGAGTCAGTCATGGCCTGATGACTTTGAGCTGGACTTTGCAACAGTGCCCTGTGGCTCTTTGGTATTCCCCTGGACCTGTTGTGATTATGGAACCCCATTAAGAAGATTCCCATTTGAGATCTTGAGATGAAAGTCCCTGAATGTGTATCATTAAGAGTGTAACACTGGGCCAAAGTCATGCTTCCTTTTATCTGTCTTTGAGCTTAATGATCTGCGTTTGGGCCAGAATGGAGTTATGCTCTTAGAACAGCTGTTGGGGTATGAAAGAGCATTTTTGAGAGGGATAGAGATTGAGAAATATGAATTGAAATCAGGACTCTTGAAGTCAATTCAGCAGCTGGGTGTAAAGGAGCATTTTGAAATCTAGTATGGCAATGCACCAATACTCATGGGCCAGGTGTTTTTAGTCAAACATATTTTAAAGTATTAAAAATTTGAAATGCATGCATCCTTCAGACTTTTCCCTGAATATTTTGTGTGTGGAGTTAGATAGAAAGTAAGAATATAAAAAGGAACTAAAGAAACTGCCAGTAGGAAAATCAGTTGAAATAATCCAGATGCTTCTACCATTTTTAAAGATCAAATCTGGTTTGCTCATAAAACGCTGAGTAGTATGAGAGTTGTTTAATAAATCTTGGAATTTGGTAGTAGAAGAAAAGAGGTGAATTTACCGACCTTAAGCTTGGTTGCTTGGATTGTCACATTATGCTAAGAGTGGAAAAGATTTCTTCCAGCTGCAAAATTGTGGGTTAAAAGAAATGTCACACCAAGTTTTTTTTTTTCTTATTTAAATGAATGTTATCAGATTTTCAGGCTTTAGAAACTGAAGGCTTTTTATTCATAGGAGAGGCTTTGCAGGAGCTACTATAGTGCAAATTCATCCCCCAAACTCTCCTAACATACATATATTTCTCTTTGGAAATATCAGCCCTTGGGTAGCAAGAATAATTTCATTGTGGCCTTCCTAGCTTTTGCCTTTTGTCTGAAAGATCCAGAAAGTGCAGAGGTTATATGTATCGCTTCAGTGACAGGAACACTTGTCCCTTAGGATTGACATTTCAGAGCTTCTTCATGTGTTACAAAGCCACCTGCGGAGAATGTTTGAAAGTCACTGGATAGCTGACTTCACCCACAGGGAAAGTGACAGGGACCTGGAGTAGATAGAGGCTTTTCAGTGGAACCCTTTAGGCATAATTAGATTATTCTAGCAGGTAGTGGATTTATGTCAATCTGGCCATCTCCAGAGGATGCTAGGGGCTACCAGCATCACATGACAGCTTTGACTGGTTGCCACTGAACTGAGGTAACTTCAGGGACCTTTGAACTGCCTCCAGGGGGTTAGGGTTAGGAATGCAGCAAGCTCAAGAGACATTTTAAAGATTCATTCTTCATCTGAGTTGGCCTTAAGGATTCAGAGAGAACCTGGGGTAGTGGAAGTAATTCTAGAGTCCTCTGAAATGTGAACTATCTATAAAGTACTGGTATAACATATAGTAAGCTATTCATATAATACTGGTATATATTATGCATAAAAATCTTCATAAAATACTGGGCTGCCATATAGTAAACTATACATAAAATATGGGTGTTGAAGCATGACTGATTACTATGTATGATGGTTAATTCCATGTGTCAATTTGGGCTAATGGATGTCCAGATAGTTAGGAAAACATTACTTCTAGGTGCATCCTTGAGATTGGTTTTGGAAGAGATTAACATTTGAATCAATCAACTGAATAAAGAATATCTCCCTCGCCTGTGCAGGTAAGCATCATCCAATCCATTGAGGGCCTAAATAGACAAGGCTGAGGAAGGGTGAACTTTTTCTCTTTTCGCTTGATCTGGGACATCCGTCTTCTCCTGCCCTCAGAGGACATCAACACTCCTGTTCTTGGGCCTTTAGACTCAGAATGGGCCTTATACCATCAGATCATCTGGTTCTCGGGCCTTTGGACTTGGACTGAATTATACCACCATCTTGTAGAAGGCAGAGGGTGGGACTTCTGGGCCTCCATAATCGCATGCATCAATTTCTATAATAAATCTTTCTATCTATCTATCTATTAAATCTATCTATCTCCCATTGGTTCTTTTTCTCTGGAGAACCTTGATTAATGCAGATTTAAGTACCAAGACTGGTTCTAGAGGAGGAGAATTTTAAGGATGAGTCTTTGGAATTTATTCTGTTGTTTTTGGAATTGGCTCTCTAATCTGATTAGACTTAAAAGACACTAATTACTCTATTTCCAGTAGTGAAGAGAGCACAGATAGTTGGCAGTGTGAACTGTTTATAGGGATAGATAAAATATCTATATTGGATACTCCTAATCAACCATTTATAAAATGCAAGGAGCCATGTGATTTTATATATGATACTTTTGAACATTATTGGAAAACTTAGAAATATCATGACATTGGTTGGTTGCTTCTAATGTCTCTGTACATAGTGGTGAAAGAAAAGGATGAGCTCAGGAATTTAAATTCCCAGCTCAAGCACTAGTTGCATAAGTGACCTAAGAGCTTCTGTTTGTGCCTTGAAGGAGAACCTTATCTCCTGTTACTGTAGGGCTGAACCTCATCCTGTGGTTGGCTGAATTATAAAACAAGTTGAACTTTAAGCCTCAAGCGGTGTCACCATTAAAGTGAGGGCATTGATTGGAAAGATTGGGATTCTATAAGTTGAGATGAGGATGTGTGGGAAGACCCTGATTAAGCTGGGGTCATTGAGACCCTAAATTCTGATGAGTCTTTTTTGCTAGTGGAAGTTGCCTCCTCATCCACTATGGTAACTGCTTCCCCACTCCCAGCAGTAGAGATCTCTCTGCTGAGATCTGACTGAAGGGATTAGTCCTGCCTGGTCTAAGGAAACAGTAACGGCCTCCCCTGAAGCAGTTGCCATGCAAGACAATGCTGATTCTCCTCAGGATCCACCCCCACCATTCCTCTTTGCTTCTAGACCTATAATTAGACTCAATGTGAGGTGCAGAGTGTGACCTGTGAGGAGGTGTGCTACACTCCAAAAGAACTACTTGAGTTTTCTAATTTATATCAATCAGAAATGCAGGGAATGAGTGTGAGAGTGGATGCTAAGGGTGTGGGATAATGGAGGAAAGGCCCATCAGGTTGGATCAGTCCAAATTTATTGATATGGGTTCTCTAAGCAAAGATTCTGCATTTAATGTTGCAGCTCCAGGAAAGGTTTAACAGTTTGTTTGGTTGGACCAAAAGATGGCCCACTGCGAGCAAGTAAAAAATGTTCAAATTTGTGAGGGGTGCCCTAGCATCCTTGAGGAGCTCTGTGTCTGATCTTCTCTGTAGGCTAGAACTTACAGTGAGAACTACAGCCACTCAATTGGAAAACAAAATGCAATGAGAGTAATTGGATCCCAAGGTGGTGGAGGCCAAGTGGCAGCAAGGTAGACAGTGGTTACCATAATGGACAGCAGATACATTGATAAATGCATAACAACTAGAGAACATATTTTAGGTATTGCACTTCATGTGTCTATGCTGTTCTTTAAAGCTGATCCTATATTTGGAGTAATACTTGGCATAAAGACTAATGCATTTGAAATATCTCAGTAGACGATAGAAGAATTGGTTTACGAATGGCAAATTTTATATCTAATAAGACACCACTCTGAAGTCTAAAAAAATTGTCTGGTGTGTCAAAATGGTTTTTCACATTCAGATACATACTGGTGACTATTTCATTATTTCAGCAGAACCTGGTGTGGGTGCGATGTTACAGATACCAACAGTGAGGGAATCTGGTTCTTTCAAGTCTGTGTTTTTGGCTGAGGCTCCAGCGTTTCCCAGTGGTGACTGTTATAAAGCAATGTGCAGGACTTGGCAGCAGGTTAGAGATAACAAAACTTCCATCCCAAAGATTGTCCAAGCTGCATGCTAAATTTTCCCCATCTGTCACCAGTCTCCTCTGTCCCATGTCAGAGTCTGCTTTGGAACTGGTGACATCGGAGGTACTTGTTATGCCTGTCAGAACAAAACCCAGAGGTCTTATTGTTCATGACAGTTCAGATGTACTTGAACAGTAATTACCATTTGTGTGGACCTCCTTGTGGTGTTCTCCCGTTTCATGAGCTTCCATCTCCCCTTACATGGGTCCCAGGGTACATGGTACTGAATAGTAGAACCAGCAAGAGATGGTACCACAGATGCTTTTTAGGATATTACTTTATGTGAAAGCCAAAGAATGCTAGTACTTCACATTTGATTGGACTCTATTTGTTGCTCATTAGCCAAGTAGATAAGAGTAAGTAACATAGGGCTATAAATATATTTCCAGAGAAACTATGGTTTGAAACATTTAACTTTTATGAGTATATAATTGCAAATGTCACGTTAAAACTTATCCATTTACACACAACAATATGGATGAATCTCAGAAACAATGTTGGATAAAAGAACCATATACAGGAAAGTAGGTACAGTATGATTCCATTTATATAAAGTTCAAATACAGGCAAAATTATTATATGATCTAAGAAATTAGGTTAGTGGTTACCTTTGGGGTGGTACTTGGAAGTGGGACAAAGGGGGGACTAAGGAGATGTCAGCGATGTTCTCTTTTCTTGATCCCGGTAATGGTTGCATGATGTGTTAAAATTTATCAGGTTGTATATTGATAGTATTTTGTGTACTTTTCTGTTTGAATATCATTCTTCAATTTGAAAAGTGAAAAAAGAATTACCTTTTAAAGTAAAATAAGTTATTAAAAAAATTCACAAAACCATAAAGCAAGAGAATTATTTTTCAATATCATTCCAAATTACTGTCGATGATGATGATAATCATTTATTGAGCACATCTCCTATGTTGGACACAGCTCTAAGCGTTTGAATTACATTACTTGTTTAAAGATTCCACCAATTTTGAGGTGCTTATTATCCCAATTGTTTGGTGTGCTAAGGAGGAATTGGGACTTGGAGAAATTAAGTAGCTTGCTCAAGCTTATGTAGCAGGTTGGTCATGTGTGAATTTGAATGCTTCTCTGTTTAACTTCAGAGGAGGAGGAGCTCTTGTACTAGGCCACACACTTCCACTCACCATCCCACTTGCACATTGAGACAAATTGTTGATTTCAAGACTCTAGACTTAATTTTCATTTTGAGGGCAGGCAGTTTTCTTTCTGGATTTAACTTTCCTTTCTCGTGATAATGAATGGTCATTATTACTAACATATTTTGCTCTCAGTCTGTATTCAGAATTTATAGAACTCAGGATCAAATATAAAGCAGCACTATTGCTTTAACCCTAAAATTCAGAAAAGCCAAAGAGTTAGTACTGTTTCACAGACAAGTCAAACAGGTAAATTCAGGAATATTTTGATTGGCAGCCTCACATTTATTTTTTATTTTAGGAAGCTGCTTCCTAGTTTTGTCTTTTGTGCTTCTAAAGCTTGTGGTTGAGAGAGAGGAAAAGAGATGTTAAAATAAAAACTTTGAATTTAAGAATTGTAGTTTTTAATTTATTAGGGCAATATTGGATGATTAGATTTTGAGAAACCGGGTAGTCTAAGGAATCACATTTATTTCTCATTAGAAAGTTGATTTTTTTCCCCTGGGCTACACATAGTACATACTGGTGTAGGGGAAAGGGATGGGGGAAAAGGGATATAAGGGAAGTTGATGCATGCCTTGAGGGAGACAGGCATTAACTTTCCTGCAAGTTAGAATTAAGAGGATGTCTTAATCATTTTAAGCTGCTGTAACAAAAATATCAACTTAACTAACAAACATTTACTTTCCAGTTCTATAGGCTGAGAAGTCTAAGATCTAGGTTCTGGCAGACAGGTAGAAGAAGTGAAACATTAATGTTGTATAGTTACAAAAGCACTGTCACATCTCATTTTACCCTCATGATTCTGTGAGATTGGTATCTCAATTTTATAGATTACCGAGGCTCAAAGAATTTAGGCACATTTAAGTAGTAAGCAACAGACTGTGAAAATGAAGGGGGAGGAGCAGTTAATCATGACTAGATAAATTGGGAAGTCTTTTACGTAGAAAATGTATGAATTAGGCCTTGAGGAGCAAGTGAGATTTAAGCACAAGAAAGTAAGGGGAGGGGCACTGTTGGTTGGGTGAACTGTGGAAGCCAAAATTCAAATGTAGGAGAAAGCATGGCTCTTTCGGTCTTGCCGTCAGCTGTTCATTGTGGGTGGAGAATAGGTCCTAGAGCCGCTGTAGTTCAGCTGCCTATAAAATTCTTTTGTGATCACGTCATGAGGTCCTGGCTCTGTAGGCAGTAGGAAGGAGTGACCCTCCTATGTTAGAACACCGTTATTGTGGGTGGGTAAGGGAAGTGAAGAGATGGAAGAAAGGAAGCCAGGTAGCGAATTATTACAACAGTGCAAAGGGGGCTTGAACTAGGATGAGATAGAATCAGGAAGGGGGGAGATTGGAGAGGATTCCAACTGTGACTGTTTCACATTGAGGCCCAGGTGCTCCTTACTTTGCCTAAGTTTTTCTTTGACTACCATTACAAATGCATCTTCAGGGATCTTGTTAGAGAATTTTCATTGTAACTCTGTTTACTCACTGTTTTGAGAAACTATGGTTCTTTATAAATTTATGAAGATTACAGAAAAAGTAAATGTGGCACTTTTCATTTTATTAAGATTATTTTCTTTTAATTTTTCATAGATTAATTATGAAACAGAATTTTGAATTGCAAAGTCTTGACTTTAAAACTATTTGAGGTAAATACACACTACTATGACTTCCTGTCTTCAAAACTTGCATACCTAATACATTTGACACCAGAGCACATTGGTATTTTTTAACACTCTCTTTTATATATAACAAGATTATTTTCTGTAAGAATTATGGGTTAATCAGCAATATAGTTATTTTCTTGTTCGTACTTAGTTTTAAATTATAATATGTTTTAATTTTAATGCAAATAAAAATAGTTCACAATATTAAATATTAAACCTTAGAGTTTATACTGTTTCCCTGTTTTAAACACAAATAAAAATTCCAAGTCATTGCATAGAAGGACAGAATTAAAGTAATTCAAGTTCTGTTTTTTTTTTCTTTGCAAAGACTGTGCTACTATTGGATATTTTGAATCTAAGGATTAAATGTAGAAATGTATAGCACCACATATCTTGGAGGAATGAATTGCACCTGAAGGAGGCTCAAATGATTTTGAACTATTATAAAATTACGCTTGGATGTGTGTAGTTTGGTCCTCATCTGTTAGGGATTAGCTGTATTAGTGGAATTTAGTTGTATGCTTGAAAGTTCTCCAAACTTCTCTGTGGAATCCACAGTTTATGAAAGGATACATAACAAAAGTATGTGATTTTGAAACTTGCATATATTATTCAAAATCAACCATAATTGTGCATTGTTTAGGAATCAGACCAACAAAATATTTTTTCAGGGTATTTTGTCACTAACAGTTTTTAAATTGTAGATGCAGGGGATAATAAAAAAACTAACCTTGTTAAAATTTTTACAGTATCTACAGGTAGTGGACCCCCTAATTACCTGTACCCAGGGTAGACTGCTTCCCCTCCCTCACGCTTGATGCTGCTGCCTTGACTGGTATTTTTTTTCTCTTTCTGAAATGACTCCTTTTCCCCTCATCCTGCCTTCTACCATATATCTTCATTGCCCTTCCAGTCTCAATCAGACACCACCTACATTAACTGATTCCCATGACTGAATGCTATGTTTCCTTCCTTTGATCTCACAGTGTACTATTATCATTATTCTGTGGGCCACCTTGTAATATAAACTTTGTGAATATTGTCCCTGAGAGTAGTGTCTTACTTCACTTTTATTTTTTAGCACCTTGCATTAAACACGTTTTTCATTTAGTCAAAACAGTCCTTAGACACATCATATCAATTAAATACAAAGGAAACTATTAGAGTGACCAGACCACATTTTGTTTTATTGTTGTTATAGAAACTTAAAAATAAGATTTGGGGGAATATTAATATATAATAGTCTTTAATGCAATATATATATTTAACTTTATATTTTTTTCTACCCAAATCTAAATTTATTTAGTATTTCTATCTTTCTCCAGAATAAGACAAGGAACTCTGCCCCCTGATCTAGCCCCATAGTCTTTTCCTACTATCTTTCTAATGTCTGAACTTTTATTCCCACTTATATTTTTAACCCCCTCCAAATTAACTTTTTTACACTGTGTTTAATCAGAATTTCCAATATATCTTATAATTACATTCAGCACTTTTTTATACATTCCATTCCTTCCTTCTAGGCCTTTCTTCTTCCTGAAGTATGTGCATTACTAATTCTCACAGGAAGTACCTTTTGGTGGAAAACTCTCCTTATCTTTACATGCTTGAAACAGTCTTTGTTTCACTATCACTGTTATTAAAATTTAGTTTAGCTGGGTTTGTAATTTTAGGTGTATAGTTATGTACTCTTCGTATTTTGAAATACTCTGGCTGCTATTGTAGCTGTTGAGATATATGCAGTCAGTCTAATTGTCATTTATTAGAGGGTTTATCTTTTGCCTTAGGAGGCTTTTAAAGTTTTTATCTTTAATGTGTTTTAGTTTCATTACTATGAATTTAAATGTGAATTTATTTTTAATGTATCCTGTTTTCTCCTCGTTTTTGCTTTCTGAGGATATATTTTTCTTCAATTCTTGAAAATTCTCAGTCATCTCATTACAATTGTTAAAAAAATATTGCTACTTTATCATTCTCCCGACTTACTACTTCTGGAACATCTATTAGCAATGTGTGGAGCAGAGTGATTACTAGTACTCAAGAGTATCTGAATATTTATTCCCTCAAGGGCATATGCGTGACTATGCCTTTTTGCTCCTTGCAGTTGAAAACTATAAAGTGTAAGTGGAAGTGATGTGTGTTATTTCCAGGCTGAGGTAGGGAAAAGGCCTTTGCAACTTTACTCTTTTTCTTCCACTTCAGCAATTATGGAAGAAGGCCTTGAATGATTGATAAATGAACTTTTATTAAGCCACTGATATTTGGGGATATTTGTTACTGCAGTGTTAGCCTATCCTATCCTGACTAAAATGGGGAGCTTCTCAATCTATGCTGCATGTCTCATAAAATTATCTTTCATAGTTTTCAGTCATTTATTTCTCTGGTACAATCTTTCACTTGAATAATTAGTTCTTTAACTATGGTCAGCTTAGGATTAGTCCCTTGTTAGCTCTTATTCTAGAAACTGTAATTTACTTTGCAGATTTATAACTCTTTCTTCATCATAGCCATCTATTCTTGGTTTATAATGATTATTTATAATTTTTGTACTTGATTACATATATTATTTCTTTTTATTTCCATGAGTATTTTGAACATACTTGTTTATAAATAATATTCAGATAATAGTTTTATGTTTTGGATTCCTCCAAAATGAATTCTTTCAAGTTGTCTAGAATGTCAGCTGCCTTTTGTGGCAGTTGCCTCACATGGTATGAAATTTTTGTTTGCTGACTCATTTTGAGTAGGGGTTTTATTGTTGTTGTTGCTGTTATTTTATTTTTAATGCCCTTTTCTCTGGGCTTATATACCTTGCCTACCAGTTTTTGCCATTACCTTTATCTAGCTCCCTGGAGCTTTCTATCCAGAACCAGGTCACATATTGGCATGTGGGGCCCCCATACCTGCAGAGGTATTGGTGTGTTACAAGTCTTGTTTCTGAGTCCAAGAATGCCTGGACCCAGGGTCAGAGTGGGAAGGAGTCTTGGCTTCCACTCACTTTCCTGATTGCAGCTTGATGGAGTCACAGCCCTGGGCAGTGGTCACCATTTTGTCGAGACTCCTTTCGTAACTCAGGGAAACTAAACCCAACCTCTGGTTTCATAGCCTGAGTCTGGCCCTGGTCCCCTGAAACAAGGGGAGTGTTTTGAGCTCCTGTCTTTCCCCCTCCTCACTTTGAAATGTCTTGTTTCTACCCAGGAGCCTAGCAGTTTACTATTACTGTTTGTATTTCTGTTCCAAGATGTCTATCTTGTTCCTGAGTCCAGTTTTGTGTTTTTAAATATTAAATATATAACATAAAATTGTAAATATATGTATGTGTGTTTCTTTAATTACTATGGGCCTGAAGCAGAGGAATTGAGTATTTATACCTGAACTCACAATTTTCTCTTAATAAAAAGTCAAAAGTCTTTAATTTAAATGAGCTTAAACCTCTGACTCATCACATGGTGATCCTTCTCTTATTACAAATTACAGAGATTTCATTTTGATTCAGTTCTCTCCCGGTGGTTTTCATTTGATTTTTAAAAAGATTTTCTGAGAAAGAAGAGGGTTTTTTGGTGTGGGGTGGGGCAATTTATTGAGTCCAAAAGGCCATCAGAGCAGCCTAGTCAGAATCATTAAATGCACGTACCACTCAACTTTCTCCTTTGTTAAAGGAAGCGAGTGTGGGTTAATTAAGCTTTTCAGTCTTCTCATATTTGTTTTTCTTTTTACCCTTCATTCAATTATATATATATATATATATATTAACATCTTTATTGGTGTACAATTGCTTTACAAAGGTGTGTTACTTTCTGCTTCATAACAAAGTGAATCAGCTATACATATAAATATACCCCCATATCCCTTCCCTCTTGTGTCTCCCTCCCATCCTCCCTGTCCCTAGATTGCTTTGGGTCATTTTCACATGCTGATTCTTCCAATCCAAGAATATGGTATATCTATCCATCTGGTTGTATCATCTTTAATTTCTTTCATCAGTGTGTTATAGTTTTCTGCATACAGGTCTTTTGCCTCCTTAGGTAGGTTTATTCCTAGGTATTTTATTCTTTTTGTTGCAATGGTAAACGGAGGTGTTTCCTTAATTTCACTTTCAGATTTTCATCATTAGTGTATAGGAATGCAAGAGATTTCTGTGCATTAATTTTGTATCCTGCTAGTTTACCAAATCCATTGATTATCTCTAGTAGTTTTCTGGTAGCATCTTCAGGATTCTTTATGTAGAATATCATGTCATCTGCAAACAGTGACAGTTTTACTTCTTCTTTTCTGATTTGGATTCCTTTTATTTCTTTTTCTTCTCTGATTTCTGTGGCTAAAACTTCCAAAACTATGTTGAGTAATAGCGGTGAGAGTGGACAACCTTGTCTTGTTCCTGATCTTAGAGGAAATGGTTTCAGGTTTTCACCATTGAGAGCGATGTTGGCTGTGGGTTTGTCATATATGGCCTTTATTATGTTAGTAGGTAAGTTCCGTCTGTGCCTACTTTCTGGAGGGTTTTTATCATAAATGGATGTTGAATTTTGTCAAAAGCTTTTTCTGCATCTATTGAGATTATCATATGGTTTTTCTCCTTCAGCTTTTTAGTATGGTGTATCACATTGATTGATATGCGTATATTGAAGAATCCTTGCATTTCCGGAATAAACCCCACTTGATCATGGTGTATGATCCTTTTAATGTGCTGTTGGATTCTGTTTGATAGTATTTTGTTGAGGATTTTTGCTTC
>NC_041214.2:61920441-61921088 GCF_002837175.3 Physeter macrocephalus
TTTTGGAAGAGTTTGAGAAGGTTAGGTGTTAGCTCTTCTCTAAATGTTTGATAGAATTCACCTGTGACTCCATCTGGTCCTGGGCTTTTGTCTGTTGGAAGATTTTAAATCACAGTTTCAGGTTCAGTACTTGTGATTGGTCTGTTATACTTTCTATTTCTTCTTGGTTCAGTCTCAGAAGGTTGTGCTTTTCTAAGAATTTGTCCATTTCTTCCAGGTTGTCCATTTTATTTGCATAGAGTTGCTTGTGATCATCTCTCATGATCCTTTGTATTTCTGCAGTGTCAATTGTTACTTCTCCTTTTTCATTTCTAATTCTATTGATTTGAGTATTCTCCCTTTTTTTCTTGATGAGTCTGGCTAATGGTTTATTAATTTTCTTCATCTTCTCAAAGAACTAGCTTTTAGTTTTATTGATCTTTGCTATTGTTTCCTTCATTTCTTTTTCATTTACTTCGGATCTGGTATTTATGATTTCTTTCCTTCTGCTAATTTGGGTTTGTTTTTTTTTTTGTTCTTCTTTCTCTAATTGTTTTGGGTGTCAGGTTAGGTTGTTTATCTGAGATTTTTCTTGTTTCTTGAGGTAGGCTGGTATTGCTATAAACTTCCCTCTTAGAACTGCTTTTGCTGCATCCCATAGGTTTTGG
>NC_041214.2:61921299-61922157 GCF_002837175.3 Physeter macrocephalus
GTTATTTAGTAGTGTATTGTTTAGCCTCCATGTGTTTGTATTTTTTACAGATTTTTTTCCTGTAACTAATATCTAGTCTCATAGCATTGTGGTCGGAAAAGATACTTGATGTGATTTCAATTTTCTTAAATTTACCAAGGCTTGATTTGTAACCCAGGATATGTTCTGTCCTGGGGAATGTTCCATGAGCACTTGAGAAGAAAGTGTATTCTGCTGTTTTTGGATGGAATGTCATATAAACATCAATTAAGTCCATCTTGTTTAATGTACCATTTAAAACTTGTGTTTCCTTATTTATTTTCATTTTTGATGATCTGTCCATTGGTGAAAGTGGGGTGTTAAAATCTCCTACTATGACTATGTTACTGTTGATTTCCCCCTTTTATGGCTGTTAGCATTTGCCTTAAGTATTGAGGTGCTCGTATGTTGGGTGCATAAATATTTACAATTGTTATATCTTCTTCTTGCATTGATCCCTTGATCATTATGTAGTGTCCTTCTTGGTCTCTTGTAATAGTCTTTATTTTAAAGCCTATTTTGTCTGATGTGAGAATTGCTATTCCACCTTTCTTTTGATTTCCACTTGCATGGAATATCTTTGTCCATCCCCTCACTTTCAGTCTGTAAGTGTCGGTAGGTCTGAAGTGGGTCTCTTGTAGACAGCATATATACAGGTCTTGTTTTTGTATCCATTCAGCCAGTCTATGTCTTTTGGTTGGAACATTTAACCCGTTTACATTTGAGATAATTATCGATATGTATGTTCCTATTACCATTTTCTTAGTTGTCTTGGGTTTGTTATTGTAGGTCTTTTCCTTCTCTTGTGTTTCCTGCCTAGAGAAGTTTCTTTAGCATTTG
>NC_041214.2:61922380-61937049 GCF_002837175.3 Physeter macrocephalus
TGATTCCTTCTAGAGAATTTTTAATTACATTTATTGTGTTGTTCATCATTGTTTGTTTGCTCTTTAGTTCTTCTAGGTCCTTGTTAAGTGTTTCTTGTATTTTCTCCAATCTATTTCCTAATTTTGGATCGTCTTTACTATCATTACTCTGAATTCTTTTTCAGGTAGACTGCCTATTTCCTCTTCATTTGTTCAGTTTGGTGGGTTTTTACCTTGCTTCTTCATCTGCTGTGTGTTCCTCTGTCTTCTCATTTTGCTTAACTTACTGTGTTTGGGGTCTCCTTTTCGCGGGCTGCAGGTTTGTAGTTCCTGTTGTTTTTGTTGTCTGCCCCCAGTGGCTAAGGTTACTCATTGTGTTGTGTAGGCTTTCTGGTGGAGGGGAGTGTAGTGGCTGTGTTCTGGTGGATGAGGCTGGATCTTGTCTTTCTGGTGGACAGGACCACATCCAGTGGTGTGTTTTGTGGTGTCTATGACCTTATTATGATTTTAGGCAGCCTCTCTGCTAATGGATGGGGTTGTGTTTCTGTCTTGCTAGTTGTTTGGCATAGAATGTCCTGAACTGAAGCTTGCTGGTCGTTGAGTGAAGCTGGGTCTTAGCTTTGCAATGGAGATCTCTGGGAGAGCTTTCGCCATTTGATATTACGTGTAGCCGGGATGTCTCTGGTGGCCCAATGTCCTGAACTTGACTCTCCCTACTCAGAGGAACTGGCCTGACACCTGGCCAGAGCACAGCCACACGCCTATTCAGCATATTTCTGAAGCTGGGAAGATTCTGAGGGGCTGAGGTGGGCCCATTTTTCCTGGTTTTTCATGGTGGTGGTGAGGAGATCTCTTACATACCAGGTGAGAAATTCTTTATTCAGATATTTTGTAGAATTTATGCTTCAAAGTTTCCACATGGCATGTTTCATTATAAAATACCTCAAGCTTTCAAAATATGCACTCTGTCAACATGAGACCACTGTGGATATGGGTTTGTATTTTCATTAAGGTATTAAAGCATGCAGTGTGATGCAGGCGAAGGCTGGGCACATCTCTGAAGCCAGAGCAACTGCTTTTCCGGAGAGGAGCTGGGACTAGCCAGCTAGCAGGATCCTTTCCAATTCACATGCTCCACACAGTCAGAAGTCCCCCTCACGGCTCCATTTCCCCAGAGGAGTCTCATTCAATAATAGAATTAATAATAACTTAAGGAAAGAATTAAGTGAAAAGATATGTGAACATCTGGAATAAAATCACTTAATAAAATGTCAGTGGCAGCTAAGTGAAGAGGTTATGCTACATTCATTTTCTGTGTTACTCTGAGTGAGAGAAAATCACACTCTGTTTCATTTTCATTCTGATTTGGTGAGCCTTTAGGTGCTAGATCTCTGAGGTCACCTAGAATATAAAATGCAATATTTTTCCAAAGAGGCACCCATGTAGATGGAACAATTTTTTACTTTCAAGATTAGGTTTGCCTTCATCCTTTTTTGCTAAGTGTTTGCTCTCACAAATGTGTTTCTTTTGAGAATATTTTTATAGGAAATCAAAACATTGAAAACAATTTCAGGGATAATTTTCCACATTATTATAGAAGCCTTTCCTTTATTAAAATACTTAAAAACAAGCTTCCCCAGTGCATTTGCTTGTTTTTAAATAATTTCTTCTTTAAACAAAAAATACGTTACTTTACAAAAAATAATCATTTTGGTGAAACTAGTTCTAAAATGCATGACATAAATGTTACCTTTTGTACTGGGTTGAATACTGTTCCGCCAAAATTCATGTGCAGCCAGAACCTGTGAATGGAACTTTATTTGGAAATAGGATCTTTGTAGATGTAATTAAGGTAATTTCATACTGGATTATGGTGTGCCACTCTAATGGGCCAATGTGTTATCCTTTATATGAAGAGAGAAATCTGGACACAGACTCACAGAAAGGGGAATGACATGAGAAGACAGAGACAGAGTTGGAGTGATGTATCTACAAGCCTAGGAATGCCAAGAATTGTCAGCAGTCACCAGAAGCTAGGAGAGAGGTATGGAATAGATTTTCCCTTACAGCCTCCAGAAGGAATCAACCCTGCTGATACCTTGATTTTGGACTTCTGTCTTCAGAAATGTGGGAGAATAAATTTCTGTTGTTTTAAGCCACCCATTTGTGGCACTTGTGTCATAGAAACCCTAGGACATGAATACATATTTTCACATAGCATATTTTACTGAACATCATGCAACTTTTATCTATGGTATAAACAATTTGAGTTTGTTCTAATGCTGTGATGTTCCGAGGGGCCTTTGAAGTGTTCTGGACTTACCTTGGCCCTCAAAGAAAGTAAATAAGGCAACTTTGATATTCTTGCTGGCCTTTGTGTCTTATGGTCATCAGCTATTATATTTCTCTATGTGTGTTTCCTTTTTTCTTCCTCTCTGTGTCTAAATAGCTGTTATACTCTAAGAAGGACTGAAGGTTTTCAGGAGAAAAAAAGGCCAACCTACTTAAGTTTGTTAAATCAGTTCTTGATTTTTACACACAATTCTAAGTTTATGGGCTCAGTTCTAAGAGTTCCTAATTTCCCAAAGTGTATTTGGCCATAGATGATCGGGGAAAATATGGTGGGGGATGACAGTGGTGGTAATTGTGATGTTTATGGTCAAAAGCAGTTTGGGGAATGCTGCCTACTGTATACCCCCTTTGGCAAAGTCAGTCTCTTTATACATAACATAATATATGTGTGTGTGTTTGTGTGTGTTTGTGTATACTTATTTTTTTAAAGATTCCTAGAAGTTCAAAAGTAAAGAATCTTGTTTAAACTAGTACTTGATACTAGACCCTTTCTTTCGTATTATCTATCAATATCTCAGGATTCTACAGAAATCACTTTGAGGAAGACTGTTTTAAAGAGGAAAATGTCTGTTCCCTAATAAACAGTTTCCTTTAAGCTTAGAGCTGAGGCTTTCTTTGTGGGCCTTCAGCTCTGTGACTTCGTTTTGAATATTTGAGGTTCCTGAAAACCAGAGGGTCAGAGACAAGTGGAGTTGTTCTAATTTGTTCTTAGCAATAATTAATCTTCCTAAAGTACCATTTATTTACATAGGAGTTTGTTTTTTGTTTGTTTGGGGTTTTTTTTGGCATTTATGTACCTGTCATAATCTAGGTGCTAAGAAAGATTAAGTACATCTCTATTTGGAAAATGCTGTATAAAGTTGAAATTGAAGACAGGCAAACAAACAATGTTGTAGTTGGACTCGTTTTTTGTTTTTTTTTTTCCTGCCTATATATCCAGTCCCTCACATCTTGTATGTTATTTTAACTTTGAGGCTGCTTTTGAGTTAGTGCCAGTGCTTAATTATGTGTCATCCTGTCTTATATCTAATTATTTAAATTCAGAAACTGAACAGTGTTGTTGCCAGCCTTATGAGCAATTAGAACAAGCCATTTACGTATTAAATCAGTCAGATGGAATATCTTCCATGTGCCAGTTGCTGTTCTAGGAGCCAGTGATACAGGATCCTAAAGGAGCACACACCTCAGTGTGGAGAGACCAACAATAAATGATAAACTGGTAATATTTCTAGTATGTTAGTTGGCAAGAAGTGTGATGGAGAAAAATTAAATAGGCCGGGGGGTAGGTAGGAATATGGGTGAGGGTAGGTGAAAGTTTGTAATTTGGATGATGTTGGTCAGCAAAGTTATCACAGAGAAGGTGGAATTTGATAAAAATATTGCAAGAAGGTTAGGAGAGCATTCCCATTCCAGGAAAAAGGAACAACCAAAGCAAGTCCCAGAGCCAGGGGATGTCTGTTGTCAGTAACAGCACAGGCTAGTATGTACAGGACAGAGGGACAGGACATGAATAGAGGGTTATAAGATCAGAGAGAAGTGATGGTAGGCATGGCGTGGAGGTCTTTTAGGCCATTATAAAAATTTTAGCTTCTATGCTGAGTGGGATGGGAAATCACTGGAGAGATTTGAGAAATGACATGATCTAGCTTAGATTTTTTTTTGGATTACATAAGAGTTTATTTTACTTTAAAAATATTTTTTATACAATTTTGAAGGTTATACTCCATTTACAGTTATTGCAAAATATGGACTATATTCCCCATGTTGTACAATACATTATTAAGCCTATCTTACACCCAGTAGTTTGTACTTCCTGCTCACCCACCCCTATATTGCTTCTCCCCCCTACCCATTGGTAGCAGCTTGTTTGTTCTCTATATCTGTGAGTTTGCTTTTTTTGTTACATTCACTAGTGTGTTGTATTTTTGGATTCCACATATAAATGATATCATACAGTATTTGTCTGTCTCTGTCTGGTTTATTTCACTTAGCATATTACCCTCCCAAGTCCATCCATGTTGCTGCAAATGGCAAAATTGTGTTCTTTTTTTATGGCTGAGTAATATTCCATTGTGTGTGTGTGTGTGTGTGTGTGTGTGTGTATACACCACATCTTCTTTATCCATTAACATGTTGATGGACACTTAGATTGCTTCCATACCTTGGCAATTGTAAATAATACTTTTATAAACATTGAGGTGCACACCGGTCAGAATGGCTATCATCAAAAAAACACAAATAAGAAACACTGGGGCTTCCCTGGTGGCGCAGTGGTTGAGAGTCCGCTTGCCGTTGCAGGGGACACGGGTTCGAAAAGAGAAACGCTGGCAAGGATGTACAGAAAAGGGAACCCTCCTACACTGTTGGTGGGAATGTAAACCGGGCAGCCACTGTGGAAAACGGTATGGGGGTTTCTCAAAAAACTAAAAATCAAATTTACATATAACCTAGCCATTCTACTTGTGGGGATATATCCCAAAGAAACAAAAACACTAATTTGAAAAGATACATGCACCCCAGTCTAGCTTATATTTGACATCATGCTTTTAGGAGCATGGTGACTGTTGGGCTGTTGGCACCCAGGCTCATGTATCAGCTCTCATAAAAGCATTTTCAAATGGACTGAGGTAGTTTCTCATGGAGGGGAACTCATACTGTGGAGGCAGATGTCATAGGAACTATGGGAATAAATTAAAATCTTTCATTTTCTTTTTAGAGAAAAATGATCTAGGGATATCAAAGGAGTCACAGTAGTGGGAAAACGTTTTTAGAAAATCTGAGCTGAAGGTTTGTCTGTATTCTTGGGCTGTTGGCACCCAGGCTCATGTATCAGCTCTCATAAAAGCATTTTCAAATGGACTGAGGTAGTTTCTCATGGAGGGGAACTCATACTGTGGAGGCAGATGTCATAGGAACTATGGGAATAAATTAAAATCTTTCATTTTCTTTTTAGAGAAAAATGATCTAGGGATATCAAAGGAGTCACAGTAGTGGGAAGACGTTTTTAGAAAATCTGAGCTGAAGGTTTGTATTCTTTTCTTTAGCTCTCTGGCAAGAAGGGCTGCTCAGGCTGATATGTGTTATTATTGGTTCTGAATTCACTCTGGCATTTAATGCCACCAGAATAAAATAATGTCATAAAAAGTCCTATGTTATAGAGATTCTAGGGAAAGTTAGAAGCCTAAGATATAAGCTTCTCTACTTTCAATGTGTTTGAACATGCCATCGTTAGAATTTTGAAAGCTGGTTAGCATATATTTGTCTTTCTCTGTCTGACTTACTTCACTTCGTATGATAATCTCTAGGTCCATCCATGTTGCTGCAAGTGGCATTATTTCATTCTTTTTTATGGCTGAGTAATATTCCATTGTATATATGTATCACACCTTCTTTATCCATTCCTCTGTCGATGGACATTTAGTTTGCTTCCATGTCTTGGTTATTGTAAATAGTGCTGCAGTGAACATTGGGGTGCATGTATCTTTTTGAATTATGGTTTTCTCCAGATATATGCCCAGGAGTGGGATTGCTGGATCATATGAGAGTTCTATATTTAGCTTTTTAAAGAAACTCCATACTGTTCTCCATAGTGGTTGTATCAATTTACATTCATATGCTATCACTTATATGTGGAATCTGAAAAAAAACGGTACAAATGAACTTATTTACAGAACAAAAACAGACTCACAGACATAGAAAACAAACTTATGGTTACCAAAGGGGAAAAGTGTGGAGAGGGATAAATTAGGAGTTTTGGATTAACATATACACACTGCTATATATAAAATAGATAATCAACAAGGACCTACTGTATAGCACCAGGAACTCTACTCAGTATTCTGTAATAACCTATATAGGAAAAGAATCTGAAAAGGAATGGATGTATGTATATGTATAACTGAATCACTTTACTGTACACCTGAAACTAACACAACATTGTAAATGAATGATACTCCAAAATAAAATTAAAATTAAATTTAATTTAATTTAAAAATAAAAGAATAGAACATAAAAAAGATAACTGGTTAGTAAAGGACTAGAATCAAGTATCAGTCCTGTTTTTCTTAAACAAATTATACCTTAGGGTAACCAAATGGTTAATGAGAAGAATGTTCTTGATGTAGAACTATGTTACTTAATAAAGAACAAGAGTCATAATATGAACCATCCATTGATGAACCAACCACTCATAAAGTGTACCTCCATTCAGATATCCCTTCCTGCAGATGTCTGTTCTTTTTCCATCCCATCCTGTTACCATCTTTTCTGGTCAGTATATCTCATATTGTTAGATGTGGCTGTACTGAGCAGTAAAATGTGAATCATTTCTAAGTGAAAATAGTAATCATTCAAAAAGATACGGGATTTTATGAAGTCCACAAAAGCAGTGCTAGAGAACTCCTTCAACCACCCTCAACATTATTAAGAAACAAGGGTCTGGCAGAGTTATACTAGTTGTCATTTGAAGGAGAAAAAATGTCACCATGGGTGATCACAGTGCTTTTAAAGTCAAAGCTTTGAAATGTCAAAGATCAATAATAATAATAGTTATCAATTATTAATGTATACCGTACAGCAAGTGCTATTCCAAGTGCTTTACATATAGTCTTAGTTGGTCTGTTAGTTTGGCTAAGTGTGTCACAGGGTCACAATAACCCTTTTGTAGATAAGCTAGAAGTTTATTTTTCTTAGACAACTGATACAGTGGCTCTGCTCAGCAAAATCCTGGAGGCCCAGTTCCTTTCATGCTGTTGCTGTGTTTCCCTAGAGTGTTTGCCTTATGGGCACAATCCAAGCAATCTCACTCTCTGAGTATATTTCTCCTAGTCACAGCTTTCTTTCCTTTTAGAGTCCACACTGGAAGTTCATGTATCACCTTTGCTTTTATACATTGTTGAGTACTTAGTCCCTTGGCCACATCTGGATGCAAGGATGGAGGCAAAATGTAGTATTTATTTTTGCTGGCCAAATGCTCAGATGACCCCTGGAAGGCTCTGCCCCTCTGGGGTTATTTTATTCCATCCCCATAATAATCCTGTGAAGTAGGTGCCATTACCATCACAGTATTATAGATGAGATATCTTAGGCATGGAAAGGCTTGACAGTTTCTCAAAGTCAGGGAATTCCTTAAGTGTTTTTGAAAATGTTACAATCTTGCTTTAAACATCAAAGGAAATGTCAATGTTTCTCAACAGACCAACTTTTCTTTTTCTTTTTTCTCAAATAATGTAGACTGATGCTTTTGTAAAATGCAATAAAAATATCATGCGATTGCTGTAAAAGTTTCTAAATGTCTATTCTCAATTCTGTATATATCCTGTTGTAGACCAGGAAAAGTAGTCTGTGAGGAACTGGCACCAGTCCTCAATTTGTGTAGCCCTGAATTAGGTTGTGTAGTTTTAACCATCAAATTTATTGGAAAAAGTAACAGTACTCTCTCACCCCTGACACGTTTAATGTAGTCAATGTTTGCTTTAAGAACTGGTACACAGTTGCAATTACATATATATATGTATTTGTATATATATTTGTGTACATATATATATATGTAAACTCATTTTTATGGTTTTTACTGTAAAGAAGTATAAAGTTTTAGAACCTCATTTTATTTGTAATTACCCTCAGGGACCTCTTCATGTACATTTACAAATGTACTCAGAACCTTTGTCAGTCAGGAGAGTTAAGGGAGCCCTTAACTTCCGAAAATAATTTGATTATACTTATGATGAAAGACATATCTCAGTAAATCTATCAAATAAACACAGGAAAAATTTAAGAAATCATATGCAGGAGGGGTAGCAAATATAGTTATCATCTAGGCTGGTTGTAGCCATTTCACATCATGTGTAAAGTCTGCTCAGTTGGTCTACTATAGCTAGAATATAATACTGAGAAAGAGTTTGAGTCCAAGTGGGTTCAGCTGGGAAAGACTGTCATGCTTGATTAATGATGTCTGGAAGAGGAGCAGGTGGGGTGGCATTCATGCCATGTATTTTCCTCCATTAACTATTATACTGGTTCTGCGCTTCCAGCAGCAAAGGGAAAGCATTCTACATAGTGGGTTATATTCATTATCTATTGAAAAAGATATGTTCGGATTTGTAAGAAAGAGCAGTTTTTCCTTGTTCTGAATTCTAAAATGATTTTATTTTTCTAGATGGAAGGGATATTGAAAAATACAATGAAAGGTATCCTAAACAATGGTTTTTCAGTAGATATACAGGTATATGCCTTTAAAAAATATATCAACTCTTGATAATCCAAGAGCGTATCAGAAAAAAGAAACAAGTCTTATTTTTTGCAAGAATATCCATAAATATTACATGTACTTATACAAAGTTACAAGGAAGGCTAGAATAAGTGTATGGAAGATCAAATGATCAATCTGTTGGACCCTGTCTTCTCCCTATATATAGAGTTATAGGTTTATATCTTTCTTTTTTTTTTTTTTTAATCTTTTCACTTTTCCTCTGTGGCTAAACAAATGACATGACACTGTACTGAAGAGGAAGGGGTTCAGTAATGAGGAATGGATTGGACATGTCAGGGAGATTAGACAGCCATGTTGCAAACTTCCAACTATAACTGATGTCCTAATATTGGTTTTGACAACCTGTGACAATGGCAGAAGCGGCATGGAGATTGTTTTTAATAATGCACAGAGGCAGTAGATATAATTGTGCATCCTGAGTGCCCTTCTACTTTCTTCTCTAGGCACTTTTCCCACTTCTCACCTCTTCCTTCCTTCTTCCACTTACCCATTTCTCATATTTTGTTCCAAGTCTGATGCTTTCTACCCCATTCTCCCATTCCCAGCCTTCCCAGAAGTATTAAATTATTGAATTTAATAGGAGACAGATTAAAGATCATCTCTAACCTAGTTATATTTTAAGTTGATAGGACTGACTGTAAGTTGTTATTTGCTTAAGGTATTACCACTTAGTAATAAAGCCTACTGTTGATTATATCTCAGTTTAGAGTTTTCTCTAATACTGCAATACCTCAGGCTCAAAATAACACCTTCTTAATTGATTCTCTTTATTCAAAATTAAAAACCCATCATTGTTGTCCACACAGTAAAACTATATTATAAATAACTCTCCTAATGGGTAAATGAATTTTAAAATACTTAAAAATGTTAATTGGAGAGACTTCCACTTCTGGTCAAGATAGAGTAGCAGAAACAAAACATTCAAATGAGTTCTCTGACAACAGTGAAATTTAATGTAAAATCAGTAACAGAAAGATATTGGAGAAATCTCCCAAAACATTTGAAAAACAATTATAACACATTTTAAAATAATCCAGAGGTCAAAGGAGAAATCAAAAAAGGAAATAAGAAGTAGTTTGAATTGAATGCAAATAAGTACACATAATTAGAATTTGTGGATGTTGTTAAAGCAGTGCTTAGGGGGAAAATTTTAGCACTCAGTGCCTGTATTGGAAATGAAAAAAAGGTCTCCAATCAATGACCTTAGCTTCCAACTGAAGAAACTAGAAAAAAAAATCACAAATTAAACCCCAAGTAAGTAGGAAAAAATAAATACTAAAGATCAGAGAGGAAATCAGTGAAATAGAAAACAGAAAAACAATGGAGAAAAATCAGAGAAACCAAAAACTGGTTCTTTGAGAATATCAATAAAATTGATAAACTTCTAGCCAGATTGATAAGGAATAAGAGTGAAGATGAAATGACTAGTATCAGAAATGAGGGAGGTAACAGCACTGCAAATGCTACATGTATTAAAAGGACAGTCAGGAAATATTCTGAATAAATTTATGCTAATATATTTAACAACTTAAATATAATGGGCATATTACATTTGGTCCTCATTGAAAAACCAAAGCTCAATCAAGAAGAAATCAATAACCTGAAGAGCTCTTTATATATAAATAAATTGTATTTGTAGTTCAAAACTTCCAACAAAGAAAACTCCAGGCCCACAAAGCTTCATTGGTAGATTCTGCCAAAGATTTAAGGAGGAAATGACACCAATTCTGCACAAACTCTTTCATAAATTTTGAAAGAGTACTTCCCAGCTCATTCTTTGTGACCAGCGTTGCCCTGATATCAAAACCAGACAAAGACATTCCAAGAAAAAACAAATGTGAAAGAGTAATAATCCTTCATGAACATTGATACAAAAATTCTAAATAAAAATTTTAGAAAATCTAATCCAACAGTAAATTAAAAAGATAATCCAAAATGGCACATAGGATTGTAATATAATGTAGCTCACCATATTGACAGATTTTTTAAAAAATCATCATTTAAGTAGATACACAAAAAGCATTTGACAAATCCAATATTCTTTTCAATAAAACTCTGAGCAAAGTAGGGATATAGGAGAAACCTTTTAGCTTGATAAATGGCATCTACAAAAACATCTTCTGCAGCTAATGTCATAATTAATGGTAAAAAAATCACAAAACTGAATGTTTTCCTGGAAAGATGAGGAACAAGAGAAGAATGTTCACCCTCATCAATTCTGTTCAGCACTGTATAATGATTCTAGCCAGTAAAATCAGGCAAGAAAAAGAAATAAAAGGTATCTTGATTGGAAAAGAAATAAAACTGTCTTTATTTGCAGATGGCTTTATTGTCTTAGTAGAACATTTGATAAAATCAATGAAAACAATAGTAGAACTAAAAAATGAGATTCATAAGGTTGCAGAATATAAAATATTAAAAAAATTAAATACTTTTATATGCTAGCAATAAACCATATGGTATTCAAACTAACAAAGCAAAACATTTATAATAGACTGAAAAATATGACACAGTTTGGGATAAATATAACAAAAGATGTGAAAGAAGTATACACTGAAACATGCAAAACACTACTGACAGAAAGAAGACCTCAACAATTGGGAGAGATATGTCATGTCTGTGGGTCAGAAGATGCAAAGCTGTTAAGAAGTCAGTTCTCCCCAAAGTGATCTATAGATTCAATGAAATCCCAATCAAAATCTCAGCAGGATTTTTTTGGGTAGAAATTGACTAACTTATTCTGAAGTCATATGGAAATGTGAGGGACTTAGAATAGCCCAAGTAGCTTTGTGATGGAAGACAAGTTGAAGAACTAACATTACCTGATATCAAGACTTACTATAAATCTATAATAACCAAGACAGTATGGTATTGGCACAAAGATAGACTAATATATCAATAGAACAGAAGAGAGAGCTCAGAAATAGGCCTATGCAGAGACAGCTGATTTTCTACAAAGCTGCAAAGCCAATTCAGTGGATAAGGGATAAGTTTTTTTCCCCCCAAAATGGTGCTGGAACTATTGGATATCCATATGCAACCAAAAAAGAACAGAAAAGAAAAAGAATTAATTCAAAATGGATTATAGACCACTATGTAAAATGAGAACAATAACATTTCTTAAAGGAAGCATAGGAGAAAATCTTTGTGATCTTGGGTTAGGCAAGATTTCCAGACATGACACCAAAAGCACAGTTCTTAAAAATTATTGATAAGTTAGACTTCACCAAAACTAAAAACTTTAGTTGTTGGAAAGGCACTGTTCAGAGAATGAAAAGATAAGTCACAAAATGGGATATTATTTTTATGAAGCATACATCTAATAAGGGATATGTATCTTGAATACATAAAGGACTCTCAAACATCAACAATAAGAAAACCTAATTTTAAAATTTGGCAAAGATTTAAATAGACACATCATGAAAGAAGACATACAGATGGCAAATAAGCACATGAAAACGTGTTCCACATTATAAGTCATTCAAGAAATTCAATTTAAAACCATAAGGAAATATCACTACATACCTATTAGAATGTCTACAGTTAAAAAGACTGACAGGGCTTCCCTGGTGGCGCAGTGGTTGCGAGTCTGCCTGCTGATGCAGGGGAGACGGGTTCGTGCCCCGGTCCGGGAAGATCCCACATGCCGTGGAGTGGCTAGGCCTGTGAGCCATGGCCACTGAGCCTGTGCGTCCGGAGCCTGTGCTCCGCAACGGGAGAGGCCACAACAGTGAGAGGCCTGTGTACCGCAAAAAAAAAAAAGACTGACAATGTTGGCAAGAATGTGGAGGAACTGGAACTTTCATATGTTGTTAATGGAAATGTAAAATCATGCAACCAATATGTAAAGTTTGACAGTTTCTTAAAAATTTAAGCGCACACCTGTCATATCACCCAGCCATTCTCCTGGACATTTACCCAAAGAAATGAAAGCATATGTTCATACAAAGATTTATACATTAATGTTCATAGCAGCTTTATTTATATTAGGCATAACTGGAAAATACCTTAAAGTTTAGCAATGGAAGAGTGGAGAAACTGCAATGAATTCATACAATGCAATATGATTCAGCAATACGAAGGAATGAACTATTGATACACATAGCATGGATGAATCACAAATAATTATGCTGAATGAAAGAAGCCAGACAAAAAAGAGACATACTGCAAGATTTCAATATGTAGAATGCAAATTGATATTTAGTCGCAGAAAGTAGACCAGTTTTTGCCCGGTGGGCCTAGTGGGGTAGGGGAGAAAGACTAAAAGGAGCAATTACAAAGAAGCCACTAGGAAACTTTTGGGGGTAATGAATGTGTTCATTATGTAGATTTTGATAGTGATTTCAGGAGTATATACATTGTCAAAACTTATCAAATTGCATACTTTACATGCAGTTTGTTGCATATCAATTATACCTCAATAATGCTGTTAAAAATGCTAATTGTGAGGGCTTTCTGCTGCCTTTTGCTAGCTGTAAGTAATATCTTCCCAAATAGACAATTTTAGCTTTGAGTAAAATGAATAAAGATGCATAATCAGTGTTGCTTAGTACCAAGCAGCTATATTCTCTGTTGAATCCTTTTTCATCTTTGGAAGTGACTCTGTAATACCAAAAAATTCTGCAAATTCAGTTTTTAGTCCATACATGAGACCTTAATGCCCTCACCAACCACTTTGCCAGGTGCTGTGTCATTCCAGCTATGCTTGAACAGGGAACTCACTCCTTAACAGGAGTATGTACTGTTCTTGCTCTTAGAAAGTTCTTGGATATATTGATAAGTTTCTACTTACATTGTTATTGATTGGGAGAAAAATACAGATTGTTACAGAAAATCTTTAATACTTGAAAGCACAAATCTGAGAATGAGATAAACCTTCTTAAAATCGGCAACATGACATGCTGCAGTGATTACCCAATGGCGTCCCTTCTTAACTTACACCAGGAGAGAGGTTCGGTATGGGGAGTGTCAAGGGAATGACCCAGCCAGTGGGGTGATGCTTCATTCGAAATAGAATTATTTTTATCTGTTTTAATATCTTGCTTTTGTGCAAGTTTTCTTTAGACAACTGTTTTTTTTTGTTTTGTTTTGTTTTGTTTTTTTAATCACTGGAGGGGTGGAAAGAGCATGTTCTTTGAGCAGAGAAGAATGAATTTACATCTTTCTCACCCATTTCCTAGATGTTTTACACATTAGTAATGTTGGTAAGTGAGTTTAAGTGAAATAATTGGCTATTAGAATTGAGAGTTACTACATCAACGTTGTCTCTGTATTAGTTAACTAGGGCTGCCATGGCAAAACACCACAGGCTGGTGGCTTAAACAACAGAAAATTATTGTCTCACAGTTCTAGAGATGGGAAGTCCAAGATCAGGTGTCCAGAGGTTTGGTTTCTTCTAAGGTTTCTCTCCTTGACTTGAAGATGGCCAGCCTTTCACTGTGTCCTTATGTGGTTACCCCACGGTTTGCATATTATCTGTGCCCTAATTTCCTCTTCTTGAAATTGACACTGGTCATATTGGCTTAGGGCCCACCATATAGCCTCATTTTACCTTAATTACCCCTTTAAAGGTCCTATCTTCAAATAGTCACATTTTAAGGCATTGGGGATTAGGACTTCAACATATGAATTTGGGTGGGGGAGGACACAATTTAGCCCATAACAGTTTCTCTTTTTATAAAATGAGGACCTACTTTTCAAGATTCTTTTCAGCAGTGATAAGATAATCTGTATAAAGCAAGAGTAGAGCATGTGACACATTTTAGGTACTCAGTAGATGATGATTATTGTAACTGTGAAATAAATGTATAAATCTGTGCTTATACAGATAAAATGATTTTTAGACCATTGATGTCCTGACTATAAAGTGTAATAAGATATAATAGGAATCTATAAAGACATCATAGAAAATGCTATTCTGGTTACAATGCATGTCTATTGTTATTTTTATTTTTTTTAATTTAATTTATTATTCTTTTAAATTTTCTTTTTTTTTGCGGTACGCGGGCCTCTCACTGTTGTGGCCCCTCCCTTCGCGGAGCACAGGCTCCGGACGCGCAGGCTCAGC
>NC_041214.2:61937183-61941215 GCF_002837175.3 Physeter macrocephalus
CCATGGCTCACGGGCCCAGCCGCTCCGCGGCATGTGGGATCTTCCCGGACCGGGGCACGAACCCGTGTCCCCAGCATCGGCAGGCGGACCCTCAACCACTGCGCCACCAGGGAAGCCCTCTATTGTTATTTTTAACAAGTTGAATTCAATGGCAATGGCAAGACTCAACTTTTATTTACACAGCTCTTTGCTCAGCTGAAGAGAAACAATAGCTCTCGGTGCTCTAGAGCAGGGGTCCCCAGCCCCTAGAGCAGGTACCGGTCTGCAGCTTGTTAGGAAGCTGGATGCACAGCAGGAGGTGTGCTGCTCCCCATCGCTCACATTACTGCCAGAACCATCTCCCCCCACCCCCATCCGTGGAAAAATTGTCTTCCACGAAACCGGTCCTTGGTGCCAAAAAGGTTGGGGACCGCTGCTCTAGAGCGCTTCGATTAAGAAGCCAATGAGGAGCACAGGTATGCAGAATGTATAGGATGGCAGTGGTGGCAATTTGCACAGCCTCCAATTTCCCTCATGTTTACCTCCATTCCAGAGGAGAAATGAGAATTTGCGCCACTGCTTTTTTTTTTTTTTTTTGCGGTACTCGGGCCTCTCACCGCTGTGGCCTCACCCGCTGCGGAGCACAGGCTCCGGACGCGCAGGCTCAGCGGCCATGGCTCACGGGCCCAGCCGCTCCGCGGCATGTGGGATCTTCCCGGACCGGGGCACGAACCAGTGTCCCCTGCATTGGCAGGCGGGCTCTCAACCACTGCTCCACCTCCACCAGGGAAGCCCTGCTCCACTGCTTTTTAAGCTGGGGTCATAGGAACAGTTATTTTTGTTTCTTTCCCTAGTGAGAAATTTAAGAAGTCTGAAATTCAAATACATTTGTGAAATGCAAATAGTTTTATTTATTAATGGTCACTAATGGTCTGTAATCATCACAAATGATTATGTAAATAAATCATTTATGAGAAGAGTTTGCAGAGTTGAATTCACAAATTTTCCAGTTGTTTTCCCTTCATATGGGTTTAAGCCATATCTGATCTTGAATTGAGTTAGGGGACCAAGCTTCAAAAGAATACAATTTGAAGGAGCAGAGGAGTATCTTGTAATTATAAAACATGATGATACTCCTTAAAATTCTGTATATTACTCATAATTTCTAAGCTCAATGATCTGTGCTGTTATATTAATTAACTCTCAAAATTCTAATAGCTGAGCAGATCACTTGATTTCACTTGCCTACACTACTTTATGTTAATTAATGGAAACCATAAATTCAGAGCCCTTGCAAATTGTGCTGCTTCATTGCATTTAGTGCTCTTGTAATTCCTACTCTTAATTAAATAATGAGCCTCTACAGCACATTCCTAGTTGTGAGTTATACTATGTTGTGGATGTAGCTGGGATTCCCACTAGCCAGTCAGGTCAGTCAATGTATGTCTTTTCCAACAGGTAGAAGAATTTATTATTCAGCCTTGGTGTCTGATGTGGAGAGAGACATGTTATGGGGAAACCCACCTTTGTTTTGATCAGGTTGCCAGAATTGGATTTCCATTTGCTCTTTCCTGTTGAGGTCACCTGAATTAGAAAGGGTGAATACTTTTCTTTCCTTGCTATTGGCGCAAGCCACACTTCTCTAGACAGAGCAATCAGGATGTGGTGCACTCTTTTCCTTCCTTGAAGACACCTCTTTTTGTAATTCATTTGGAAGTCAGCAAATATGGATTGAGCATCTAAGTTGTACCCCAGGGGATACAGCAGTGAATAAGACTGTTCCTTTGAGAAAGCAGTTAAATCTCCATTTACATCAGTTCCAAATCCTGAACCATTTCAATGGAGAAAACCTGTACAGGATTTTGAGAGTCTCTGCATATAAAGGAATTTTTAAAAACACAATATTTATAAGAAGTTGTCATAGTAAAAATGCATAGTAGAGGAATAATAATTTAAACTGAAAGATCTTACAACTAATGACAGGCTTGGGTTTTGCCTATGTTTATGGGATTAATCCACTTTCCCCCTCATTTCCTAAATACATTTCCTGACTGATTTATCATATTTTACTTTTTATTTTCAGGATCTTTCATTATATATGGGGTTGTTTATCACAGAGTGAGATAAGGCATATTTTGTTCTTTATGGCATAAGTTACTCAGTTTTACCATTAGGAAGTAAACATCAGCTACAGTTTATTTGTAATGAATGATTAAATAATTTTTCACATACAAGTTTTACTGCAGAACAAGAGCCAGTGATCCACCAGTGGCAAGATAACTCAAGGACCAAAGTAACCCCGAATAGCAGGAGGTACTAAATGCCTACACTTGGAAGCAAGAAATATTTAATTTGACTGACATGGCTAATTCTTGATTATTAATGAACCATGTTTCAAATTGGTGGATTATCCAATATTCTTTCTTCTTCTTCTTGATCCCTGCCCTCAGACATTTAATTTGTTTGTGGCAAAGAAAGTGAAATAAGCCAATTTTACTACTTGTCCCAGTATAATAAAATATATTGATAATTGTGATTCAAAATTATATGTAATAAAATATTGATTAAAAGGGATTCAAAATTATATGCAATAAACTTTAGTTATTACAATATTTCATTGACTCTAACACAGTGATACTTAAAATGTGGTTCACAAACTGTTAAAACAAGCATTAAAAGAATTTGAGAGAAGCATTTAGAAGTGTTAATAGCAATTTGCCTTTTCAAACACATGCATTATTTTTTTAACATCTTTATTGGAGTATAATTGCTTTACAATGGTGTGTTAGTTTCTGCTTTACAACAAAGTGAATCAGCTGTACATATACAACTATCCCCATATCTCCTCCCTCTTGTATCTCCCTCCCACCCTCTCTATCCCACCCCTCTAGGTGGTCACAAAGTACCGCCCTAGCTGATCTCCCTGTGCTATGCTGCTGCTTCCCACTAGCTATCTATTTTACATTTGGTAGTGTATATATGTCCATGCCACTTTCTCGCTTCGTCCCAGCTTACCCTACCCCCTCCCCGTGCCCTCAAGTCCATCCTCTACCTCTGTGTCTTTATTCCTGTCCTGCCCCTAGGTTCGTCAGAACCATTTTATTTTTTTGTTGTTAGATTCCATATATATGTGTTAGCATACGGTATTTGTTTTTCTCTTTCTGACTGACTTCACTATCTATGACAGACTCTAGATCCATCCACCTCACTACAAATAACTCAATTTCATTTCTTTTTATGGCTGAGTAATACTCCATTGTATATATGTGCCACATCTTCTTTATCCATTCATCTGTCGATGGACACTTAGGTTGCTTCCACGTCCTGGCTGTTGTAAATAGTGATGCAGTGAACATTGTGGTACATGTCTCTTTTTGAATTATGGTTTTCTCAGGGTATATGACCAGAGGTGGGATGGCTGGGTCATAGGTAGTTCTAATTTTAGTTTTTTAAGAAACCTCTATATTGTACTCCATAGAGGCTGTATCAATTTACATTCCCAACAACAGTGCAAGAGGGTCCCCTTTTCTCCCACCATTTCCAGCATGTATTGTTTGTAGATTTTTTGATGATGGCCATTCTGACTGGTGTGAGGTGATACCTCATTGTAGTTTTGATTTGCATTTCTGTAATGATTAGTGATGTTGAGCAGCCTTTCATGCATTTGTTGGCAATCTGTATATCTTCTTTGGAGAAATATCTATTTAGGTCTTCTGCCCATTTTTGGGTTGGGTTGTTTGTTTTCTTGATATTGAGCTGCATGAGCTGCTTGTATACTTTGGAGATTAATCCTTTGTCAGTTGCTTCGTTTGCAAATATTTTTTTCCATTCTGAGGGTTGTCTTTTCGTCTTGTTTATGGTTTGTTTGCTGTGCAAAAGCTTTTAAGTTTCCTTAGATGCCATTTGTTTATTTTTGTTTTTATTTCCATTTCTCGAGGCGGTGGGTCAAAAAGGATCTTGCTGTGATTTATGTCATAGAGTGTTCTGCCTATGTTTTCCTCTAAGAGTTTGATAGTGTCTGGCTTTACATTTAGGTCTTTAATCCATTTTGAG
>NC_041214.2:61941516-61942701 GCF_002837175.3 Physeter macrocephalus
AAATGCCATTGGTAGTTTCATAGGGATTGCACTGAATCTGTAGATTGCTTTGGGTCATTTTCACATGCTGATTCTTCCAATCCAAGAACATGGTATACCTCTCCATCTGTTTGTATCATCTTTAATTTTTTTCATCAGTGTCTTATAGTTTTCTGCATACAGGTCTTATGTCTCCTTAGGTAGGTTTATTACTAGGTATTTTATTCTTTTTGTTGCAGTGATAAATGGGAGTGTTTCCTTAATTTCTCTCTCAGATTTTTCATCATTATTATATAGGAATGCAAGAGATTTCTCTGCATTTATTTTGTATCCTGCTACTTTATCATATTCATTGTTTAGCTGTAGTAGTTTTTTGGTAGCATCTTTAGGATTCTCTATGTATAGTATCATGTTATCTGCAAACAGTGACAGATTTACTTAAGCTTTACTGGTTTGTGTGACTATATGGCCTTTATTATGTTGAGGAAATTTCCCTCTATGCCCACTTTCTGGAGGGTTTTTATCATAAATGGGTGTTGAATTTTGTTGAAAGTTTTTTCTGCATCTGTTGAGATGATCATATGGTTTTTCTCCTTCAATTTGTTAATATGATGTATTACTTTGATTGATTTGAGTATATTGAAGAATCCTTGTATTCCTGGGATAAACCCCACTTGATCATAGTGTATGATCCTTATAATGTGCTGTTGGATTGTGTTTGCTAGTATTTTGTCAACATTTTTGCATCTATGTTGATCAGTGAGATTGAACTGTAGTTTTCTTTTTTTGTTACATCTTTATCTGGTCTTGGTATCAGGGTGATGGTAGACTTGTAGGATAAGTTTGGGAGTATTCCTCCCTCTGCTATATTTTGCAAGAGTTGGAGAAAGATAGATGTTAGCACGCTTCTGTAAATGTTTGATAGATTCACCTGTGAAGCCATCTGGTCCTGGGCTTTTGTTTGTTGGGAGATTTTTAATCACAGTTTCAGTTTCTGTGCTTGTGACTCGTCTGTTTATATTTTCTGTTTCTTCCTGGTTCGGTCTCGGAGGTTGTGCTTTTCTAAGAATTTGTCCATTTTTTCCATTTTATTGACATATAGTTTCTTGTAGTAATCTCTCATGATCCTTTGTATTTCTGCAGTTTCAGTTGTTACTTCTCCTTTTTCATTTCTAATTCTGTTGATTTGAGTCTTATCCCTTTTTT
>NC_041214.2:61943260-61944470 GCF_002837175.3 Physeter macrocephalus
TTTATTTGAGATGTTTCTTGTTTCTTGAGGTAGGATTTTATTGCTGTAAACTTCCCTCTTAGAACTGCTTTTGCTGCATCCCATAGGATTTGGGTCATCGTGCTTTCATTGTCATTTGTTTCTAGGTATTTTTTTTTTTTTTTTTTTTTTGCGGTACGCGATCTCTTGGTTATTTAATAGTGTATTGTTTAGCCTCCATGTGTTTGTATTTTTTACAAATTTTTTTCTGTAATTGATATCTAGTCTCATAGTGCTGTGGTCGGAAAGATACTTGATACAATTTCAATTTTCTTAAATTTACCAAGGCTTGTTTTGTGACCCAGGATATGGTCTATCCTGGAGATTGTTCCATGAGCACTTGAGAAGAAAGTGTATTCTGTTGTGTTTGGATGGAATGTCCTATAAATATCAATTAAGTCCATCTTGTTTAATGTACCGTTTAAAACTTGTGTTTCCTTATTTATTTTCACTTTGGATGATCTCTCCATTGGTGAAAGTGGGGTGTTAAAGTCACCTACTATTATTGTGTTACTGTCAGTTTCCCCTTGCATGGCTGTTAGCATTTGCATTATGTATTGAGGTGCCCCTATGTTGGGTGCATAAATATTTACAATTGTTACATCTTTGTCTCAATTGATCCCTTGATCAATCGTGATGGGATCATTTAATCCATTTACATTTAAGGTAGTTATTGATATGTATGTCCCTATTACCATTTTCTTAGTTGTCTTGGGTTTGTTATTTTGTTAGTTTGATTAATATGTGTCTTGGTGTGTTCTTCCTTGGGTTTATCCTGTATGGGACTTTGTGCTTCCTGGACTTGATTGACTGTTTCCTTTCCCATATTAGGGAAGTTTTCAGCTATAATCTCCTCAAATATTTTCTCATTTCCTTTCCTTTTCTTTTCTTCCTCTGGGACCCCTATAATTCTTATGTGGTGCATTTAATGTTGTCCCAGAGGTCTGAGACTGTCTTCAATTCTTTTCATTCTGTTTTCTCTATTCTGCTCTACAGTAGTTATTTCCACTATTTTATCTTCCAGGTCAGTTTTCCGTTCTTCTGCCAAGTTATTCTGGTATTGATTCCTTCTAGAGAATTTTTAATTTCCTTTATTGTGTTGTTCATCATTGTTTGTTTGCTCTTTAGTTTTTCTAGGTCCTAATTAAATGTTTCTTGTATTTTCTCCATTCTATTTCCAAGATATTGGATC
>NC_041214.2:61946194-61956132 GCF_002837175.3 Physeter macrocephalus
AGATCCTTGCTGGGTAGAGTAATCTTGGTTGTAGGTTTTTCCTTTTCATCACTTTAAATATGTCCTGCCACTCCCTTCTGGCTTGCAGAGTTTCTGCTGAAAGATCAGCTGTTAAACCTTATGGGGATTCCCTTGTATGTTATTTGTTGCTTTTCCCTTGATGCTTTTAATATTTTTTCTTTGTATTTAATTTTTGATAGTTTTATTAATATGTATCTTTGCTTGTTTCTCCTTGGGTTTATCCTGTATGGGACTTTGTGCTTCCTGGACTTGATTGACTGTTTCCTTTCCCATATTAGGGAAGTTTTCAGCTATAATCTCCTCAAATATTTTCTCATTTCCTTTCCTTTTCTTTTCTTCCTCTGGGACCCCTATAATTCTTATGTGGTGCATTTAATGTTGTCCCAGAGGTCTGAGACTGTCTTCAATTCTTTTCATTCTGTTTTCTCTATTCTGCTCTACAGTAGTTATTTCCACTATTTTATCTTCCAGGTCAGTTTTCCGTTCTTCTGCCAAGTTATTCTGGTATTGATTCCTTCTAGAGAATTTTTAATTTCCTTTATTGTGTTGTTCATCATTGTTTGTTTGCTCTTTAGTTTTTCTAGGTCCTAATTAAATGTTTCTTGTATTTTCTCCATTCTATTTCCAAGATTTTGGATCATCTTTACTATCATTACTCTGAATTCTTTTCAGGTATACTGCCTATTTCCTCTTCATTTGTTTAGTCTGGTGGGTGTTTACCTTGCTCCTTCATTTGCTATGTATTTCTCTGTCTTCTCATTTTGTTTAACTTACTGTGTTTGGGGTCTCCTTTCTGCAGGCTGCAGGTTTATAGTTCCCATTGTTTTTGGTGTCTGCCCCCAGTGGATAAGGTTGTTTCAGTGGATGTGTAGGCTTCCTGGTGTAGGGGACTGGTTTCTGTGTTCTGGTGGATGAGTCTGGATCTTGTCTTTCTCGTGTAAACACATGCATGTTAGTGAACTCACATTGAACAAGATGGCACTGTATAAGAATCAGGGGTAAACAGACAAACATTTATCTTGCACTCCAGAAAGTTTTGGATGTACAGTTACAAGATGTCCTTGATTGATAAGTGCTTTATCAACTTTAAGATGCATCTCCAGTTTAGAGATGCTTAAATGTGAGGAAACTGGTATCTCAGGATTGTTGATATGATAGTTTTCCATGATTAATTTATTGCTTTATTTCTACATATGGAATTTCCTTTTGGGAGTATATCCTAATGGTAATTATTCCATATTTTTTGCCATAATTTCAGTAATTATGTGATGTAGTAGAAAGTGAGTTGGCTTTTGACTGCACACAGACTGACATTTACTGGGTTTATGACCTTGGACGAGGCTCACATTCCTTTCTGATGAAGAGGAATAAGAAATACATCTCAGGGTTATTCAAATTACTTTCTTATCTCAGCATGACTAATGGAAGAGGGTATTTGAAACATGTTTCCTTTTATTTATAATTTAAAAAAATCAAATATGTGCACACACACATAAATAATTTTGGTGCCTTGTTAGTCTATAAATTAATAGTTTCATTATGTAGCTATGATATTTTAAATATTTATTCTAGAAAACTTAAACTCTAATTATATAAATACATGGTCAAATTTTAAAAAATGAGGTCAGGAATTATCTCTCAGAGTTTTGACTCCTCTGACTCCCATTACAAGTAATGGCTCATTGAATAAATATTGTAAATAAAGTTTGAGTATTCTCTTAATTTTAGCTAGTTTTAAATTTATTCATCTGATGAACCAAAATTTTTGATATACATCTTCTAGTAAATAATATTTTATAACTCTCTATTTTATTATTTAAAAGAATCATATGGTCCCAATTTTTTTACTAATATTTTAGTTTGAGTCCTATTTCAAAAATTTCAACACTAATGTTAGCTAATGAAGATTTCTTTGAAGTGTGTAGTGTTTTCTTTAAGAAAATGCAGCTCTAACAGATTTTCTTTAAGAAAACAAAGCTAACTACATAATATTGAATACCACACTTAATAAACATATTCATGTTTAGGTAGCCTTTATTTTGAACTCTCTGATTTTATCACCAGAACTGTATGGTAGTATCTGAGTTCATTAAATGAACTAGACTCATATTATATTTACCTTATGCTTGATAGTTATCTATCATATCTCAAATTGTAATATTAGAATAATTACTCTTTGATTCATCCTAGATTGTTAAGAAACGTGAATTTATATTTGGAAATGAAACAAACTGCAGAAAATAGACTTTCTTATTTACCTTAATATTTATTCAATAATTAGCATATATTTTGGTAGCATATTATGGTGTACAAAGTATTTTGCACATATTTTAAAAACTTTTACAATTATAGAAATATGTATTTATTTTGGAAAAGTAAAAGAAAGAAAATTATTTTCTGTTGCATGTGACTTTTACTTATTATTTATTTTCCCAACTTTATTTAAAAATTATTATGTTTTAACTCAGCTATTATCAATACTACCCATTGATAGCTATTGTTAACATTATGGTGTGCGTTCATTCAGGATTTAAAAAATATATATATTTTTTACCTAATTAGATAATATTTTAGCCTTTAAAATAATATTATATAACATTTATTCAGTGTAATTACAGTCTCTTAATAAACATCATCCATCACATGAATGTATTAACATTTAGAAAACCATTTACCTTTTATTGAATATTTAGGTTGGTTTCAAGTTTTAAGCACCATAAATAAGGTTGTGCTCACATCTTTAGGTGTGCTTCACGTGGTCTCTTTTAATTACCACAACAGCTCTGTGGGGTAGGCAAGAATTGGTTTATAATTTTTTTTTCCATTGCTACCAGGGAATTGAGAGGTCAAAATCCTGACCCAATGAATGCCTCAAAAGTAGGAAGTCTAGGTGCCAGTTGGTAAACTCAGATGTTTAATATTTAATTAATTGCTTATTCTCTTAAAACGTCTTCATCATTAAAAGGGTTTCAAGTAGAGGTGGTGCTCATAAAACATGTATGTATATGTATATGTAGTCAGAACATATATCTTTTAGAAAAACCAAACATATTTCACCCCTTAGTTAGGCTAGCATTGTTATTTTCCCTAATACCCAGTAAAAGGTGTAGTGGTACCATTTCCCCCTAATGGTATGGATTTAATCCTATATTCTCTTCTACTGGCTGCTCTTTAATTGAATCCTGGAAGTTATTTGTGTTTCACACAAGGAAAGTTGGCACATGGCAGTGGACAAACATATAGGCTGTAAAGAGTGTACACTTAACCCTGAGCAAAAAGGTAACTGGCTCACTGGGACCTTTCATTTCCCAAAATGCTGAGGGAAGCTGAGAAGATAACCATGTAGAGAAGAGTGTTTTACAGTATTTATAAGTGGGAAGTGCTGGCGTGCTTTTGGGTCCTACCCTGACTGCCACATGAGAGAGCCACACCAGAATACTTCGCATAAGAATCTTCTTGTGCCCATCCTGGCTTGATCCCTGTGACCAGGTGAGCTCTCTTTGCTTTATTTTGCCTTCTGAAAAAAGAATTCTGACTTGATTTTTCATGAACCAAATTCTCCAAACAATAATTCTCCAAACAAATACCTTCAAAGTTATTTCAAGGCAGATTTCACACAATGTCTGGCCAAGTCACGGATATAGTGATTTGAAGTAATATACATTTTTTGTTCTTTTGTGAGTTGCTAATACAATACATTAAAAATTTTCTGAGCCTCAGTTTCCTTTCTGCAAAATGGGAAAACTAAATCTATCTAGAAAGGTTGTGGTGAGAAGTAATTATTATCATATGGATAAAGTACAGTGAAAACCCAGTCCTTGGTAGCTATTGTTATTTATATAACAGGTAGTCAAAATAATAACAGAAAGAAAATAGGTTTTGGTATCAGTTAGATTCATTTGGAAGTTTTATTTTTGCCACTTATTAGCTGTATGACCTTGGGCAAATACTTAGTCACTAAGCTCAAATGTTATATTACTTGAGGTTTCTTTTGAATTTTTTAAATAAAAGAGAAATTGGGCACACATATTTTGGAGAATGCTTACAGTGTCAGAACTCTAATGAAATTATTTAGGAACAAACTGAGAAGAATTTTATAGTAGTTGATTTTTGGAAAGTACATGGTTGAATTTGGTTGTCAATATTTTGATGATGAAGGTATGTATCATGAATGGTTGACATTCACCCTTGCAATAATAATTTAAGCTCATATAATGAATCAGTTCAAATCACTGAACATATTTACCAAGCTGTACACATAATTAACATTTTAATTCCCCCAAATATCTTATCTCATTATCCACACTGCTTAGGAAAATATATTAAATAGACTCTGGCAGCCAGCAAGCTTAAGCTCTATTAGACCATAAGAGAAGGACATCACATTTCTACTAGTGACCAAGTGGGTTTTTGTTAACTTCTGAAATGAGGTTAGAGAAAGTTGTACATGTTCTTATGATTACACTCACTAATCAGAGCTTTGAAATGTGGGGGTCGGAATTTGGACTTAGTGGGTGAGATTTGGAAGTGGGAAGTTTTGTTTAGAAATGTTAATTTGTTATAGTGCAAATTAAACATTTTTCCAGCCAACAAACTGGTAATTTTACCAGTGTCCTTCCCTCCGGTGCTCATCACATTCACACCCTCTACTCCTTCCTCTTCTTATTTTTCAATATTTGAGCTGCTGTCTAGATTCTGAGTTTTGATTTCCTTTGCTTGGTATTTCTTGTTTGCTTTTTATATTACTTCTTTTTCTGAGACTTATTTTCAAAAGAAAAAAGTGAATGTTCAGTAACAGGATCAATTGTCAAGTAAGAAGCGAATATTCAAGTTTTGAGGTGAAGTGACATGCTGTGAGCAGTCCCTGAATTACCATTAGGAAATAGTGGGGAAAAAAGCCAATTCATAACAGTGAAAGCCAAGATTTATAGTCAATCTATTGCCAGAATATGGGGACGACTTGTGATAATTACTGAAATGAAAAAACAAACAGATTAGCTTGGATAGGGCTTATTGTAATTCACAAAATTGTTGAGGAGATATGTTAATCTAGCTATTCACTAGTAAAAATTTTGGAAAGATAAATAGAAATAACTGTTTTGAAAAATGTAATCATTTTAAGGGACACTTCTGCCAATTGAGATGACCTAAAATTTAGATGCTAAAAATGAGGAAATCTTTTTGTTTTAAAAAAAGGACATAAATTTGAGTTAAGGTTCAATTAAACACTTCAATCTAAAAAATAATGATTTTTAAAAATTTGATAATAAAGTTCAATGGAAAAGTTAAACCATTTTTAAAGTGCTGTGGACAATGTAAATGTAATAATTTAATTGAAAATAGATTAAATCAAGAGATTAAATTAACTCAGACCTCAGTGGAGAGAGTAGAGGATAAAAAGAGGTCTTTAATTCCTTGTCTTGCGTGGTAGTGTGTCAAAAGCTACACAGTGTCTTTTGATTATTGCAAATTTGGGATCTATAGTTTGAATATTTAAAGATAACCATTAGTGGAGTTAAAATATTTAGTCTACTTCACAGATTACTGGAGAATTTAAAAAATATTAAAAGTTATAAATCAAAGTAAGCATTTAAAAACAGCATAGAACTATATAATGGAAGACTAAATAGAATAGTTCTGGCAATAAAAATAAGTTAAACTCCTCAATTAGAATGAGTCACATACGTTTGGTTAAAAACTAAAGTGTGACTCTTTCCTACTTGTCTAAGGACAGAGAATTTTAAAAAGAATCAATGGTTAGGGTAATATCTTAACACATACAAACAGAAAGAGAACAGAGGTGGGTGAATTAATTTCAGACGAATTTATTTTCCAAGAAGAATTTATTTTTCTTTGATATTCCCTATATACATACATATATATATATATATATATATATATATATATACACACACACACACATATATATGTACTCCATGTATATATAGTGTGTGTATGTGTGTGTGTATATATATATATGTACTCCATATATATATATAGTGTGTGTGTATGTATGTATGTGTAATATATATATTTATATGATGGAGTACTCCACCTTCTTTATCCATTTGTCTGTTGATGGGCACTTGGGTTGCTTCCATCTCATGGCTATTATAAATAGTACTACTATGAACATTGGGGTGTAAGTATCTTCTTAAATTAGTGTTTTCATTTTTTCCAGATAAATACCCAGGATTGGAATTGCTGGATCATATGGTAGTTCTATTTTTAGCTTTTTGAGGAACCTCCATACAGTTTTCCATAGTGGCTGCACTAATTTACATTACCACCATCAGTGTACAAGGATTCCCTTTTCTCTACATCCTTGCCAACATTTGTTACTTGTGTTCTTTTTGATGATAGCCATTCTGATAGGTGTGAGGTGGTATCTCATTGTGGTTTTGATTTGCATTTCCCTGATGATTAGCAATGTTGAGCATCTTTTCATGTGCCTGTTGGCCATCTGCATGTCATCTTTGGAAAATATGTCTCTTCAGAGCTTCTGCCCATTTTTTAATTGGGTTGTTTGTTTGTTTGTTTTTTGATGTTGAGTTATATGAGCTGTTTATATATTTTGGATATTAACCCTTATTGGTCGTATCATTTGCAAATATTTTTTTCCATTCAGTGGGTTGTCTTTTTGTTTTGTCAGTGGTTTCCTTTGCTGTGCAAAAGTTTTTAAGTTTAATTGGGTCCTGTTTGTTTATTTTTGCTTTTATTTTCTTTGCTTTAGGGGACAGATGCAAAGAAAATATTGCTATGATTTAGGGCAAAGAGTGTTTCACCTATGTTTTCTTCTAGGTGTTTTATGGTTTCAAGTTGGTGAAACTATAATAACAGAAAAATAAATGAGGTAATTACTATTAGATATACAAAAAATTGATAAAAATAAATGTTTTAGAAGAATTTAATATTCAGTTGAACCAATAAAAGATTAAGCAAAATAAAATAAACACAACTAGGATAAATTAACCAGGTTAAGATAATATACATAAGGGAATTCCGTGGCGGTCCAGTGGTTAGGACTCCGAGCTTCCACTGCAGGGGGCATGGGTTCAATCCCTAGTCCAGAAACTAAGATCCTGCAAGCTGTGTGGTGGGGCCAAAAAATAAAAAAATAAACTAGTATCTCTTAAAAAGCATAATGAACATAAAATTGAACTTTGTACCTTTCAAAGACTGTACACTTTTTTAAAGAATAAAGAAATAGTGATTTATTAATTTCTCAAACTTCATTGAAATTTGTACAGGGTACATTCTTTGGTAACAAATATTTATCAAATGAATGTTAAGTATGACAAACAGACTAGAAATAATGACTTTTTTTAGAGAAAAAAAAATTCTTCAAAATTAAAAAGCTATACCCTAAGTAAGGAAAATGGGAACTAGAAGTATTTTAATTTAAGCTGTGTAGCCAAAACAAAATGTAAGGGGAAAATCTTAGTTTTATGTCCTTTCAGTGTTAAATAGGAATTAGTAATATAAATTAATTAAGGATTTAAATCACAAATTTAGAAAGAGTAAAACAAAATAAGCCTAAAGAAATTAGTAAAAATAATGAAACTCAAGGCAGAAATCAATAAATTATTAAAAAGAAAATACAAAATATTCAAGAACTTGTTCTTTAGAAAATAAAAGTACATTCAGGAACTTGTTCTATTAAAAATCAATAAGAATAAAAGATAAAGCCAATGTTGAAAATTAGAGGGAGCATACAGATATTATAAATGAGATATTAAATTTTTTTCAGTAATATCATTTTAAACTCCAAGCTATAATATTTGAAAACGTAAATGAAACAGTTCTGAAAACATACCAATTATCAAAGTTTACTCTAGCAGAAATCAAAGATTAGATAGACCAATAATCTTAACAGAATAGTATAAAATAAAAGTCAGATTATTCCCTCCACAATAGTTTGTGGAATCAGGTGATTTAACCCAAGTTCTGAAGACATCCTTGTACATACCATTGCAGAACATGGAACATTTAGAATACTGAACATCCTATTTTAGGAAACCATCATTAATTTTGATTACTGAAAATGATAAATTCAGTACAAAAAGACTATGGACCTGACTTACAAATAAAAATTGAATAGATAGGGTGGCAGACATGTTATTAATTTTATCCTTGAACCATCTTCATTCCATCTCTTTCCTTGCTAATAGAATCCTTATTTTCTGTGTGCTGAGATCTTCCCAGCCCAAGGTGATTAATCATGATGGATTTAATTCTAAACTAAGGATGACAATTATGTTCCTCTTTGCCAGCAATTCATTTTCCCAGCCCTCCTTAGAGCATGAGTATGGCTGACTGACTCAGTTCTAGCTAATGGAACTTAAGAGGAGCTTTGCTAGAGAGCATCTGGGAAAAGCTAAATTGAAGTCCTAATATTAGGATCAGATGGAAGAGGAAGACTTGTTAGTATGGTCTGGATTGCAGCAGACATTTTGCACACATGAGGTGTCAAGTGTGAAAAACAAAAACCTTTGACTGTTAGAGATGGTGGAGGAGAGACAGATAAAAAGAGCTTAGGTCACTGATGACATAATTGACATACTGAAGCAGGTTGAAGTCTCCTCTGTGTTTTTCCTATTAACTGAGATAACATACACACACACAGGCACACACACATACTACATGCCACTGTCACTGTTACAGGTTTTTTTCTTTTTGTTTTGTTTTTACAGCTGGAAGTGCTCATCTGAAATAAAGGCCAAAATCCAAAATAAAATACTGGCAAAGAGAAATAAAACAACAATTCTCGCAAAGAATCATTCACCACACTTTAATAAAATGATTCAAAACTAAAAAGTTATTTTAAGAAGCAAAAATGGTCTAATATTAGGAACCCCATTAAGGTTATAGCATATCACTAAGTCTGATGATGCTACAAAAATTAACACCCATTATTAATTTTTTAAAATGCAAGTAAATTTGGAATAAATGTGTTAATTATCAAGAATAAAATTTTAGTGACTTTTCCATTAGATGTAGTTGGAGCAAGTTGAGGGTGCTCGTTATCACTATTATAATTTAAATACTGTTCTGGAATTTCTAGTCAATGAAATATGTGCTGAAATAGAAATACAATTATAAGTTTTGAAAAGGAAATTAATATTGTTAATTGAAAAGAATATGATTATATGCTTAGAATTGATAAGAATGCTCATTGAAGTGGCCCTAGGAGAAATAGATATTGTCTGCTCTAAGGGAGTTAACAGAGTACACACAGACCCCATAGAACATAGTGACAATAGCACTGACACATCTAAAATTGAGGAAGTTTATTAAGAGACAAAAACTGTGATGGGCATCCATTTCTATCCAGGGGAGACAGACATTGGCTCTGAAACAAAATAATTTCAGTCACTATGAAGGTCTGTTGAGCTATGTTGTAAGGTTATTTTATCATCTTTCATCAAGACTTAGGTGAAATATCCTTAAGAACATTTATCATCTTTCATTCTGACTTCATTTCCACCTAGCAATGTTCTGGTGAATTATTTCGCTTCTCATATATCTTGGTCCTGGGAAGGTATGAACATGTGTGTCCTATGAATAAAGTCTTTGAGTATTTTCATTACTAATAAAAGTCTAATTCCATAAATACATTAAAAATTGGAACTCTAGTTTACCACAATAGAACAAGAAAGATATAAATTGTTCAATAAATGACATCATGAAAATTTGGTTATATGGAGAAAAGTCAAGTGACATATGTATATATATTTACATGTATATATTTATATATTGTCAAAATGAATTTACATGGATTAAACAGAAATATTTAAAAGAAATAAAAAGAATTTTTTTAAAATATAGAAAGAACATAGTATACGTGAATATTTAACTTATATCCTAAGTTTAGGAAGAATTTCCCAGTTGGGAAATCATGTCAAGTGTAATGAGAT